>NC_092413.1:232479287-232809585 GCF_040894005.1 Engystomops pustulosus | reverse complement strand
TGTAGGGGAGTTGCTGCGGGGGCACAGTATGAAGGGAAGCTGCTGGGAAGGTAGAGTATGAAGGGGAGCTGCTGGGGGGCACAGTATGAAGAGGAGCTTCTGGGGGCACAGTATGTAGGAGAGTTGCTCGTGGGGCACAGTATGAAGGGGAGATGCTGGGAGGGCAGAGTTTGAAGAGGAGCTGCTGGGGGGAAACAGTATGAAGGAGAGCTGCTGGGAGGCACAGTATGAAGGGGAGCTTTTGGGGGGGTGCAGTATAAAGGGGAGCTGCTTGGGGGCACAGTATGAAGGGTAGCTTCTGGGGGGCACAGTATAAAGGGGAGCTGCTGGGATGGCACAGTATGAAGGGGGGCTTCTGGGGGGCACAGTATAAAGGGATGCTGCTGGGGGGCACCTAAGTATGATGGGGAGCTGCCAAGGGGGGGACACCACAGTACGAAGGGGAGCTTTTGGCAGGCACCACAGTATGAAGGAGAGCTGTTGGGGGACACCACAGTATGAAGAGGAGCTGCTGGGGGACACTACAGTATATAGCGGAGTTGATGGGGGGACACCACAGTACGAAGGGGATCTGCTGTGGAGGCACCACAGTATGAAGTTGAACTGCTGGGGGGACACCACATTATGAAGGAGAGCTGCTGGGAGGACACCACAGTATGAAGGAGAGCTGCTGGGAGGACACCACAGTACGAAGGGGATCTGCTGTGGAGGCACCACAGTATGAAGTTGAACTGCTGGGGGGACACCACAGTATGAAGGAGAGCTGCTGGGAGGACACCACAGTACGAAGGATGGGGCTGCTAGGGGGACACCACAGTATCTAGGGGAGCTGCTTGGCGGACACCACAGTATAAAGGGGAGATGCTGGGGTGGCATAGTATGAAAGGAAGCTGCTGGGGGGACACCACAGTATAAAGGGGAGATGCTGGGATGGCACAGTATGAAGGGAAGCTTGTGGGGGGCACAGTATGAAGGGGAGCTGCTGGGGGGCCACCGCAGTATAAAGGGGAGATGCTGGGGTGGCACAGTATGAAGGGAAGCTGCTGGGTGGGCACCACAGTATAAAGGGGAGTTGCTGGGGGGGAACAATATGAAGGGAAGCTGCTGGGGGGCACAGTATGAATGGAAGCTGCTCGGGGGCACCACAGTATAAAGGGGAGATGCTGGGATGGCACAGTATGAAATGAAGCTGCTGGGGGGCACAGTATGAAGGGGAGCTGCTCATGGGACACCACAGTATAAAGGGGAGATGCTGGGGTGGCACAGTATGAAGGGAAGCTGCTGGGGGGGCACCACAGTATAGAGGGGAGGTTGCTGGTGGGGGCACAGTATGAAGGGAAGCTGCTGGGGGGCACAGTATGAAGGGGAGCTTCTGGGGGGTGCAGTATGAAGGGAAGCTGCTGGGGGGGCACCACAGTATAAAGGGGAGTTGCTGGGGTGGCACAGTATGAAGGGGAGTTGCTGGGTGTCACAGTATGAAGCGAAGCTTCTGGGGGGCACAGTATGAAGGGGAGCTTCTGGGGGGGTGCAGTAAGAAGGGGAGCTGCTGGGGGGCACAGTATGTAGGGGAGTTGCTGGGGGGGGCACAGTATGAAGGGGCACCGCTGGGAGGGCAGAGTATGAAGAGGAGCTTCTGGGGGGCGCAGTATAAAGGGGAGCTGCTGGGGGCGTAGTATGAAGGGGAGCTTCTGGGGGGAGCGCAGTATGAAGGGGAGCTGCTGGGGGGCACAGTATATAGGGGAGCTGCTAGGGTGGCACAGAATGTAGGGGAGTTGCTGGGGGGCACAATATGAAGGGGAGCTGTTGGGAGGGCAGAGTATGAAGGGGAGCTGCTGGGGGGCAGAGTATGAATGGGAGATTCTGGGGGGGGCGCAGTATGAAGAGGAGCCGCTGGGGTTAATGTCACAGTATGAATGGGAGATTTTCTGCTTTGTTCTATACAGCAGACAATGTTTTATGACACTTGGGATTGTGGGAGTAATTGGTGCCGTCATCTGGAGGTTTCCATTATTGTGTTCATTGGTCTCCTGGTGACTTTCCACTTCTGTGCATTTGGTAAATACTTATTAGAAATGACCTAAATGTCCTGTTACAGACACTGATGAGTCTCAGGAGATTATGTCTCATCCCTATAAGAAAGGCTGATTGTCATATCTGAGGTACAGACCAGTGCAGCTGCTCTATAGTGTCCTACCATCTACGTGTCGCCCCTTCAGAGGCTCGGACTGCTGAAACTCTGACACCCTGTGCCTAGTTCTGAGGATCAGCAGGGTGAGGACCACCAGGTTTAATTGACAGGTGTGGAGCCTGGAGCCCCTCAGGCTAATTTGCATAATCTGAAAGCCTTTTTCTGCACACACTAGGAGCCGTGTGCTAGATACTGAAATAAAGAAATCTGATCAAATGTTTTAAAAAGAAATACTTGCCTTTTTCTGTGTGTTCCCTATTCCCAGCTTTTGTTGTTTTTACTTCATATTTAGAAGTTAAAATCTTTGGGAAAACAATTAAGCCAAATAACATTTCAGTTTAGTTTCCATAGTAAATTTTTGTTGTATCTTGAGTAATGAGGTCACAATGTATGGAAGGACTTGCAAAGTCATGGATGACAGATAGTTGTCAAGGGAAGGGATTGGATGAGGAAGGGATTTAGGGGAAACAATTCTATATACCGTAACCTTCAATGTTATTCAGGTGTAAAAAGGCATCTAGACCAATCTTGAAGCTCTCTGCTGTCCCTGCTGTGACCAGCACCTGAGCTCTCTGCTGTCCCTGCTGTGACCAGCGCCTGAGCTCTCTGCTGTCCCTGCTGTGACCAGCGCCTGAGCTCTCTGCTGTCCCTGCTGTGACCAGCGCCTGAGCTCTCTGCTGCCCCTGCTGTGACCTGCGCTTGAGCTCTCCGCTGTCCCTGCTGTGACCCGGCCTGAGCTCTCTGCTGTCCCTGCTGTGACCAGCGCCTGAGCTCTCTGCTGTCCCTGCTGTGACCAGCGCCTGAGCTCTCTGCTGTCTCTGCTGTGACCAGCGCCTGAGCTCTCTGCTGTCTCTGCTGTGACCAGTGCCTGAGCTCTCTGCTGTCCCTGCTGTGACCAGCGCCTGAGCTCTCTGTTGTCCCTGCTGTTACCAGTGCCTGAGCTCTCTGCTGTCCATGCTGTGACCTGCGCCTGAGCTCTCTGCTGTCCCTGCTGTGACCAGCGCCTGAGCTCGGCTATTCCACAGATTGACAGTTCTCATAGTAATAAAGCCCTGTTGCCTCTGGTGATTAAACTTTGTTTCCTCTGGACAGAGACAGTGCCCCCTAATCTTTTAATTTGATTTCATCTGAAACAACTTACCACCATATTTTTTTGTACAGACCATTCATATATTTATATAAATTAATCATGTCCCCTCGTAGTCGTCTCTTTTCCAGACTAAATAAATCCGTTTGTTTTAATCTTTCCTCATAACTGAGACCCTCCATACCCCTTATCATTGTTGTGGCTCTACATTGTCCCCTCTCCAGCTCCAGGGCCTCCTTTTTATGCATCGGTGCCCAAAACTGGACAGCATATTCCAGGTGAGGCTGAACCAGTGCCTTGTATAGTGGTAATATTACATCCCTATCACGAGAGTCCATACCACTGCTGATACATGACAAGATCCTACTGGCTTTAGAGGCAGCTGATTGACATTGTATGCTGTTATTTAATCTATGATCCACTATTTCACCCAGGTCCTTCTCAACTGATGCCTGTGGATTATTAGCCCCCAGGTGCATAACTTTACATTTACCCACATTGAACCTCTTTTGCCACGTGTAATGCCGGGTGAGTTACGATGTGTTCCATTGGTTTACCATTGCAGTAATATCACTTATATCACTAAATAACCTCAAGCAGAGACTTTGGTTTTAGATTTGAGATGTTTACCTTCTTTATGAACGGATAGTGCTGTCCAAATGAGGATTGGGTTTAATTTAATGAAAACAGATCCTTGGAAGAAGAGAACAACAATTTCCTTAATTGTGAATGTGAAGAACTTTGTTCCAGGCTTGGACTTCTTTGTAATTAATTTTTTTTACATTTTACATGAGAATGTGAAGAGTAAAGAATGGAAAGTGGAAACCGGACCTTCCTGACAGAATTGATCTTAGTTGGACTAACTGAAAATCTGAAGGCCAGAATTTCCCTGTCGTTTCTCTTCTTATTCCTTTACATTGTGATCATCCTGGGGAACGGCTTCCTGATCTTCACCGTCATCGTCAGTCCTCAGTTACACACCCCCATGTATTATTTCCTCTGTAACTTGTCTTTTATTGATTTGTTCTTCACATCTTGCAGAGATGAAAATTTCAGTCACCGGATGCTTGACCCAAATGAACCTGGTTCTTTTTCTAGGCATAACTGAGTGTATGTTACTGGCGGTGATGGCCTATGACCGGTACATCGCTATATGCTCCCCCCTACGTTACACCCTCATTATGAGCTGGAGCGTGTGTAATCGTATCAGTGTCATTATGTGGGGGGGAAGTTTTATTTTATCTTTTATCCCAATCATCATAAAGCCTCTCGTATTCTGTAAAGGAAACACTTTGAACCATGTTGGATGTGAGATATTGGTGGTTCTCGAGTTGGCGTGTGGTGACCTCTCCACCCTTAAAACTTTCATGTTCTTTCAGAGTTTTTTCATTCTTTTATCACCTCTTGTTTTTATTGTGGTGACTTATAATTGCCTCATTATTACACATCAGTTCTGCTAACGGCAGATCTAAAGCCTTCTCCACCTGCGCCTCCCACCTGACTGTGGTCATCATGTTTTATGGGACAAGTCTGACCATGTACACAGGACAAGCAAGATTTTCTTCTAGTCTGAAATATATTTCTTTAGCTTATGGTGTCCTCACTCCAACATTAAACCCTTTTATCTACAGCCTGAGAAATATTGAGGTGAAAGGAGCCTTTAAGAAAATATTGACCAAATATTCTGTGAAATAAAATGATCTTACATGGGCACGAGGTGGCCAAAGAGGGCTACAAAATTGCTATAATTTATCTTCAGATTCATCTTTGATCCATTACCTATTTTCTACAATTTTTAGTTGCTCTATAGGAAGTCTTGCATGTTAATGTTTAGAGGCAATGGTCAATTTCAAGTTTCTCTAGGAAAAAGTTATTCCTCTTTTATAGAACCTCTATTGAAGTTTGTATTATCTCAATATACCATTAAAATCATATCATAAAGTTAAATACACAAACATATTCAAAGAAAGGCATAAAAAGATCTAGAATTATTCACTCATTCTGGTTATTATATTGTAACATCTGGTCTGGCTTCATTGCCATCTTCTGTCCATGATGTGGTTTCACTCTATCCTTACCAGTCTGAACACTGTTTTATTCCATAGCTGGCTGTCTTATGTGTTATCCACCACACCTGTCTCTCTCCGGTGGGTTATAAACAGTTAAGTTAACTGAGACAGGATTTTCCTACACTCACATTTCTGCCCCATCTGGACTCAGAGGACGGGTTCAATCATCTTGTGGACAGGGGCTCTGACATCTAATAGGAAGTTTTGCATTCTGTATCCTCTTTGGTAGCTATAGGTCTAATTTTGAGCTTGCTGACATTTGTATTGGCTTTTGTATCTTAGGTTTCTTGACCTTATTATTTATTGATTCCATCTTAAAATGAAAAATAGAGGATACTGTCACTGAAAGTGGCTGACACGTTGCATACAGAAATAAATCAGATGCCCTTAATCTTAGCACTATGTGCAGTTTGCCTGTGTATTGTGCAGAGGGCGCCAGATTCATGAGCTGTGGTGCACGTTCTTCCGGAATCTGGTGCCCCCTGCACTAACTTTTTTTTGGTGCACCTTTAACATAGAGCTTGCAACACAATTCGGTTGGAGTTTGCATGATAAATTTGTTGCACGGTCCAAATGTGCACAGGAACGCCCCATTCAGTGCAAAATCTTGTGTCGTGTCGCATATAGTGCAGCATTAATATATGTGCAAGCAGTTTGCACTAAAAAGAACATACAAAGCCAGACAAATACTGGCACAGGGGCTTTAATAAATCAGGGCCTTTGTTTCTTTGTTTGCACTTTGGTGGTGGAAGGAACGTCAACCATTTGTCAACAACCGGTTATGTGCCGGGTGGTTAGTTAGGGACAGCTGGGAAAGGGTTAGGATTCACTGGACAACCAGTTCATCCCGGCCTTTTCTTTGAAGCAGCGTAACAAATATCATGGCCCTAGAAGTGTTATTCTGGCTGTGCCGGTTTGGTGTCTGACTTTGCACTGGATAGAACAAGTAATCAGTTTGCACAAGTATTAATGTGTCCAACAGAAAAATGTGCACCTAAGGGGGAGTGTTACTGCTTTGTTGGAGTTCGCAACACATTTATTACAGCAAGTCTACAGAATTGTGTTGCATGTTGTGCATTAAAGGCGCACCTAAAAAAAGGCGAATCCTTCACAAGTGGTACAATGTGCAAAAGATAATGGAAGACCCTTCACCGGTATTCAGTGACCGGGTGCACCCTGCACATATGTGAGGCAAATTTCAAAAGGTAGCCATTTTTTATACATCTTGGCCCATATGTCTCCTGGAAAGTTAAAGGGGTTTTCCCATCTGGGCATTTACATTTAATTTAATTCATTTGCCATCTGTAAACATTTCTACAATTGGATGTTCCTGTGTGAAGATAATTTCTCATAAATGTGGCCATGTTGTCCCTTAGAAATGAGATGGCTTCCTTGGATACGACCACCTCACATTTTGAAGGCGGTGGCCAGACAGGCGCTGTTGAGTCCTGACTGACCTCCTGGCTTCACCGTTCATTACCACATGACGGGTGTAGGACCTGCAGTAACTGCCGGACATTTCATATACAATATCCTTTTGTTTGTGCAATCCCTCCAGCAGAGGTGGTTGTATCCAAGGACACAGTCTTGTTTCTAAGGGAGCATATGACTACATTTATGAGAAATTATCTTCAAACAGGTAAAAAAAAATGTATAACATCTAATTGAAGAAATGTTTATGTATGGCAGATTAATGAAACAGAATGTGAATGCCCAGATGAGAGGAGAATACCCCTTTAATTATTTCTTATAGCTTGTCAACAAAATTGGCGTGTTGGGGAACAGTCTGGCCAGGCTTTCTTTTGATGGCTCACTGCATTATCAAATGTAGTTGAGGGATGTCAGGATCTGTAGGTTTCCTAACAAACCAGAACCAACATCTCTCCCCTGACTACTAGATTTTACAATGTTTTTCAAATATTGAAAAATCATAATCATCATGTTCCAAAAGGAACACCCAGGACAGCACCATTTCAATGTAACTCATCGGTAGAGTGTAGGCAACGGTTTACTCTGAGTGAGAGGCTTGTGATTAGGATGGTAAGGGGGCTGCCATACAAGGTAACCAATAGAGGCATCCTGGAAAATGTATTTGCATTTTTCCTATAATCCCCTAATAGAGCGTAAATGGCCCAAATTTATCAAAAATAGTGTAACATGAATCTGACGCGCGTCCCCTCAAACCGAGAGCAGCAGAAAAAAACTGGTGCACTCAGTTCAAGCATCTTTGGCTCCCGCAGGGTGCGCCGGATTCACAAAGACTCTGCTCCCGTTATCTGCATTACATGCAGTTTGCTGCGCTATTAATAAATGTGAGCCATTATACACAATAATACCCAGATTGAAAAACTTGTCCCAAAATAGAATGAAAATTTTAAAAATTGTGATAAAGTCTTATTTGAAACTTGTCTAATTCAAAATTAAATTAATCAGGAAGAAATAAAAGTTGTTTCCATTAGATTTCCAGTGGATCGCTTGTTCAAGCTAACCTGTAAAAGTAAATAAAAAAGTTAAAAACATTAAATAAAATTTTTTTTTTTATACAAATAATTAATTAAAGTCTCCTAAACACAAACATTCCTTATACACATGTATGTAAAGAAAAAAAAAAACCCAAAATCCCCACATATTTGGTATCGCCGTGTCCGTAACAATTCGTAAAATAACTCAAAAACATTATTGGACCCGCTCGGTGAACATCGTAAAAACAAAACATGAAAAACTCGCCAAAAATGTACATGTTTCATAAAATCTATTCACAAAAATGTTCTAAAAAGTGATCAAAAAATGTTATGTGCGCCAAAATGGTACCAATTGAAAGGACAACTCAACACGTAAAAAATAAGCCCTAAACTAGCTCTGTAAACAAAAAATATTAAAGTTACGTCTCCGAAAAGATGGCAATGCAAAAATAAATGAGATTTCCTCTATATTAGTTTTTTTCCAGTAAAATTGTAAAAATAAATGAAAAACTATATGAATGAGGTATCACCGTAATCGTAGTGATAATATAGTATTTTTAGTGTGAAACCTGAGCAGGTCCCTCTATAGCAGGATTTTGCGTTTTTTATGAAAACATGAAAAATCGCACCTAACATTCAAAGCCCCATAACATCCTACAAAAATATGAGTATGCATAAAAAACCATGTCCACATAAAGTAGACATACGGTGAATGTTAGTTATTAAGTTTTTTTTGTGGTTATGACTATTTGTGAAAAAAGTAGAACATTTTGAAGTACGAATTGAGAATTTTTCCAAATGTTCACCAAATATCTGATTTTTTCATAAATAAATGCAAAACATACCACCAAAATTTTTCAACTACCATGAAGTACAATGTGTCACGAGAAAAAAAAAATGAAAATCACTTGGATATGTTAAAGCGTTTCAAAGTTATAACCACTTATAGTGACACAGGGCAGATTTGAAAAAATGGGCCGTGTCAGGAAGGTGAAAAGTGGCTTCGGCGTTAAGGGGTTAAATGTGCCCCATTGTGTCGCTTTCTGCTTCTGAAGGACATAAAAGAAGAGAAGAGAAAGAGATCCAGAACTGTCACCATCCAATCCGGGCCAGCTGGGAGTCGGGATGAATGTACGTGTTCTTGTTCTTGTAAAAGACACAAAGATAATAATTAGAGATGAGTGAGTATACTCGTCCGAGCTTGATGCTCGTTCGAGTATTAGCATACTCGAAATGGCTCGTTGCTCGGACGAGTATTTCCCCTGCTCAAGATTGAGCATTTACTTAAAACACAGAGAAGAACAATGAAGAATACAATGAAAACAGTGAACACAGGATCATTTAAGTGAAGAACACAGTGTATTCTTCACACATATTGTTCTTCATATCCTATTGTGAAGAACACCGTTCGGCACGCGTGTCTTCCGATAAGTCAGCAGATGTACGGAAACATCTGCAATGTGTTCTTCACACATATTGTTCTTCATATACTATTGTGAAGAACACCGTTCGGCACGCGTGTTTTCGGATAAGTCAGCAGATGAACGCAAACATCTGCAATGTGTTCTTCACTGTGTTCTTTTAATGTGTTCTTTCAGTGAAAATTGCTCCTATTGACTTCAATGGGGCTCGCTATTCAATACGAGAACTCGAGCATCGGGAAAAGTTTGTCTCAAATAACGAGCACTCGAGCATTTTAGTGCTCGCTCATCTCTAATAGTAATTTATTATAGCAGGTTCACAAGTACTTCCCCAATGTAGTAATTACTACCTCTATGTGAATCTCAGCTCCTCCACATCCTGAGCAATGGGGGATGCAAACTGATGCAGACAAGGACTACGATTTCCTGGAGACGGTTTTAAGGATGCATAATGATATAATAATAGAGCATAGGTTTTTACACGATTATGGACCTCACATATTCTGTGGTCTTAAGCGCTAGAAGTTTTGACATCAGATGAGACCAGAAAATTTAACCCAGCTTTGTAGAAGTGTTCAGAAATCTGTTGGTTCTGTTCTCTGGATCTTTTTTAGATTGGTAGATACTGATTGTCTGATATTTTGGTATTTTGCATAGATTGGCAAAGTTATTAACTAGTCCTATCCTATGGAAGTATTTCTTTATTTCATGTGTGCACGTCCTGGTATGAATTTTGATTTGACCCCCACACGTCTTTTGATTGTTTACTTGTAGGTCTTGGGGACTAATATTTTTATATTGTACTTTGGCGCCATTATCCCAAATACACTACTGCCCCATAAGTAATTCATCCATAAAATACATCATCTGTCTGTTGAGGTTTTTGGAGTTATCATCCCCATTTTCTGTATTTTAATGTACTTTTTGCCTGTGTGTCATAAATAAAGAAAATGTATCACTTGTCTGTTGAATATTTCTTATGCTATCCCTATTTTTAAGGTTAAAATACTCTGGGCTTGGTGTAATACATGCAGAAAATGTTGTACAGCCTGCTGAGGTCCCTTGTTTTAGCACTATGACTATTGGCTACTGGAAGCTCTGTGACTATTGGCTACTGGGAGCTCTGTGACTATTGGCTATTGGAGACTCTGTGGCTGGTTCACTGCCAGAAGGGAAATAGGAACTGCATGTTGAAGAATGTTTTTCATTTTTAACCTGTGCTCAAACAAAAAAGTAAGTGAAAACAAAGTATATAAAATGAGGATGGGAAAGTAATGCAATGTAGTGGACGGGAGCCATGACAAAAAGCAGAGCTATTGGAGAGGGTCATGTAAGCTTCGGAGTTGGAAGGGGTAGTTTTAGTGAGGAATGTGTGTGCAGACACAAAAGGTGCGTGGGTTTGCATAAAAAGTGTAAATAGTACAAGACGCTGCATTTTTCATCTGCTCTTACCTGTCAGGATATCCACGAGTTTCGGATACCATGTGAGTCGGAGGCTATGGTAGGGAAGCCGCTGAAGTTAGCTTCTGCATTGGCTCACCCTGAGGCGATTGGGGAAAAGTTGGCTAAGCAGTTTATTGCAGGGGCAAATGGCCGGGCCTTTTACTATTGCCCCTATTCCTGGTTTTTAGATGGGTTCATGGTAAAGGGAGAGAGATGCTGATGGCAAAGACTGATTTTTCTGATGGGTCGAATTGTTTGTAGGAGGCTGGCTATGGCCACACCAGGCTCTAGACAGCTGGATGTTTTTGTTATGCTGTCTTCAGGGATGCGGGATTTGAGAATTTGTGATGATGAATTTTTGTGGATCTACAATGGGAGTTTGATAGTGCAGGAGGGCTCAGTGTCTAGTGTTGATCTGGAATTATTCACTGATGCGGCGGGGTCATGTTGCTTTGGGTTTTATTGCCAGGGCCAATGGTGCACTGCGTAATGGACAGCTGTTTGGAAAGAAAAGGGTCTGGTGAAGTTGTTCCCCATTGTGGTGTCTACGGAGATATGGAGGGAGATATGGAGGGATATTTTTATTAATTATTGTTATTATAGGGACTGGAAGGTCAGTTTCTGTTGCAATAAGTAAGGGGCACTACAAGGAGGGAGAGTCAGCTCACCTGGAGGCTATGCAGTGATGTCTGGCGTGTCGGAGCACGGACAACTTTGTTCCAAGTCCACAACATAGAAACATTCGCTGGGTCCAGTTTCATATAACAGCCCAGGAAAATCCATAAAATGTACAGAATTTATTTCATCTTTTTAAAAACTTCATAAGAGACAAATGAACGTGGTAGGTGCACAGACACACACAAGGTTATTGCCTACGGGTTTCGGGGAATTTCTTAATCATGGAACGTGTGTGTGTGTCTGTGTACAATATAAGGAGACATCCCGCATGTAGACGTTACTTGTTTTATGGGCGCAGAGCGAGGTGCAGAAGGGAACAGTCCTGGGATTTTGATTGGACTTTAGTGCTGCCATTACATCAATTGGTGCCGCTCAAAGAAGGCACAGGGGGGCCCATCATAGGGGAGAGACTGCAGCATTTAACAGGTTAAACATCCGTGATCTGAGCTTACTCCGACCGCTGGTATTACACTGGGGCGTTAGCTGTCGTAAACTCTGCTTTGGAGAGTAATTTGGACCTGTGCATTTTGAGGGTTTTTTTTTTAATTTATTTTGAAGACTATCCTGTTATCATTGGGAGGTTTGTTCAATAAAATCCGATTCATACTCCAACGGGTGATGACTTTTATTATACTGTCATTTGCATCGACCATTTCACAAAATCTGCACCTGGGGGCCAATAATCCAAAGGCAAAATATGTCCTTGGGGGAGTAAATCTGGGAGAGTCCCTTTTTGAGAAGGACCTGGGGATACTAGTAGATCATAAATTGAATAACAGCATGCAATGTCAATCAGCTGCCTCTAAAGCTAGTAGGATCATGTCATGTATCAAAAGTGGAATGGATAGGGATGTGATATTACCACTATACAAAGCACTGGTTCGGCCACACCTGGAATATGCTGTCCAGTTCTGGGCACCGGTCCATAAAAAGGATGCCCTGGAGCTGGAAAGGGTTCAACGTAGAGCCACAAAACTGATAAGGGGTATGGAGGGTCTTAGTTATGAGGAAAGATTAAAACAACTAGATTTATTTAGTCTGGAAAAGAGACGACTACGAGGAGACATGATTAATTTATATAAATATATGAATGGTCCATACAAAAAATATGGTGGTAAGTTGTTTCAGATTAGATCAAATCAAAAGACGAGGGGTCACTGTCTCCGTTTGGAGAAACCAAGGTTTAATCACCGGAGGCGACAGGGCTTTTTTACTATGAGAACTGTCAATCTGTGGAATAGCCTGCCTCAGGCGCTGGTCACAGCAGGGACAGCGGAGAGCTTCAAGAAGGGTCTAGATGCCTTTTTACACCTAAATAACATTGATTGTTAGGCTATATAGGATTGTTTCCCCTAAATCCCTTCCTCATCCAATCCCTACCCTTCCTTGGTTGAACTTGATGGACAAGTGTCTTTTTTCAACCGTATAAACTATGAAACTATGAAACTATGAAATCAGAGATAAATATAATTTGCATAATAATTTGGAACATGGTGTATTAACATTTCAACATTCCTGATTTTCTCACTCCTTTTGCTGGCATTTGGCTTCATCCTTCTTATTTGTATTTCTATTCCGGCATCCTACTATATTTTTTAACTTTATTTAACTAAACTTTTGAATTTCTTTTATTCAGGGCTCTATCAGAATATTTGCAGCACAGTCTGTGTTATGACACATGGAGGAGGCCATTGGTTCCTCGTGCTGAAGTTACTGCTGTTGGGTTTATGAGTCTCCTGACGACTTTCTACTCTCTGTACATTTGGGTAAAGAAATAATTGCCCTGGTAAGAATATAGATACAGATAAGTCCCAGGTGATTTTATAGTATCCTTATAAAAAAGACTGAAATGTAATCTTGGTGGTAACAAAAGAAAGGAATAAATGATGACACCATCCCCCGTGCCGCTCTCAGATTCAAAGACTCGTAATCTCTTCTAATATGACTTAAAACCTTTGTTTTTAACACGTCTCCCATCCTTCTATGCTAAGAATCCTGATAATATATTTTCTTACTTTCCCAGTATTGACTGTTTCCTATCATCATGTAGATGACATCTTAACTGCATGCTCTCAAATATCCTAGAAGTGACCCATATCCCTGATATATTTCCTTCCACCTTTTCCTAAGGCTCCAGTATTTAGTATGGCTTCTGTGTATGGAGCATTGACCATCAGGTAATTTTTTTTTAATGTTCAATCATTTTGAATGAATATGTAGATAGAAGTTTGTGAGAGTTTTTGATTTCCACACATCTCTACCCTGCGATCTGCCTGACAACTAAGTTAATTTGTATATAGGTTACACATTTCATTGTCAAGTGGTGGCAAATGGACTTTTTGCCAATCTACCCCATGAAAGCCTCATCAAAATATTTAATGTGTCCCCAGCTCCAGAAAAGCAACCCAGTGGGGCACATTTATTAAGGGCTTTGCACCACTTTTCTGTGGAAACTGCTTGTACAGGCGTTTGAGAAGTGTCTGCACCACAAATGTGTTGCACGTGACATGTCTACATATGGCCTACATAATGTCTACCTACTGCGGGGGATAACCTATAAACCATGCATTTCCTCCACCTAACACATTCCTCCCACCAGACCTAACCATCACAATTCATGGCTCCACACTCTCCCCGACCCCTAAAGTTCTCTGCCTTGGAGTCTTTGACTTTGCCTTATTCTGTAAGCCTCACATCCAGGCCCTTACTACAACCTGCCGCCTTCATCTCAAGAACTTATCTCGCATCCAACCCTTCCTCAATCCAGTGTCTACAAAATAACTAGTCCCTGCCCTCATCATCTCCCACTTGGACTACTGCTACAGTCTTCTCTGTGACAATTATCTGACGCCCCTCTAATGTATCCTTATTTCTGCTACCTCCTAAACCATCTGTCTCATTGCTTCTTCTCTGCCTCTCCAGACTCTCCACTGGTTACCCATCGTACAACAAATTCACATTAAAATAATAAGTTAATAACCATGACATACAAACCATCCACAACATGTCCCCTCCATATATCTCTGAACTAATCAGCTAATACCGTCCCTCTTCTTCATCCTCTTCTTCAGCTACCATTGGCTCTTCTTACAATTGTCTACAGGATTTTCCTGCGCATCCCCTATACTGTAGAACTCTCTACCAAAATGTGCCAGACTGTCCACCACCTTCCAATACTTCAAACACAACCTGAAAACCCACCTGTTCAGGATCTCCAACGCACACTGACCGCTCTGCCATGATCCCTTACCTCGTGTCTCCATCTACCCTCCCGTATAGATTGTGACCTTTACAGTTACACTTAACCTTCTTATTCATGACTCACAAAGCCATTCATATGAGGATCGGATTTGTAAAGAAACTTGTTAGAAAACGTTCTCGATTGTGAATATGAAGATCTCAATTCCAGTTTATTTTCTTGTTAGGATCTGTGCATCTAACATTTAAAGTATTGGGTGGGAAAAGTGTCTCTCTTCTTATCAGAATTTCAAGTTAATAAGAATTTTTGGAACATTTTTACATATGAAACATGGATAGTGGAAACCAGACCTCATTCACAGAACTAATCTTAGTTGGACTAACTCAGAATCTGAAGGCCAGAATTTCCCTGTCGTTTCTCTTCTTATTCCTTTACATTGTGATCATCCTGGGGAACGGCTTCCTGATCTTCACCATCATCGTCAGTCCTCAGTTACACACCCCCATGTATTATTTCCTCTGTAACTTGTCTTTTATTGATTTGGGTTTCACATCATGCTCGTTACCCAGAATTCTCTATGACACATTATTTAACAAAAGAAGAATTTCTGTCACCATCTGCTTGATGCAAATGAACCTTGGATTGTTTTTGGGCATAGTGGAATGTATATTACTGGCAGTGATGGCCTATGACCGGTATGCTGCTATATGCTCTCCCTTACGGTACACCCTCATTATGAGTTGGAGGGTATGTAATTGTATGACTGTCATTATGTGGGGAGTTAGTTTCATCTTATCCCTTATCGCAACCATCATGAAGCCTTTTGTATTCTGCAAGGGAAACACATTGGACCATTATGCTTGTGAGATCTTAGTGGTCATGGAGTTGGCGTGTGGTGACCTCTCCAGCGTTAAAACGCTCATGTTCATTCAGAGTTTCTATGTTCTTATATTCCCCCTTGTACTTATTGTGGTGTCTTATATTTACATCATCGCCTCATTATTGAAGATTAGTTGTGCACAAGGAAGATCTAAAGCCTTCTCCACCTGCGCTTCCCACCTGACTGTGGTCATCATGTTTTATGGAGGAAGCATCACCATGTACATGGGACAAGCAAGATTCTCCTCTAACCTGAAATATATTTCTTTAACTTACGGTTTCTTGACTCCGACATTAAACCCTTTTATCTACAGCCTAAGGAATAGTGAGGTGAAAGATGCCTTTAAGAAAATATTGACCAACTATTCTGCGAAGTGACTATTGTCGGAAGGCAAGCCTTACATGTAGACATTAGGTCAAAGAACTGGGATAGCTTTTCTAGCTTCTGCTTAGAAAAAGTGAAAAAACGGAAATTATAAGTATCCGTTAAAAATCCAATTGAAATAAATGCAATTTTTAATGTCATCCGTTGTCATCTGTCATCTCTTATTCTTCCGTTATTTGGACGGAAAAAATAATTGAGCTTGAAGCCCTTTTTGTCCGTTGGGGAAAAAAAACTGATTCATTACGGATGACCCTATCACTGATCAAATAGATATTAAATCCCATTGTTGAAAATGATCAAATCACTGAAATAAACTTAACTTTTATTAATTAAAAGTGGAAGGGGTTGGGATCAGGGAAAGTGTGGAGCCATGAATTCTGATGGGAGGGGAGTGTTGGCTGGAGGAACTTCATGGATTTCAGCCTATCCCCCGCACTATGTAGATATTTACTTTGCCTGGAAAATCGCACCAGTTATTGGCACTTATTTACTTTTATGAGGCTTTCATGGGGAAGATTGGTAAAATATCAATCAGCCACCACTTGTGTGAAATATAGAAAATAAGTTCTGACCGGAGCTCCCGATTCTCTTGCTTCCGTGTGTCCTTCTTCTTCCAATATGTCACTCACAAAATAGAGCAGTTCACACTCCTCCAGCACAAATTCCTGAATCCTCCGATAAGAATATACCACTATTCAGACCAACATTCCTGCGTTTTTCCTGTGACCTCCTCCGTATGCAACATATGTTGCGGTAGATTGCTGGAAGAAATTCACCCGCAGATAGCGTAGTTCAGTTTAACACTCAGGATTTATTTAGGATAACATAGTCACAAAAGAGCGATAAAAATGCGTATATAAAACTCCAACATGGGACGCCAACTACACGTTCTCGCCCGACCCTGGGATTCGCCCTGTATGGCTTCTTCTGGGGCATTGCTCAGAAGACGGAGGAGTGCTTTGTGCCGGAGGAGTGGGAACTACTCTATTTTGTAAGTGACGTATTGGAAGAGAAGGACACACGGAAACAAGAGAATCGGGAGCTCCGGTCAGAACTTATTTTCTATGTTTTACAATTTGGGTTTACTGGATGAACCCTTGACTGGTTGTAGCTCCATGAGAGAGGTGTGCAGCACAAAGCTGATATTGCTGTATCTTTTACTTGTGTGAAATGTGTGACCTATATACAAATAATCTTAGTTCTTAGGTCGATCGTAAGTCGAGTCAGTATCTGTCAGTGTTATCTGTTTGTATCTGTCAATATGAGACCCAAAGAACAAATGTAAAGACTTCCAAACCCCGCACAACCCTAGATGTCATGCGGATTATGTGATAAAGCGCGACACCTATGATAGCTCATAGACCGAAACATGTATGAGGAGAGTTGTCTGGGATATAGACATGTACTATATTCCCTGTAGGGCTGGACTACTGACTCCGCGCTACCTAAAAGATTACTATTTCGTTTTTAGCATTTATTATCTCCGATTCACAGTTTCTCAACACTTTTCCCCCAGTCCTAATTTGGGTTCACCAGGAGAATATATCAGGACTGTGTCATAGAGAGAATGAACAATAGATAAACACCCGGCGTCCTGATGATGATGGTGGCATACGGCTACATAGTAAGCGCTTGTCCTATTCCGTTTTTTCAGAGATTTCATAACAGTTGACGGATTGTAAGTGTCAGTTTTTTAAAGATAGATACAGATAGTCAGAAATAGTTACTATATTGAGAGAAAAAAGCTGATGGATAGATTATAGATAAATGTGAGGTATAGAGAGAGGCAGGTAGATAGAGAGATCGATAGGTAGGTAGAAATGAGATATCTATAGAGGCCACCTATGAGGGATAGATAGATAAATAGACAGATAGATTTGATTGATAGATATATAGATAGATATAGAAGTTATAGATTGAGTAATTGAAAGTAAAAGTAAAGTGTCTGTTACTGTCGTCTGTTATGTTCTGTTGTTACCGTTTATTCACCTTCCGTTACCATTTTGTAACAGAATTAAATAAACGGAACACTGGACTGAAGTGGGAGCTTGGCCTAATTCTTATGTATTTGCTGCCATCGTTTGCATTGTATGTAGAAATTCCTGTTTATTCTCATACGAGAGAAAAATATTTGCTGAGTTTTATTTTGATCTCTTTTCTATATTTTATAAGTTGGAGTTTCTATGTAGAAAATGTCGGTGGCTTTATGCCACGTAGTCCGTGGACTCTCTGAAGATGACGTTTGGAGTTTTAGTCATTTTAGGGCATAAACCTATTTTGACAGATGCACAAAACGTTATGTCGTAGTTTGTTTCTCTTTTATCTCGACCGCTCAGGTATCCTCATCTCCAACTTCACTTAAATTGTAGATGTTGTACGAGAGAAGCGGATGATCACTTGGCTAATTTCCTCTTTACTTGTTGGCTGACATTGCAGAGATCAGGGAGGGGACATGGGTGCAGATTTACACCTAGAATACACTTTATAAGAAAGATGTTGGGGGGCAGCGTAGGACCTGCTAAAGTAAAGCCCATCCCTGTAATGTATCCAGACCGCCCAGACTACTGCATGTAGGTAAGTAAGACTGTTACCTAGTTTACACAAAAAATGTATACAGTTATATCATAGTTAATAAAATAAAATTTACTTTTTCGACTATTTATAAAACTCATGGTCATACCAAGCTAGACGAAGATCAATATATACAGTACATTGTAAGTAGTTCTGCTGCTCCACATCCAAGCATTTTCAACTAAAACTATAAAAAGTTATCAAAAAGAATCAAAATATACTAAAATCTCTCTTAAGGCCAGAGGTAGGGAACCTATGGCTCTGGAGCCATATGCCATAGCCAGCGTGTACATCCAAGACACACACAGCGATGATCACTGGATGCAGGCTGGGATGTTACCACTGCCTGCGTCCTTTGTGTGGCCAAGGTGCCATTGCTGCACTGTTGCTTAGGTGACATTGCCCGTGTCATAAAGTAGAGCAGCATCTTCTCCTCTCTATGACCCAGGCGCCATTGCCTTAGCAACAATAGCAGCGGCACCTGGGTCATAAAGAAGAGCTCGAGAGTGATGAGAAGCTGCTAAAGGGAGAGCGGTAGGCAAGTATTTCCTTTTTTTTGCGGCGACTACCTATCTACTGGGGGCAAGTATGTGCTGGCACTACCTATCTACTGGGGCCTGGGGACATGTGATGGGGCTACCTGTCTACTGGGAGGTATTTGCTGTGGCTCCTATCTACTGGGGGCATGTGCTATGACTACCTATCTAACTTGGGTATGTGCTGTTGCTACCTGTCTACTTGGGGGCATGTGTTGGTGCTTGCTGTCTATTTGGGTACAATTGCTGTGGCTACACATGTACTGTGGGGATGTGCTTGGGCTACCTATCTACTGGGAGGCATGTGCTGTGGCTACCTATTTATTGGGGGTTATGTGATGTGGCTACCTATCTACTGGGGGCATGTATTTGGGCAAGCTATCTACTGGGGGTATGTGCTGGGGCTACCTAGTTACTGGGTGCCATGTGATGTGGATACCTGTCTACTGTGGGCACTTACTGGGGCTACCTATCTACTGGGGCCATATGCTGGGACTACTTATTTACTGGGGGGCATTTGTTGGGGCTACTCACTTACTGTGGGCCATATACTGCTGCTACATATCAACTGGTGGGCATGTGCTGTGGATACCTATCTTCTGGTGGCCCATGTACTGTGGCTACCTATCTACTGGGGGACCAGGTGCTGTGGCTACCTATCGACTGTGGGATATGTGCTGTGGCTACATATCTACTGGGGGACATGTGCTGTGGCTACCTATCTACTGGGGGGCATGTGCATATTATATGGTTCTCACAGAATTATATCTTAAAATATGTGGTGTTCATGGCTCTCTAAGCCAAAAAGGTTCCTGAACCCTGCTTTAGGCCATATGCTCTCCCCGGACCAGATCCTGGGAATAGCACATGGCTGGTGGAGGATGGAAGGGGAGTGACCGCTCATCACCCCTCCCCTCTACATTGAAAGCCAAGCGGCTGCACTTCAAATACGGCAAAATATAGGGCATCAATTGTGAAAGAAGAGGAATACCAGATCACCTCCCATTAAGACATGCCGAGCGTGGCACGAACCACCCCTCTGCTGGGGCATAAACTTACAGAGTGAAAAGGATATGCGGCTCAGCCAAGCTCCAGGCAGTGCGTTTCTAATCCTTTATTGTTGCATGAAGGTAATACAAAACCCACTTGTGGGGGGATGGCAACAGCTTACGCGTTTCGGCGGATATACCATCCTTAATCATAGCTATGATAGGCTGGTATATCCGCCCGAAACTCGTTGGACAATTTGGATGCTTTGGACAATTTGATAGTAACTTGCAGATGTAGTGCTGGCTATCACGAGTGGTTTATCCCTGTAATCAGATTGTCTCGGGTGTCTCTCCGTGGCACTACTCCTCCCAACCCTCACCTCTCCATGCTTTTGCTCCCGTCCCGGTTAGGCCACTAGGGCGCTCGGGCACTCAGAGATTTAAAGGGACAGTGCACTACTGACCACTTCCGGGTTTTCCTTAAAGTCCGGCTGTTTTCATCATTCCCAGCAGGATCTTTGTCCTTCATGCCTCAGAGAAAGCTTCCCTCCATCGTTCCTGTTCTTCTCTCCCGTTGTGACCCCGGATTTGACCCTGATTCTGCATCTCTGCCGCCTGCCTTGAACTTCTGCCTAAGTGTCTGTTACTGTCGTCCGTTATGATCTGTTGTTACCGTTTATTCACCTTCCGTTACCATTTTGTAACAGAATTAAATAAACGGAACACTGGACTGAAGTGGGAGCTTGGCCTAATTCTTATGTATTTGCTGCCATCGTTTGCATTGTATGTAGAAATTCCTGTTTATTCTCATACGAGAGAAAAATATTTGCTGAGTTTTATTTTGATCTCTTTTCTATATTTTATAAGTTGGAGTTTCTATGTAGAAAATGTCGGTGGCTTTATGCCACGTAGTCCGTGGACTCTCTGAAGATGATGTTTGGAGTTTTAGTCATTTTAGGGCATAAACCTATTTTGACAGATGCACAAAACGTTATGTCGTAGTTTGTTTCTCTTTTATCTCGACCGCTCAGGTATCCTCATCTCCAACTTCACTTGAATTGTAGATGTTGTACGAGAGAAGCGGATGATCACTTGGCTAATTTCCTCTTTACTTGTTGGCTGACATTGCAGAGATCAGGGAGGGGACATGGGTGCAGATTTACACCTAGAATACACTTTATAAGAAAGATGTTGGGGGGCAGCGTAGGACCTGCTAAAGTAAAGCCCATCCCTGTAATGTATCCAGACCGCCCAGACTACTGCATGTAGGTAAGTAAGACTGTCACCTAGTTTACACAAAAAATGTATACAGTTATATCATAGTTAATAAAATAAAATTTACTTTTTCGACTATTTATAAAACTCATGGTCATACCAAGCTAGACGAAGATCAATATATACAGTACATTGTAAGTAGTTCTGCTGCTCCACATCCAAGCATTTTCAACTAAAACTATAAAAAGTTATCAAAAAGAATCAAAATATACTAAAATCTCTCTTAAGGCCAGAGGTAGGGAACCTATGGCTCTGGAGCCATATGCCATAGCCAGCGTGTACATCCAAGACACACACAGCGATGATCACTGGATGCAGGCTGGGATGTTACCACTGCCTGCGTCCTTTGTGTGGCCAAGGTGCCATTGCTGCACTGTTGCTTAGGTGACATTGCCCGTGTCATAAAGTAGAGCAGCATCTTCTCCTCTCTATGACCCAGGCGCCATTGCCTTAGCAACAATAGCAGCGGCACCTGGGTCATAAAGAAGAGCTCGAGAGTGATGAGAAGCTGCTAAAGGGAGAGCGGTAGGCAAGTATTTCCTTTTTTTTGCGGCGACTACCTATCTACTGGGGGCAAGTATGTGCTGGCACTACCTATCTACTGGGGCCTGGGGACATGTGATGGGGCTACCTGTCTACTGGGAGGTATTTGCTGTGGCTCCTATCTACTGGGGGCATGTGCTATGACTACCTATCTAACTTGGGTATGTGCTGTTGCTACCTGTCTACTTGGGGGCATGTGTTGGTGCTTGCTGTCTATTTGGGTACAATTGCTGTGGCTACACATGTACTGTGGGGATGTGCTTGGGCTACCTATCTACTGGGAGGCATGTGCTGTGGCTACTTATTTATTGGGGGTTATGTGATGTGGCTACCTATCTACTGGGGGCATGTATTTGGGCAAGCTATCTACTGGGGGTATGTGCTGGGGCTACCTAGTTACTGGGTGCCATGTGATGTGGATACCTGTCTACTGTGGGCACTTACTGGGGCTACCTATCTACTGGGGCCATATGCTGGGACTACTTATTTACTGGGGGGCATTTGTTGGGGCTACTCACTTACTGTGGGCCATATACTGCTGCTACATATCAACTGGTGGGCATGTGCTGTGGATACCTATCTTCTGGTGGCCCATGTACTGTGGCTACCTATCTACTGGGGGACCAGGTGCTGTGGCTACCTATCGACTGTGGGATATGTGCTGTGGCTACATATCTACTGGGGGACATGTGCTGTGGCTACCTATCTACTGGGGGGCATGTGCATATTATATGGTTCTCACAGAATTATATCTTAAAATATGTGGTGTTCATGGCTCTCTAAGCCAAAAAGGTTCCTGAACCCTGCTTTAGGCCATATGCTCTCCCCGGACCAGATCCTGGGAATAGCACATGGCTGGTGGAGGATGGAAGGGGAGTGACCGCTCATCACCCCTCCCCTCTACATTGAAAGCCAAGCGGCTGCACTTCAAATACGGCAAAATATAGGGCATCAATTGTGAAAGAAGAGGAATACCAGATCACCTCCCATTAAGACATGCCGAGCGTGGCACGAACCACCCCTCTGCTGGGGCATAAACTTACAGAGTGAAAAGGATATGCGGCTCAGCCTAGCTCCAGGCAGTGCGTTTCTAATCCTTTATTGTTGCATGAAGGTAATACAAAACCCACTTGTGGGGGGATGGCAACAGCTTACGCGTTTCGGCGGATATACCATCCTTAATCATAGCTATGATAGGCTGGTATATCCGCCCGAAACTCGTTGAACAATTTGGATGCTTTGGACAATTTGATAGTAACTTGCAGATGTAGTGCTGGCTATCACGAGTGGTTTATCCCTGTAATCAGATTGTCTCGGGTGTCTCTCCGTGGCACTACTCCTCCCAACCCTCACCTCTCCATGCTTTTGCTCCCGTCCCGGTTAGGCCACTAGGGCGCTCGGGCACTCAGAGATTTAAAGGGACAGTGCACTACTGACCACTTCCGGGTTTTCCTTAAAGTCCGGCTGTTTTCATCATTCCCAGCAGGATCTTTGTCCTTCATGCCTCAGAGAAAGCTTCCCTCCATCGTTCCTGTTCTTCTCTCCCGTTGTGACCCCGGATTTGACCCTGATTCTGCATCTCTGCCGCCTGCCTTGAACTTCTGCCTAAGTGTCTGTTACTGTCGTCCGTTATGATCTGTTGTTACCGTTTATTCACCTTCCGTTACCATTTTGTAACAGAATTAAATAAACGGAACACTGGACTGAAGTGGGAGCTTGGCCTAATTCTTATGTATTTGCTGCCATCGTTTGCATTGTATGTAGAAATTCCTGTTTATACTCATACGAGAGAAAAATATTTGCTGAGTTTTATTTTGATATCTTTTCTATATTTTAGCAGTTGGAGTTTCTATGTAGAAAATGTCGGTGGCTTTATGCCACGTAGTCCGTGGACTCTCTGAAGATGACGTTTGGAGTTTTAGTCATTTTAGGGCATAAACCTATTTTGACTGATGCACAAAACGTTATGTCGTAGTTTGTTTCTCTTTTATCTCGACTGCTCAGAAGGTTTCCTCATCTCCAACTTCACTTGAATTGTAGATGTTGTACGAGAGAAGCGGATGATCACTTGGCTAATTTCCTCTTTACTTGTTGGCTGACATTGCAGAGATCAGGGAGGGGACATGGGTGCAGATTTACACCTAGAATACACTTTATAAGAAAGATGTTGGGGGGCAGCGTAGGACCTGCTAAAGTTAAGCCCATTCTTCTAATGTATCCAGACCGCCCAGACTACTGCATGTAGGTAAGTAAGACTGTCACCTAGTTTACACAATAAATTTATACAGTTATATCATAGTTAATAGAATAAAATGTACTTTTTCGACTATTTATAAAACTCATGGTCATACCGAGCTAGACGAAGATCAATATATACACTACATTGTAAGTAGTTCTGCTGCTCCACAAGCATTTCAACTAAAAACTATAAAAAGTTATCAAAAAGAATCAAAATATACTCAAATCTACCTCTAGGTCATGTGCTCGCCCCGGACCGGATCCTGGGAATAGTACACAGCTGTTGGAGGATGGAGGGGGAGTGAGCGCTCATCACCCCCCCCCCCTACATTGAAAGCCAAGTGGCTGCACTTAGAATATGGCAAAATATAGGACTTTTATATTTTATATTATTTTATTATGTCTTATATTTTGCAGTGTGATATATTGTGCTCACCACACCATGACCAGGTGCCATAGACCTCTAAGGTGATCTGCCCATGAATTGTGCGGCTGGATCATGAGGCTTCCCCCTGACACTTTGGACAATTTGATAGTAACTCTACAAACAACACTTGCAGATGTAGCGCTGATTATCATGAGTGGCTTATCCCTTTAACCAGATTGTCACGGGTGTCGCTCCGACCCACACTCATCTCTCCGCGCTCCTTCTCCCATCCCAGCTAGTCCGCACGCGTGCCCCCACTCCATGGGGCGCACGCGGGCACTCAGAGATTTAAAGGGCCAGCGCACTGCTGATTGGTGCTGGGCACTTCCGGGTGTTCCTTTAAAGCCGTCTGTTTCCATCATTCCCCGCAGGATCTTTGTGCTTCATGCCTCAGAGAAAGCTTCCCTCCTACATTCCTGTTCTGCTCTCCCGCTGTGACCACGGACTTGACCCTGATTCTGCATGTCTGCCGCCTGCCTTCAACTTCTGCCTGCTTCTGACCACAAGAGTGCCTAACGTGCCTGTACCTTGGCTGCCACCACGGGCTAGTCACACCTGTGGAACGACCAGGTGACACCCTGCCGCAGCAAGACCAACCCGCTTTGCACCAGGTGCTATTTAGACTCCGGTCCCAGGTTTTGGCTAGTACCATTTCCCGTAGTGGTCCAGGGGGTCCACTGACCGCGAACCCTGACACAGATGTGATAACACAGTCTGTAGTGTAAATGAATACACCATGGATCTATTCTGTAATAACCAAATGAGCTAAATCATATTTAGTCCTGTTCACCAGCGCTGCATCTGCACTTCAAATAAGTCACAAAATCTTAAGAACAATTGTCATCAACATTTCCTATTGATGGGTAAAACCTTTATTTCTAACCTTTATCTAATGTAAAGAAGTATTTACCACTTTCGTATCTAAGGTTTGTTAGGAGATAACCTCAAATCCAGATATCAGCGCATTGGCCTGGATATCGGTGTCTTGGGAAGAGGCTTTCCACATTGTATACTGCATAACCTGAAAAATAAGTCGAATCCCATAACCATATGTTTTTGGTATAGGAACAACTCTGACTATTCCATCTTGGGGAATAAGAAGCCTAATGACATGATGTGGGATTACAGTCTATAGTCTACAGTTTGGAATCTGTTCCTTCTGGAATAGATATAATGGTTTGGTCTTAGTCCTGCATCATGTCATTAGGATTCCTGAAAGTCATGCTTGATGGTAAGGGAGCTGCCTAACAAGGTATCTAAAGGAGGTGTGGTTTTCTGAAAAACCTATATTTGCATATTTCCTAGAATCCCCTAGAGCATCAAAGGCTATAAGTCTGCACACGCTTGCAAAGCAGAATTAATTGGCAGTCTCCATAGGGAGAACTCTTCCTCCCAGATCCTAGTCACAAGACTCTCACTCAGCCAAACCAATTCCCTAACTGTACTGAGGAGACCCAATCAGGTGGAAACATTGTACAGCGCTGTTGTACCTTCTGGAATAGATCTACTGGTTTGGTCTTAATCCCTCATCATGTCATTAGGCTTCCTGAAAGTCATGCTTGATCTCAAGGGAGCTGCCTTACAAGGTAGCCATGGTTTTCTTTATCCCATCCTAGAAAACCTAAGTACATATTTTCCCAGCGTCCCATCTTTGGACATTCACAAAGCCCTACCCCCTGTTCAATCGTTTGTCATAATGTGATTCTGTACCACATGGCAGTGCTGAAGGCTCCTAAAGATGATGGTATAAAGATGATATATCAATAGAGATGAGCGAACACTAAAATGCTTGGGTACTCGTTATTCGAGACGAACTTTTCCCGATGCTCGAGTGCTCGTCTCGAATAACGAACCCCATTGAAGTCAATGGGAGACTCGAGCATTTTTCAAGGGGACCAAGGCTCTGCACAGGGAAGCTTGGCCAAACACCTGGGAACCTCAGAAAAGGATGGAAACACCACGGAAATGGACAGGAAACAGCAGGGGCACAATGCATGGATGCCTCTGAGGCTGCTTAATCGCACCATTATGCCAAAATTATGGGCAACAGCATGGCCATGACAGAGTGACAGAATGAAGCTAGATAGCATGTAAAACATCCAATAATTGACCCTGACACTATAGGGGACGGCATGCAGAGGCAGAGGCAGCGGCAGCAGGCTAGAGAGTGGCATGGCAACATACCCTAATTGGACTCAGGCTTCAAACCAATGGGTGTCAGAGAGGAACCAAAGGAGGTGAGCAAGAAGCGCTCAAATAATATCGGTACATGATAAAAGTTTGCCAGTATATTTTGTGGATTACACAGCAGGGTGGCGACAAAGTTAACATGGAAGCCATGAAAACAACCCAAAATTCTGCCTGACACAGCTCGTTTGATAAGGGGACCATGTATGCTTACAGTTCATGCCAGTCGCTGCACTGGCTGCCAGTCTCCTTTCGAATACAGTTTAAAATAATAATAACCCTCATCCATAAAGCTCTGTATAATGCTGCACCCCCCTACCTCTCCTCTCTTATCTCAGTCTATCGCCCAACCCGTGCTCTTAGATCCGCCAGTGATCTTAGATTAACCTCTACCCTAGTGCGGACCTCCCACTCGCGTCTCCAAGACTTCTCTAGAGCTGCACCAATTCTATGGAATGCTCTGCCCCGGACTATCAGACTAATACCTAACCTCCAAAGTTTCAAACGTGCTCTTAAAACCCATTTCTTTAGGCAAGCCTATAACACTCATTAACTGCATGAAGTTTTAACTCTTCTACTAACCCGTCCTGTGTCGTCCTCCCATCTGTTATCCAGCAACCAACAGGCACCAGACTTCTCTGCAGTCCCATTCACCCTGGACCTGGTATATAAGATGACGGCTGAGTGGTTCAAGCGACAGCAATTCCATTTATTATATTTTTTTCTATTCCCTAAGAAGAATGGCTTGACCATTAAATATTCTTTTACCTCGTGTTACCCCATCATCTTCATAAACCGTAAGCTCTGGCGAGCAGGGACCTCACTCCTGTTGTTCCATACAAATGTTGTGCTCTGTTACATTACATTTGTATTTGTTTCCTATGATTTGTAAAGCGCTACAGAATATGATGACGCTATATAAATAAAGATTATTATTATTATTATTATGGAGGCAGTGAACTAGTAGTAGATTAAAGGTGCTGCAACTATGTTAGTTGGATCTTGGGATGGAGCTGGCGCTCTGCAGCCAGGCGAGCTTTTGCCAATCCAAGCCCCTGTCTCTAGGCTACTCCCCAAACAGCACTTCTAAGAACCTTTTGTATAAGATCAAGTGTAGTAGCGTTCTTATAAGTTTAGGATATGGCGGGTGAGGGGAATGTAAACAGATGCGCAAGAAGCGCTGAAATAATATCCCTAAATGGTAAAAGTTTGCAAGTATATTTTGTGGATTACACAGCAGGGTGGCGACAAAGTTAACAACTTTGATGTGGAATGCCCTGTAATAGCTCTTGGGCGGTGTGCCTTTTATCGCCTAGGCTCAGCAGTTTCAGCACCGCCTGCTGTCGCTTAGCGACGGCACTGCTGCTGTGCCTAGAGCTACCGACTGATGGCGCCATGCCCACGGATGGTAATTCGGAGGAGGAGGAGGTGGAGGAGGGGTGGGAGGAGGTATAGTAGGCCTTTGAGACCTGGACCGAGGTAGGCCCCGCAATTCTCTGCGTCGGCAGTATATGACCAGCCCCAGGGTCAGACTCGGTCCCAGCCTGCACCAAGTTAAGTGTAGTAGCGTTCTTATAAGTTTGGGATATGGCGGGTGAGGGGAATGTAAACAGATGCGCAAGAAGCGCATGATGCGCATGGAGCTGGCGCTCCGCTGCCAGGCGAGCTTTCGCCAATTCAAGCCCCTGTCTCTAGGCTACTCCCCAAACAGCACTTCTAAGAACCTTTTGTATAAGATCAAGTGTAGTAGCGTTCTTATAAGTTTAGGATATGGCGGGTGAGGGGAATGTAAACAGATGCGCAAGAAGCGCTGAAATAATATCCCTAAATGGTAAAAGTTTGCCAGTATATTTTGTGGATAACACAGCAGGGTGGCGACAAAGTTAACAACTTTGATGTGGAATCCATGAAAACAACCCAAATTTCTGCCTGACACACCTCGTTTGATAAAGGGACGATGTATGGAGGCAGCTATATGGACGACTTTTGGAGGTAGCAATGGAGACAACGTGTGGAGGCTGCTATGGAGACAATTTAATTTGGATAGTGCCTGTATGTGGCAGTCCCAAACATTTTTCAAACCAGAGGAGCAGGTAGGTGGCCCTGCAGTAAAATGGAATAGATTGAGTGCCTGTATGTGGCAGTCCCAAAAATTTTTCAAACCAGAGGAGCAGGTAGGTGGCCCTCCAGTAAAATGGAATAGATTGAGTGCCTGTATGTGGCAGTCCCAAAAATGTTTCAAACCAGAGGAGCAGGTAGGTGGCCCTGCAGTAAAATGGAATAGATTGAGTGCCTGTATGTGGCAGTCCCAAAAATGTTTCAAACCAGAGGAGCAGGTAGGTGGCCCTGCAGTAAAATGGAATAGATTGAGTGCCTGTATGTGGCAGTCCCAAACATTTTTCAAACCAGAGGAGCAGGTAGGTGGCCCTCCAGTAAAATGGAATAGATTGAGTGCCTGTATGTGGCAGTCCCAAAAATGTTTCAAACCAGAGGAGCAGGTAGGTGGCCCTGCAGTAAAATGGAATAGATTGAGTGCCTGTATGTGGCAGTCCCAAAAATGTTTCAAACCAGAGGAGCAGGTAGGTGGCCCTCCAGTAAAATGGAATAGATTGAGTGCCTGTATGTGGCAGTCCCAAAAATGTTTCAAACCAGAGGAGCAGGTAGGTGGCCCTGCAGTAAAATGGAATAGATTGAGTGCCTGTATGTGGCAGTCCCAAAAATGTTTCAAACCAGAGGAGCAGGTAGGTGGCCCTCCAGTAAAATGGAATAGATTGAGTGCCTGTATGTGGCAGTCCCAAAAATGTTTCAAACCAGAGGAGCAGGTAGGTGGCCCTGCAGTAAAATGGAATAGATTGAGTGCCTGTATGTGGCACTCACAAAAATTGTTTCAAACAGAGGACCGGGTAGGTGGCCCTCCAGAAAAATTAAATGCATGAAGTACTATAGCAAGAGCCAGTGGGCCCTGTCAAAAAATAGCCATTTTCCTCTGCTTTACTGTACAAAGAGGAGGAGAAGGAGGAAAATGAGGAGGAGGAGGAGTGGATCAATTATTCAGGTTGAGCTTCCTTCACCTGGTGGAGATTGGAAATTCTGAGAAATCCAGCCTTTATTCATTTTAATAAGCGTCAGCCTGTCAGCGCTGTCAGTCGACAGGCGTGTACGCTTATCGGTGATGATGCCACCAGCTGCACTGAAAACCCGCTCGGACAAGACGCTAGCGGCAGGGCAGGCAAGAACCTCCAAGGCGTACAGCGCCAGTTCGTGCCACATGTCCAGCTTTGAAACCCAGTAGTTGTAGGGAGCTGTGTGATCATTTAGGACGATGGTATGGTCAGCTACGTACTCCCTCACCATCTTTCTGTAAAGATCAGCCCTACTCTGCCGAGACTGGGGACAGGTGACAGTGTCTTGCTGGGGTGACATAAAGCTGGCAAAAGCCTTGTAAAGCGTACCCTTGCCAGTGCTGGACAAGCTGCCTGCTCGCCTACTCTCCCTCGCTACTTGTCCCGCAGAACTACGCACTCTGCCGCTAGCGCTGTCAGAAGGGAAATACTGTTTCAGCTTGTGCACCAGGGCCTGCTGGTATTCATGCATTCTCACACTCCTTTCCTCTGCAGGGATGAGAGTGGAAAGATTTTGCTTGTACCGTGGGTCCAGGAGAGTGAACACCCAGTAATCGGTGCTGGAATAAATTCTTTGAACGCGAGGGTCACGGGATAGGCAGCCTAGCATGAAATCTGCCATATGCGCCAGAGTACCAACGCGTAAGAATTCACTCCCCTCACTGGCCTGACTGTCCATTTCCTCCTCCTCCAACTCCTCCAACTCCTCTTCTTCTGCCCATACACGCTGAACAGTAAAGGACTCAACAATGGTCCCCTCTTGTGTCTCGCCAACATTCTCCTCCTCTTCCTCCTCATCCTCCTCCACCTCCACCTCCTCCGATATGCGCTGAGAAACAGACCTGAGGGTGCTTTGGCTATCAACAAGGGAATATTCTTCCCCTGTCTCTTGTGACGAGCGCAAAGCTTCCGACTTCATGCTGACCAGAGAGTTTTTCAACAGGCCAAGCAGCGGGATGGTGAGGCTGATGATGGCGGCATCGCCACTGACCATCTGTGTTGACTCCTCAAAGTTACTCAGCACCTGACAGATATCAGACATCCACGTCCACTCCTCATTGTAGACTTGAGGAAGCTGACTGACCTGACTACCAGTTCTGGTGGAAGTTGACATCTGGCAGTCTACAATCGCTCTGCGCTGCTGGTAAACTCTGGATAACATGGTCAGTGTTGAATTCCACCTCGTGGGCACGTCGCACAACAGTCGGTGAGCGGGCAGTTGGAGGCGGCGCTGCGCTGCCCTGAGAGTGGCAGCATCTGGGCTGGACTTCCTGAAATGCGCACAGATGCGGCGCACCTTCGTGAGCAAATCAGACAGATTGGGGTATGTCTTGAGGAAACGCTGAACTATCAGATTTAACACATGGGCCAGGCATGGCACATGTGTCAGTCTGCCGAGTTGCAGAGCCGCCACCAGGTTACGGCCGTTGTCACACACAACCATTCCCGGCTTGAGGTTCAGCGGTGCCAGCCACAGATCAGTCTGCGCCGTGATGCCCTGTAATAGCTCTTGGGCGGTGTGCCTTTTGTCGCCTAGGCTCAGCAGTTTGAGCACCGCCTGCTGTCGCTTAGCGACGGCACTGCTGCTGTGCCTAGAGCTACCGACTGATGGCGCCGTGCCCACGGATGGTAGTTCGGAGGAGGAGGTGGAGGAGGGGTGGGAGGAGGAGGAGGCATAGTAGGCCTGAAACACCTGGACCGAGGTAGGCCCCGCAATCCTCGGCGTCGGCAGTATATGAGCAGCCCCAGGGTCAGACTCGGTCCCAGCCTCCACCAAGTTAACCCAATGTGCCGTCAGAGATATATAGTGGCCCTGCCCGGCAGCACTCGTCCACGTGTCCGTGGTCAGGTGGACCTTGTCAGAAACGGCGTTGGTCAGGGCACGGATTATGTTGTCTGACACGTGCTGGTGCAGGGCTGGGACGGCACATCGGGAAAAGTAGTGGCGGCTGGGGACCGAATACCGAGGGGCGGCCGCCGCCATGAGGCTGCGAAAGGCCTCGGTCTCTACTAGCCTATAGGGCAGCATCTCCAGGCTTAGCAATCTGGAAATGTGCACATTAAGGGCTTGGGCGTGCGGGTGGGTTGCACTATATTTGCGTTTCCGCTCCAGCGTCTGGGGTATGGAGAGCTGAACGCTGGTGGATGCTGTGGAGGATCGTGGAGGCGACGATGGGGTTTTTGTGGCAGGGTCCTGGGCAGGGGGCTGACTAGCAGCTGACACAGGGGAAGGAGCAGTGGTGTGCACGGCCGGAGGTGAACGGGCTTGTTGCCACTGAGTGGGGTGTTTAGCATTCATATGCCTGCGCATACTGGTGGTAGTTAAGCTAGTAGTGGTGGAACCCCTGCTGAGCCTGGTTTGGCAAATGTTGCACACCACAGTCCGTCGGTCATCCGGTGTTTCCTTAAAGAACCTCCAGACTTCTGAAGATCTAGCCCTCGCCGCAAGAGCCCTCGCCACGGGAGCTTCACTAGTTGACACATTTGGCGCTGATGCACCAGCTCTGGCCCTGCCTCTCCGTCTGGCCCCACCACTGCCTCTTCCAACCTGTTCTGGTCGAGGACTCTCCTCCGTCTCAGAAGCACTGTGTTCACCCGGCCTCTCAACCCAGCTTGGGTCTGTCACCTCATCATCCTCCGATCCCTCAGTCTGCTCCCCCCTCGGACTTCCTGCCCTGACAACAACTTCCCCACTGTCTGACAACCGTGTCTCCTCATCGTCGGACACCTCTTTACACACTTCCACTACGTCAAGAAGCTCATCATCACCCACAGACTGTGACTGGTGGAAAACCTGGGCATCGGAAAATTGCTCAGCAGCAACCGGACAAGTGGTTTGTGACTGTGGGAAGGGTCCAGAAAACAGTTCCTCAGAGTATGCCGGTTCAAATGCCAAATTTTCCTGGGAGGGGGCAGACTGGGGGGGAGGAGGCTGAGGTGCAGGAGCAGGAGGAGTGGCGATTTCGGTGACATGGGTGGACTGCGTGGAAGACTGACTGGTGGTGGACAAATTGCTCGAAGCATTGTCAGCAATCCACGACATCACCTGTTCGCACTGTTCTGGCCTCAACAGTGCTCTACCACGAGTCCCAGTAACTTCAGACATGAACCTAGGGAGTGTAGCTCTGCGGCGTTCCCCTGCTCCCTCATCAGCAGGTGGTGTCTCACCCCGCCCAGGACCACGGCCTCTGACCCCTGCAGTAGTTGGACGCCCACGTCCCCGCCCTCGTCCTCTACCCCTAGCCCTCGGGTTAAACATTTTTAAAATGAGAGTTATAACTTTATTTTTTTTTTAACTTTTTTTTGTTTTTTTTTGTGTTTTTTGTTTTTTTTTGAGTTTTTAAAACCAAACAATGCTATCCTATTGCTATGGCTATTTTCTAGCCAAGTATCAAAGCACACTACTATGCCAGATGAGATGACACTGAGTTAGTGCCTAATTGAAATCCAACCCCTACTAAATTTTCCCACTTCGGTCTTTGCTATGGATATGTGCGTCACTAAGCGCAGAACACAGCGGTCGCAAGTCTCACTACAAATTGCTCAGAATTGGCTAGTACATGCACTGCAGAAAGTACAGCCACCAGCAGATCAACCAGAAATCAAATATATAGAACGCTACTGTATGCGTAAGTAAGCTCTTTGTATTCTCCTATGGCTATTTTCTAGCCAAGTATCAAAGCACACTACTATGCCAGATGAGATGACACTGAGTTAGTGCCTAATTGAAATCCAACCCCTACTAAATTTTCCCACTTCGGTCTTTGCTATGGATATGTGCGTCACTAAGCGCAGAACACAGCGGTCGCAAGTCTCACTACAAATTGCTCAGAATTGGCTAGTACATGCACTGCAGAAAGTACAGCCACCAGCAGATCAACCAGAAATCAAATATATAGAACGCTACTGTATGCGTAAGTAAGCTCTTTGTATTCTCCTATGGCTATTTTCTAGCCAAGTATCAAAGCACACTACTATGCCAGATGAGATGACACTGAGTTAGTGCCTAATTGAAATCCAACCCCTACTAAATTTTCCCACTTCGGTCTTTGCTATGGATATGTGCGTCACTAAGCGCAGAACACAGCGGTCGCAAGTCTCACTACAAATTGCTCAGAATTGGCTAGTACATGCACTGCAGAAAGTACAGCCACCAGCAGATCAACCAGAAATCAAATATATATAACGCTACTGTATGCGTAAGTAAGCTCTTTGTATTCTCCTATGGCTATTTTCTAGCCAAGTATCAAAGCACACTACTATGCCAGATGAGATGACACTGAGTTAGTGCCTAATTGAAATCCAACCCCTACTAAATTTTCCCACTTCGGTCTTTGCTATGGATATGTGTGCCACTAAGAGCTAAACACAACGGTAGCAAGTCCCCCTGCTAATTCCTCACAAAATGGTACTAGATGCAAATTAAAATAAAAAAAGTAGAACGTTATTGTAGCCCTAAGAAGGGCTGTTGGGTTCTTTGAGAATCACTCCTGCCTAACAGTAAGCTAATAGAACACCCTAACGCTTTCCCTGACCAGCAGCAGCTCTCTCCCTAGCGGCATCCAGACACAGAATGATCCGAGCAGCGCGGGCAGCGGCTAGTCTATCCCAGGGTCACCTGATCTGGCCAGCCAACCACTGCTATCGACGTGTAAGGGTACCACGTCATGCTGGGTGGAGTGCAGAGTCTCCTGGCTTGTGATTGGCTCTGTTTCTGGCCGCCAAAAAGCAAAACGGCGGGAGCTGCCATTTTCTCGAGCGGGCGAAGTATTCGTCCGAGCAACGAGCAGTTTCGAGTACCCTAATGCTCGACCGAGCATCAAGCTCGGACGAGCATGTTCGCTCATCTCTATATATCAACTTTTATGTTTTTTTTAATATGTGATTTGATTGGATTAAAATTAAAAATGCATTAATCTCAGAGAAATATCTGTAGCCTCCCTCTATACATAAGTGGGATTTTCACATCTACTTTTGTTATGGCCACAGGGATTCAGAAAGGGTCAAACTATGTGTCAGGTGGGGGGACAAGAAGTGGGAAACTACTGGGGGATGAAAGAGGGAACCAAACGGTACCTAGAGGGGCAATGGAGTGTTAGAATAGTAACACCTAAAAGACGTGGACCAGTTAGTTGCCCTTCCTGATGCTCGATGAATAGTTTCAGCATTGGAAAGCTCCCAACCCGCCAATGGCCTGGGGGTAAAACTATTGCATCGGTTGTCGACTGTTTTACACAACCCCTGTAATAAATTGGAAAACCAAATCTGAGATAACAAATGTGTATATTTGCTCTTTATGACATTGTGGTGTTCCACCTGGAGCCCATAGTTCCGCATTTATTAGGGTCAGTTTAGACATCATTGAGGCAGACACTGGATATCATGCAGGTCTCGATTTATTCAGACATTTGTAAGATTAAAAGCAAAGGCAAGTCAGGATATTCCTAGTGCTCCCCCTTAGAATAAAGCTGATACGTGTTAGGAACGGTAGCGGAAGCATTTTTGTTATTGTATAAGCAGAACATTCATGGTTGTGTATAACACTGAGGATGAATCTCTGCTGGTATCTGATCACTGAAGCAACTTGTGCACTTATCGACATCACAGTGCAGCAGCTTCATTTTATCATTAAGCGCTCCCCAATACTCTTCAAATATCTCTTTAGGTTTATCCTTATCACTCCTATACAGTTGTCTGAACACAAAAGCCCTGTTATCACGGACTGGGAGGCCCTGGACGAGATTGAGCTTGTTCATGATTAGAGATGAGCGAGTATACTCGTCCGAGCTTGATGCTCGTTCGAGTATTAAGGTACTCGAAACTGCTCGTTGCTCGGACGAGTATTTCCCCTGCTCGAGATCGAGCATTTAATTAAAAAAACACAGTGAAGAACAATGAAGAATAGAATAAAAACAGTGAACACAGTGAACACAGGATCATTTAAGTGAAAAACACAGTGAAAAACACAGTGAAGAATAGATTACAGATGTTCGGCACATCTGCTTACTTGTCGGGAGATACGCGCGGAACGGTGCGAACAAAATAGTATGTGAAGAACAATATATATGTGTGAAGAACACATTGCAGAACACGGTGAGCAGGACAGAGACAACGGGGAGCAGCACAGAGACACCGGGGAGCAGCACAGAGACACCGGGGAGCAGCACGGAGACATGGGGCAGCGGCAGCACGAAGACATGGGGCAGCGGCAGCACGGAGACATCAGGCAGCGGCACGGAGCGGCACGGAGACATCGGGGCACGGAGACATCGGGCACGGAGACATCGGGGAGCGGCGGGGAGCCGCACGGAGACATCGTTGCACGGAGACATCGGGGAGCTGCACGGAGCGGCACGGAGACATCGGGGCACGGAGACATCGGGGCACGGAGACATCGGGGCACGGAGACATCGGGGCACGGAGACAGCGGGGCACGGAGACAGCGGGGCACGGAGACATCGGGGCACGGAGACATCGGGGCACGGAGACAGCGGGGCACGGAGACATCGGGGCACGGAGACAGCGGGGCACGGAGACAGCGGGGCACGGAGACAGCGGGGCACGGAGACAGCGGGGCACGGAGACAGCGTATCTCCCGACAAGTAAGCAGATGTGCCGAACATCTGCAATCTATTCTTCACTGTGTTTTTCACTTAAATGATCCTATTCTTCACTGTTCTTCACATCTGCTAACTTGTCGGGAGATAATATACGCACGGAACAGTGAAGAATAGATTGCAGATGTTTGCATACATCTGCTAACTTATCAGAAGACATTCTTTTTCAATTAATTAACACATTTTATTCCCGAACCATGGTCCCTTTGAAAAATGCTCGAGTCTCCCATTGACTTCAATGGGGCTCGTTATTCGAGACGAGCACTCGAGCATCTGGAAAAGTTCGTCTCGAATAACGAGCACTCGAGCATTTCAGTGCCCGCTCATCTCTATTCATTTTTTAAAAGTATTTATTTTTGCAATTTTGAAATTTTATACAATTAAAATAAACAAAATCGAAGAACAAGATTGTCTGTCACATATTTCCTTCCCCCCATTACAGGATTATTATACAACAGCCATGGTAACAGTCAGGTTCTTGCCGCGTTCCAAAATTAACTGAGGGATATTACACAGTAAATGACAGCAGATACTGTAGCCAGACATCTTGATACAACACAAATAACTATTGACACATAGACAATCAGTCACACACACACACATACCAGCACGCTCAGTCTCCTTCATCATGGAGAGGAGTATATATCACACGTGATTATAAGGCAGTATGGGGAGTCGAGCACCATCTGGACCAGATGCGATCAAACTTCTGGGGACACTTCCTGTTGGCATACAGGGACCGGTAGTGGGGAATGACACTGTTAATAAGTAGTATCCATCTTTTTAATGGAGGGGGCTCCTGGTCCTTCCAGGTCATCACCACCACTTTTCGGGCGTAATATAAGACAAACCTAAAGAAAATTTTGTCATAGTGGCCATTGACAACTTCATTTATGATGCCGAGGAGACACACAGAGGGAGACAGTAAGCGTGGGAAATCAAAGTGTAGAGTTAGGAACTCCAGCACTTCGGACCAGAAGACATGTACCCTAGGGCAGGACCAGACACAGTGCAGGAAGGATCCGACATCAACCTGACAGCGAAAGCAAAGATCATTTGGCATTGCTCCCATGCGGAATAATCTAGCAGGGGTGAAGTATACTCGATGGAGGAGTTTAGATTGGATCAGGAAGTCCCTCGCGCTCACTACAGATGTGAAGTAGGACAGTTCGACCTCCCTCCAGTCATCATCTGACAGGTCCGGGATATCCTGTCTCCAGCGTTCACGGGCTCTATCAAACGGTCTGGACTTTTGCTCTTGTAGGAGAGCATAGCACTGAGTGAGTGGCTTAGGGAGGTCCGGGGTACTCATCAGAGTCTCTAGTTTGGAGAATTTCACTGTCAGGCTGAAGGAGCCGAATTGGGCTTTAAATGCGTGTTGCAGTTGCGTGTAATGGAATCTGGCCGTATTGGGTACAGTATGTCTCTCCCTTAACTCGTGAAAGCTGAGTAACTCTGCTTCCGGGGATAAGAGCTGACCTACAAATTTCACCCCCGCCGCCCCCCACATTGTCCAGCCCGGGAGGGAGAGGAAGTGAGAAAGCCACGGATTGAGCCACAATGGAGTCCTAGGCGAGAGAGGGGGAGGGCTGCCTGTTTCTACCAGGGATTGCGCCCTACGCCAGCACACCGCTACCATACGTAGGGGAAGTGGGGTATCAGATGGGGACTTATACCTGTACAGCAAGTTTGTAAGGGCCTCGTAGGAACCTACCAGGGCACCAGCCAGTGCAGTAGCTGCATTACCCATGTCTATATCTATCCACCACTGGGCATATACTAGCTGGGAAGCCAGGTAATAAAGATACAGATCCGGGGCAGCCAGTCCACCCCTAGACTTGGGAGCCTGAAGCAGCGCTAAACTGAATCGCGAAGCACTACTCTGCCAGTAGAAGGACCTGAGAATGCCGTCCAGGCGTTTAAATAGGCTCTTAGGAAGCAGTATAGGACAAGCATGGAAAAGGTGTAGGAATTTTGGAAGAAAAATCATTTTAAATATATTAATGCGCCCGTACAGAGACAAGGGGAGAGTGGACCAGGCTTTTAGACGCGATTCGGTTGCAGTTATCAGGGGTGTAATGTTTAACTCCGTAAATGCCTGGACCTTGCGTGACACCTGGACTCCCAGATATTTAAATGTGGACACCACCCGGACTGGGACGGGGAGGGAGTGTACCCCTACATCAGATAAGGGAAAGAGGGCCGATTTGTCCCAGTTAACCCGAAGGCCTGAGAACCCCCCATAGCGTTCTATCAAGGACAGAAGGGATTCCAGTGAGGGGCCCACATCCCCAAGGTATACAAGTGTATCATCAGCATAGAGAGATACCTTTTCAATGATAGAACCTCAAGCAATGCTCTTAATGCCCTCGGAGTGGCGGATCGCCACAGCAAGGGGCTCAATGGCGAGTGCGAAGAGGAGGGGAGATAGTGGGCAACCCTGTCTAGTGCCCCTAGCCATAGGGAGAGTAGGTGAGATGTTAAGATTAGTCCGTACCCTAGCCTTGGGGTCGTTATACAGTAGTTTAACTAATGCTGTAAATCGAGGGCCAAAACCCATTCTAGGCAAGAGGGTCCATAAATATGTCCATTCCACGGAGTCAAACGCCTTACAATTGTCTAAGGACAATATAAACCCAGGGTCTGGAGACCGCTCTGCCTCTGCAATGTTCAGGTGTAATCTTTGTATATTTATGTCAGTTCCCCTCCCTGGCATAAAGCCTGTCTGGTCTGGGTGAACCAAGGATAATATTACTTTGTTAAGCCTTGTCGCCAGAATTTTTGCTAGTATTTTAACATCTGAGTTTAGGAGGGAAATTGGACGGTATGAGTCGGGAAGAAGCGGGTCCTTACCAGGCTTAGGAAGAACTACAATAAGCGCCTCTCGCATGGAGTCGGGGAGGGAACCGCTGTCAAACGCATCGGAGTACAGTCTAAGGAGATGGGGAACCAGAGTTTCACAGTTATCCCTATACCACTCACCACCCAGTCCGTCAAGTCCAGGTGTCTTACCAGGGGGCAACGATTGAATGGCCAGTTCCACCTCCTCCGCCGAGAGCGGAGCATCAAGCTCCGATGACTGTGCCGATGTGAGTCTCCAAAGTGGAAGACTGTCAAGGAATCTGGAAATCTCGACGGAAGAGGCGGACAATCTGGAGCTGTAAAGAGAGGAATAGAATTCATAAAATACCATGTTAATGGCCCGGGGTTCTGTGATCAGGGCTCCACTACTGTTAAGGATAGAGGGAACGGAAGCACAAGGACGTTCAGCCCGCGAGAGATATGCAAGCAGCTTCCCATTTTTATCTCCAAATTCAAAGATAGACGCCTCCCTGGCTAGCAGGCGCTTGCTGGTGCGCTCCTTCACTACAGCTAGATGGTTCCTCTGCGCCTGAGCCCAAGTCTTTTTATTCCCCGGATTAGGTTTCTTTAGATACTCCTTTTCTGCGGTCACCAGTGCGGCGGTCAGCCTTTCCTCCTGCGCATTTAAAGACCTCCTATGGCCCGCTACACCTGACATGAATGCTCCCCGCACCGAGGACTTGTACGAGTCCCAGACTAGAAGGGGATCAGGATGGGTTGAGTGTACATCCCAGAACTCGCTGTGCGCTGCCCTAACAGTACTCTGGACCGCAGGGGACAGGAGCCAAGCCGGGTGCAGGCGCCATAAGCGGGAGTCGCTGGGGGGGCCTATAAGGAGACTGATGAGCAGGGCGGAGTGGTCTGATGCACTGCGCGGGCAATAGGATACCTGATCAACATGCTGCAACATATCAGGGGAGACAAAGGCCAGATCAATCCGAGAGAAGCTCTTATGAACAGAGGAATAGAATGAGTATTCTCTCTCCTGAGGGTGCTTACAACGCCAACCATCGGCGAGGTCTAGAGAAGTGAGCCACTCATTCAGACGGACCGAGCCTGTGTCCAGACCACTTGTACGATCCAGGGAGGGATTAGGGACTGCATTGAAGTCACCAATGCAGAGTATCGGACTGGGAGGCATAGCAGCCAGCTTACTGGATATTAGGTGCAATACAGCTGGATCAAAGGGAGGAGGGACATAAATAGACGCTATAGTAAAAGTAAAGCCCCACAAGGCACAATGTACGATCACAAAACGGCCAAAGTGATCCGGCGCCACCTGTATGACCTCTATAGGAAGCGCTTTGGATATGAGTATGGATACTCCCCTGGCGTAGACAGAGTAGGAGGAATGATAACCTCTAGCCACCCAGGCTCGCTTCAGAGAGAGGACCTTCTGACCCGTAAGGTGTGTCTCTTGGATACATACAATATGGGGGGCCTGACGCTTAATGACATCTAACATCAGAGCCCTCTTGAATTTGGAGTTGAGTCCCCTCACATTCCAACTCATTACCTTAAGTGAAGACATGTTAGCGGAAGGGAAAGGGGTGTGGGGAAGGAGACGTGAGCAACCAAGCATTCATCCTTTCATACCACAGAGACATAGACAGACAGACAACAGTGAGCATAACAAATATAACAGAACTGTACTAACAATCCCAAGAATACAAACCCCCTGTCTAACACCCTAACAGCAGTAGTGCAGACCTATACCCACTAACAGTCAAATAGTAGAACAGTGGTCCCTAACTCAAGACAAACCTACACCATTTGTCCCGGGACCTTCAACCCTTAATGTATATGTGATCAGGAGGTTATTAGGCAGCCATATTTTGCGAGAACCAAAGAGGAGATAGGGGAGGGGGGGAGAAAGGAGGGAGACGTAGGGAGGTAGTGGTAACAGGAAAGGGGGGAGGAGGGAGAGGGAGGAGGGAGAGGAGGAGGGAGAGGGGAAAGTGCCATGTGTGGCGCACTGGTCGATGTGACCAAAAAAGAGAACACAATCATTCACAGGGTACATTTTGTGAGGTACGCAGTATGTAAACCAATATTAGAAAACTGTAATAATGATCTGGGACCCCTAAATATCTATTCAAGACTAAGTCCAGCACTGTCATTGCATATCAGATAAAAGGATATGTGGGTCCATTCACTCAGGAGGTGCGGGCCTTCCAGCTGGAGCCCGTGGAGCTGCATCAGCCCAGTGAAGTGCTTCGGTTGGGCAGGTGAAGAACCGAGTCTTCTGGCCGTCCACAATTCGGAGCTTGGAAGGGTACATCATGGAGTATTTATATCCCTTGTCACGGAGACGGGCACGGACCTCGGTGAATTGTGCTCGCTGTTTCCTGACGGATGCAGAGAAATCAGGGTAGAAGGACACTCTGCTGTTGGCATAGAGAATTTCTCCCTTGGTACGGGCAGCCCTGAGGATAGAGTCCCTGTCCCTAAAGTGCAGCAGCCAGGCCAGGAAGGGTCTTGGATTGCCCCCTGGGGGGCCAGGGCGGGATGGCAGACGATGGGTCCTTTCCACTGTGAAGAACGGGGAGAAGGTATCTGCAGGCAGCATATTTTTGAGCCAATTTTCAAAAAAGGATACAGGGTCAGACCCTTCCACTTTTTCGGGGAGGCCAACCACTCTGACGTTGTTCCGCCGTAGGCGGTTTTCGAGGTCATCAGCTCTGTCGATGGATGCAGACATTTGGCGCTGGAGCTCTCTGATCTGCGTCGGCATAGGCCTCTGGACATCCTCCACCTCAGATATTCTGCGTTCAGTTTCGGTGATTCGCTCTTTGGCTTTGTGGACATCATGTCGTAATAGAACAAAGTCCTGTCGCAGCTCATCCACCTTGGAGACCAGTTTGGATTGGCACCCATTAATGGCCGCCAGCACCTCTGCAAATTTGCGGTCCAGTTCAGTGGCCACGTCAGGCGGATCAGCACCCTCTTCATAGCTTACAAGCTGCGGCGGGCTCTGGGAGCCTTCAAAGAGGGAGGGAGAGGAGTTTGGGGACCCCTGAGGAGAGCAGGGCTGTGTGCGGGAGAATCTCCCCAACTTTTTGGCAGCGTTTGACTGTATCTGTGCAAGAACGGCTTGTGATGTGGAGCCTTCCTGCGCATCCAGGGGTTCCAGGGACTGGAATGGAGGATCTTCATGGACGGATTCATCATCCGACGCTGCTTTGTGCAATTTAGCCGTTCTCCTCCGGTTACCCATGGCGTCTGGGCAGGGGGGGCCAGTGATAAACAATCGAGGAGCCTAGCGTCCAGTAATTAGCAGAGATACAGTCCAAACCCACGTGGAGTATTGCAGCGGCACTGCAAGGGTTAATATAAAGCAAAACCCAGGAGCAGGGGATCACTGGGAGTGTGGTGGGCTGCACAGCTTGGGGTCCCCAGGTGAGAGGAGGGCAGCAGCAGGGGAATTACTTCCCTACCTTATTCCTGGCTGCAGTCCGGCAAGGGAGAGGTTAATCCTGCGCGCCTAGGCCTCAGGCAGTGCAGGGGAATCCAGCAAGATGGCGCCCCCGGCAGGATACAGGGCTGGCTGGAGCGCTGCCACGATCCCCCGACAGAGCGAGTCAGCAGCACAGCGGGTCGGCGGCACAGCACGGGGGTGGTTCCTTCCCCCGGTATTCAACACCGCTCCGGTGTGCAGCCGCGATGTCGGGCGGCTATGGTCCCGCCGCCGCGCGGGACACGTGGGAGGCCGCAGGAGCTGGAGTGCGGGAGGGGACCGCACGGAGCCGGTGACCGCCGCGATACCGCCACCGGAGTGTGGGGGCAAGTACCCGCGGCACCGGGGAGCAGGCTGGAGGGGGTACAGGTGGAGGATGGCTGCCTGGGAAGGGTGATAGGGTGCCAGGTCCCGGGAGCTCCGCGGTGCACGTCCTCCTAGGTCGGCATCAGGCCACGCCCCCGCTCATCTCTATTCATGATGTTATCTGGGCGAGTTATGTTGGTGCACTTCTTCAGACAGGGGGAGTTTAGACTGAAGAATATGACACAAGCAGCAGGGGGCGCTTTATCCAGCAGGTTGTTGATAGGAGATGGTTGGGATCCTATGGCATTAAGCAGCCGAGACTCGGAGTGTGTTTTTCTTCTGAATTCTGCAGCCACCAGTCTGGTTCCTTGGTAGATCTCCTTAGCTTTCATCTGTCTCCTTGCTTCTACAGGATTTTCATGTAGCAGAACTCTCTCCATGTCGTTATTATCCAGATTGTCCGAAACATGTATGAGGAGAGTCATCTGGGACACGTATTATATTCCCGGTAGGGCTGGACTACTGACTCCACGCCTTATAAAAGATTACTATTTCGTTTTTAGCATTTATTATCTCCAATTCACAGTTTCTTAACGCGTTTCCCCCAGTCCTAATTTGGGTTCACCAGGAGAATATATCAGGACTGTGTCATAGAGAGAATGAATAATAGATAAACACCCCGGCGTCCTGATGGTGGTGGCATCCGGCTACAAAGTAAGCGCTTGTCCTATTCCGTTTTTTCAGTGATTTCATAACAGATGACGGATAGTAAGTGTCAATTTTTACAGATGGATAGATACAGATAGACAGAAATAGTTACTATATTGAAAGAAAAAAGCTGATGGATAGATTGTAGATAAATGTGAGGTATAGAGAGAGGTAGGTAGATAGAGAGATCAATAGATAGGTAGAAATTAGATATCTATAGATGCCACCTATGAGGAATAGATATATAAATAGACTGATAGATTTGATTGATGGATATATAGATAGATAGATAGGAGATAGATAGATAGATAGATAGATAGATAGGAGATAGATAGATTTGATTGATAGATATATAGATAGATATAGAAGCTATAGATTGAGGAATTGAAAGTAAAAGTAAAGTGTCTGTTACTGTCGTCTGTTATGTTCTGTTGTTACCGTTTATTCACCTTCCGTTACCATTTTGTAACAGAATTAAATAAACGGAAACCCGGGCTATAGTGGGAACTTGGCCTAATTCTTATGTATTTGCTGCCATCGTTTGCATTGTATGTAGAAATTCCTGTTTATTCTCATACGAGAGAAAAATATTTGTTGAGTTTTATTTTAATCTCTTTTCTATATTTTAGCAGTTGGAGTTTCTATGTAGAAAATGTCGGTGGCTTTATGCCACGTAGTCCGTGGACTCTCTGAAGATGACGTTTGGAGTTTTAGTCATTTTAGGGCATAAACCTATTTTGACAGATGCACAAAACGTTATGTCGTAGTTTGTTTCTCTTTTATCTCGACCGCTCAGGTATCCTCATCTCCAACTTCACTTGAATTGTAGATGTTGTACGAGAGAAGCGGATGATCACTTGGCTAATTTCCTCTTTACTTGTTGGCTGACATTGCAGAGATCAGGGAGGGGACATGGGTGCAGATTTACACCTAGAATACACTTTATAAGAAAGATGTTGGGGGGCAGCGTAGGACCTGCTAAAGTTAAGCCCATCCCTCTAATGTATCCAGACCGCCCAGACTACTGCATGTAGGTAAGTAAGACTGTCACCTAGTTTACACAATAAATTTATACAGTTATATCATAGTTAATAAAATAAAATGTACTTTTTCGACTATTTATGAAACTCATGGTCATACCGAGCTAGACGAAGCTCAATATATACAGTACATTGTAAGTAGTTCTGCTGCTCCACATCCAAGCATTTTCAACTAAAACTGTAAAAAGTTATCAAAAAGCATCAAAATATACTCAAATCTCTCTTAAGGCCAGAGGTAGGGAACCTATGGCTCTGGAGCCATATGCCATAGCCAGCGTGTACATCCAAGACACACACAGCGATGATCACTGGATGCAGGCTGGGATGTTACCACTGCCTGCGTCCTTTGTGTGGCCAAGGTGCCATTGCTGCACCGTTGCTTAGGTGACTTTGCCCGTGTCATAAAGTAGAGCAGCATCTTCTCCTCTCTATGACCCAGGCGCCATTGCCTTAGCAACAATAGCAGCGGCACCTGGGTCATAAAGAAGAGCTCGAGAGTGATGAGAAGCTGCTAAAGGGAGAGCGGTAGGCAAGTATTTCCTTTTTTTTGCGGCGACTACCTATCTACTGGGGGTATGTGCTGTGGCTACCTATCTACTGGGGGCAGACATGTGCTGGCACTACCTATCTACTGGGGCCTGGGGGCATGTGATGGGGCTACCTGTCTACTGGGAGGTATTTGCTGTGGCTCCTATCTACTGGGGGCATGTGCTATGACTACCTATCTAATTTGGGCATGTGCTATGACTACCTATCTAACTTGGGCATGTGCTGGTGCTTGCTGTCTATTTGGGTACAATTGCTGTGCCTACACATGTACTGGGGGCAGAGATCGCATTAACCCCTCCACAAGCCTCATAGACTCTTCCAAATGCAGTATTACTCTTTGAAAAGCCCCCCATGCGTCTAAACACGCACTGACTCCTCCCTGTGACTGGGGAGACTAAGGAGTAGAGATGAGCGAGCACTAAAATGCTCGGGTGCTCGTTATTCGAGACGAACTTTTCCAGATGCTCGAGTGCTCGTCTCGAATAACGAGCCCCATTGAAGTCAATGGGAGACTCGAGCATTTTTCAAAGGGACCATGGTTCGGGAATAAAATGTGTTAATTAACTGAAAAAGAATGTCTTCTGATAAGTTATCAGATGTATGCAAACATCTGCAATCTATTCTTCACTGTTCCGCGCGTATATTATCTCCCGACAAGTTATCAGATGTGAAGAACAGTGAAGAATAGAATAAAAACAGTGAACACAGTGAGCACAGGATCATTTAACCCCTACGGGACACAGCCTATTTTGGCCTTAAGGACGCGGTCCCATTTTTCAAATCTGACCTGTGTCACTATAAGTGGTTATAGCTTTGGAACGCTATGAGATATCCAGGGGATTTTGAGATTGTTTTCTCGTGACACATTGTACTTCAAATTAGTTTAAAAATTTGGATGAAATCTTTTGCGTTTAGTTATGAAAAAAAACAAAATTTGGCAAAAATTTTGAAAAATTCTTTATTTTCAACGTTCTAAATTCTCTACTTTTGATGCAGACAGTCATAGCACCCAAATAAATTCATAACTTACATTTCCCAAATATCTGCTTTATGTTGGCATGGTTTTTTAAGATTCCACATATTTTACTAGAATGTTATGAGGCTCAGAATTTAGGTATCATTTTTCACATTTTTTGTAAAATCGCCAAAACCCGTACTTAGATGGACCTGATCAACTTCTAATTGACACTGAGAGGCCTAAATAATAGCTAGACTCATAAATTACCCCATTGTGGAAACTACACCCCTCAACGTATGAAAAACTACTTTTAAGAAGTTTGTTAACCCTTTACGTGTTTTATAGGGGTTAAAACAAAATGGAGATGCAGTCTGCAAATTGTAATATTTTTTCACAATACACCCATTTTGGGTGGAAAATTAAACATTTAAAATGGATTAAATTAAAAAAGGCTCCACAAAGTTTGATACCCAATTTCTCCCGAGTACACGGATACTCTATATGTGGTGGTAACTTCTGTATGGGCGCACGGCCGGGCATAGAAGGGAAGGAGGCGCCATCCAAATCAGATTTGCTATGTCACATTGTACAGGCTATAATTTTTTTCTTTTTTTTATTGAGGACCTATAGGGGCTTATTTCTTTTGCCACATGAGATGCACTTTTCTGGTATGTAATTTTGGGGCATCTACAGCTAATTGGTGAGATTTAATTAACTCTTTGTTGGTGGAGGAAATGAAAATCATCAATTTTTAGGAAAATTTTTATGTGTTTTTTATTTGGCCGTTAACCATACCATAAAAATAGTATATTATTTTTATTCTATGGGTCGCCACGATTATGAAAATACTTCATTTATATATATTTTTTATTTTTTACCATTTTTACTGAATAAAAAGTAATTTGGCAAAATTGTTGTTAATTTTAGCATCACCGTCTTTCATATGTATAACTTTTTTATTTTTCACCTCACAAATCTGTTTAAGGGCTTATTTTTTGCAAGAATGATAGCTCTTTTTAGTGGTCTTATTTTAGATTGCGTAACTTTTTAAAATCACTTTTTTTAGAGCATTTTTAAAGGGCATTAATAAAAAATCATCTTTTTCAGAGAGAGTTTTTTTAGGTTGTTTTTTACGGGGTTCACTTTGCGGATCTAATAACAATTCTGTTTTATTATACAGATTGTTACGGACGCAGGGATACCAAATATGTGGGGGTTTTGTGTATTTTATTCAATTGTACTGAATAAAAACTAATTTGGAGAAAATCTTATTCATTTTAGCATCACCATTTTTTCATATGCATAACTTTTTTATTTTTTGGCTGACAAATCTGGTTAGGGGCTTATTTTTTGCGAGAACAGTTGTTCTTTTTAGTGGGCTTATTTTAGAGTGCATAAAATTTTTAAAATCACTTTTTAGAGCATTTTTTATAGGGTATTAATTAAAAATTATCTTTTTTCGGAACGTTTTTTGCGTTTTTTTCCTCCGGCGTTTACCGTGCGGGTCCAGTAACAATTCTGTTTTATTATGCAGATTGTTACGGACGCGGCAATACCAAATATGCAGGTTTTTTTTGTGTTTTTATGTTTTTTATACTTTATTAAGTTTTTTATGGGAAAGTGACATTTTAGGGGCTTATATTTTATGTATTTATTTTTTATTTATTATAATGTGTAGTGTTAACTGTTTTTGCATTTTTTTTTACTTATACATACTTGAACTTAAACCAGTGATGCTCTGATCACTGGTTTAAGTTCAATACACTGCTCTACAATACTATTTTATTGTAGAGCAGTGTAAACTGTCTGAGCAAGCTTGCGCATGCTCAGACAGTTTACAGCCAGACCCGGAAGGGGTCTGGCTGCCATGGAGACCGGGCAGCTCCGGGGCACATGCCAGTCCTCGGAGCTGCCCGGAAGAGGATCGGATCCCCCGGTAAGCGGCACGGGGGATCCGATCCACAGCAGGAACACCCTTACACGCCGCGGTCATGCTTGACCGCGGCGTGTAAGGGGTTAACACCCGCGATCGGAGCCGGCTCCGATCGCGGGTGTTACAGCGCGGTGTCAGCTGTGATAGACAGCTGACAGCCGCTGCTTCTGGTACCGGCTCCGTTCGTGAGCCGGTCCCAGAAGCTAGACGTTATACTACGTCCCGGTGCGCTAAGCATCTAGCCCCGGGGACGTAGTATAACGTCGTGGTGCGCCTAGGGGTTAAGTGAAAAACACAGTAAAGAACACAGTGAAGAATAGATTACAGATGTTCGGCACATCTGCTTACTTGTCGGGAGATACGCTGTCCCGGGATCCGCTCCTCTTCTTCCACTGAAGTCTCCCCGATCTCTCTGTCTCTCTGCCCTTCCCGATGTCTCTGTGCCGCTACCCCAATGTCTCCGTGCCTGCCGCTGCCCCAGTGTCTCCGTGCCTGCCGCTGCCCCAGTGTCTCCGTGCGTGCCGCTGCCCCAGTGTCTCCGTGCCTGCCGCTGCCCCAGTGTCTCCGTGCCTGCCGCTGCCCCAGTGTCTCCGTGCCTGCCGCTGCCCGATGTCTCTGTGCCTGCCGCTGCCCGATGTCTCCGTGCCTGTCGCTGCCCGATGTCTCCGTGCCTGCGGCTGCCCGATGTCTCCGTGCCTGCCGCTGCCCCAGTGTCTCCGTGCCTGCCGCTGCCCGATGTCTCCGTGCCTGCCGCTGCCCGAAGTCTCCGTGCCTGCCGCTGCCCAGGTGTCTCTGTGCTGCTCCACGGTGTCTCTGTGCTGCTCCCCGGTGTCTCTGTGCTGCTCCTCGGTGTCTCTGTGCTGCTCCTCGGTGTCTCTGTGCTGCTCCCCGGTGTCTCTGTGCTGCTCCCTGGTGTCTCTGTCCTGCTCACCGTGTTCTTCAATGTGTTCTTCACATGCTGAATTTTGTTCGCACCGTTCCGCGCGTATCTCCCGACAAGTAAGCAGATGTGCCGAACATCTGTAATCTATTCTTCATTGTGTTTTTCACTGTGTTTTTCACTTAAATGATCCTGTCTGTGTTCACTGTGTTCACTGTTTTTATTCTATTCTTCACTGTTCTTCACTGTGTTTTTTAAATTAAATGCTCGATCTCGAGCAGGGGAAATACTCGTCCGAGCAACGAGCCGTTTCGAGTACCTTAATACTCGAATGAGCATCAAGCTCGGACGAGTATACTCGCTCATCTCTACTAAGGAGCTGAGTAGCAGCAGTTGTGCTGTGTCCTGCCGTCCTGACAGCTCGGCCCCCGCACAGCTGCTGCTGTGGAGTTATTATGGAGGCGCAGGTGACCTGTTCTGTGTGTGACCCCGAGCAGTGCAGCAGCGGGACACAGCCCCTCCCTGACCTGATGCTGTTTCTCTGTAGCCGGGTCTCAGTGGGCGGAGCTACCGGAAGCCACGCCCACTCCGCCATGCCGATGTCTGTGTGATAGTTGTGGCAGATATAAAAGGCTGGGGCTGTACCAGAAGACAAGGTGACAACAGATCAACAAGGGACCTGGGGTCTGACTCCATAGTGAGTAATCACATCAGTGTAACACCTGCAGCAGCCTGATGCCCAGGCAGGGTTATACATGGAGGGGCATATATCATGTATACAATGTGTAAAGGCAGCCTTACATTTTAGGTGATAGTGGCCTTCTACTTTCAGTCAGTTTCTGAAACCACAATGATTTTTGGTGGATATGGCCACCCCTGGCCAATCACAGTCACAGCTAGTTGCAAGGAGCTTCAATTTGCTGCATTGTTGTTGGGCTGTTTGGGACCGGGACTTCCGGTAGAACCAGAACGCGGACATCGTGACTGCTCATCTCTAGCTGCCAGCGTTGTCCACAATCAGGTCTGCATGACCAGCATCACCACCCATGCGTGGTCAGGGGTGGTCTGGGGCGTCATCCATGGTCTGGAGGGGGTTGCTGGGGGTTATCTATGGTCTGGACAGAGGGAGTCTTGGGCATCAGCCATGGTCTGGACAGAGGGAGTCTTGGGCATCAGCTATGGTCTGGACAGAGGGAGTCTTGGGCATCAGCCATGGTCTGGACAGGGGTGAGGGAGGTCTACGGTGTGAGCCGAGGTCTGGACAGGGGACTGGGGTGGGGGGGGGTCTGGGGTGTCTGCTGAGGTCTAGACATGGGGTATCTGGGGTGTCAGATGAGGTCTGGATAGGGGGGAGGATCTGGGGTGTCAGCCAAGGTCTGGACAGGGGTGCTGGGGTGTCAGCCATGGTCTGGATGAGGGGCTGGGGTGTCAGCCATGGTCTGGAAAGGTGGGGGGGCATAGTCTGGTCTGGTAGGTTGAAATAATTTAAGGAGACAAAAGGAAAGAGCTTTTGCCCCATTATTTAATGCATGATGTGAAATTAATACAATTGCCTCAATTGGCTATTTAAGCACACAAAACACTGGCTGCAATCATATTCATGCATAAATGAATGATTGCAGGCAGTGTTTATTTATATGCATTACTGAAAATTTCATACTCCTCCTCGCCTAAAAATACTCAAAAATGGTGAGAGGAGTATTATGGAAAAATGTTAGTGCGACCTCTGACTGGGGGGATGTGCTTGGGCTACCTATCTACTGGGAGGCATGTGCTGTGGCTACCTATTTACTGGGGGTTATGTGATGTGGCTACCTATCTACTGGGGGCATGTATTGGGGCTAGCTATCTACTGGGGGATATGTGCTGGGGCTACCTAGTTACTGGGTGCCATGTGATGTGGATACCTGTCTACTGGGGACACTTACTGGGGCTACCTATCTACTGGGGGCATGTGCTGGGGCTACTTATTTACTGGGGGCCATATACTGCTGCTACATATCAACTGGTGGGCATGTGCTGTGGATACCTATCTACTGGTGGCCCATGTACTGTGGCTACCTATCTACTGGGGGACCAGGTGCTGTGGCTACCTATCGACTGGGGGACATGTGCATATTATATGGCTCTCACAGAATTATATCTTAAAATATGTGGTGTTCATGGCTCACTCAGCCAAAAAGGTTCCTGAACCCTGCTTTAGGCCATGTGCTCGCCCTGGACCAGATCCTGGGAATAGCACATGGCTGGTGGAGGATGGAATGGGAGTGACCGCTCATCACCCCTCCCCTCTACATTGAAAGCCAAGCGGCTGCACTTCGAAGACGGCAAAATATAGGGCATCAATTGTGAAAGAAGAGGAATACCAGATCACCTCCCATTAAGACATGCCGAGCGTGGCACGAACCACCCCTCTGCTGGGGCATAAACTTACAGAGTGAAAAGGATATGCGGCTCAGCCTAGCTCCAGGCAGTGCGTTTCTAATCCTTTATTGTTGCATGAAGGTAATACAAAACCCACTTGTGGGGGGATGGCAACAGTTTACGCTTTTCAGGCGGATATACCGTCCTTAATCATAGCTATGATAGGATGGTATATCCGCCCGAAACTCGTTGGACAATTTGGATGCTTTGGACAATTTGATAGTAACTTGCCGATGTAGTGCTGGCTATCACGAGTGGTTTATCCCTGTAATCAGATTGTCTCGGGTGTCTCTCCGTGGCACTACTCCTCCCAACCCTCACCTCTCTATGCTTTTGCTCCCGTCCCGGTTAGGCCACGCGTGCATCTGCCCTCTATAGGGCACGCGGGCACTCAGAGATTTAAAGGGACAGTGGACTACTGATTGCCGCTGGCCACTTCCGGGTTTTCCTTAAAGGCCGGCTGTTTTCATCATTCCCCACAGGATCTTTGTCCTTAATGCCTCAGAGAAAGCTTCCCTCCATCGTTCCTGTTCTTCTCTCCCGTTGTGACCCCGGATTTGACCCTGATTCTGCATCTCTGCCGCCTGCCTTGAACTTCTGCCTGCCTAACGTGCCTGTACCTTGACCTTGGCTGCCACCGCAATCTAGTCGCACCTGTGGAACCACCTAGTGGCACCCTGCCGCAGCAAGACCATCCCACTTTGAGGCTGGGTCTGGTGAAGACCAGGTGCCACTTAGATTCCATTCCCAAGTGTCGTCTAGTACCATCTCCCATGGTGATGGTCCAGTGGGTCCACTGACCGCGAACCCTGACACAGATGTGATAACACAGTCTGTAGTGTAAATGAATACACCATGGATCTATGCTGTAATAACCAAATGAGCTAAATCATATTTAGTCCTGTTCACCAGCGCTGCATCTGCACTTCAAATAAATCACAAAATCTTAAGAACAATTGTCATCAACATTTTCTATTGATGGGTAAAACCTTTGTTTCTAACCTTTATCTAATGTAAAGAAGTCTTTACCACTTTCATATCTAAGGTTTGTTGGGGATAACCTCAAATCCAGATATCAGCGCATTGGCCTGGATATCGGAGTCTTGAGAAGAGGCTTTCCACCTTGTATATTGCATAACCTGAAAAATAAGTCGAATCCCATAACCATGTTTGATAGTATAGGAACAACTCTAACTATTCCATCTTCAGGAATAAGAAGCCTAATGACATGATGGGGGATTACAGTCTATAGCAGTGATGGCTAACCTATGGCACTGGTGCCAGAGGTGGCACTCGGAGCCCTTTCTGTGGGCACTCAGGCCATCACCAGAGATGACTCCAGGTATCTTCCTGCAGTCCCAGACAGCCCAGGACTTGCTGTGCACAGAGGTATTTTAAAGTGACAGGACTACCTGGGACTATTTTCTGCTATATTGGTGCCTCAGGGGCTGGTATCAATGAAAGCTGTGACAGAGAAGGGAGAATAAATTACTAATTACATTTCTGTGTTGGCACTTTGCGATAAATAAGTGGGTCTTTGTTGTAGTTTGGGCACTCGGTCTCTAAAAGGTTCTCCATCACTGGTCTATAGTCTACAGTTTGGAATCTGTTCCTTCTGCATCATATCATTAGGATTCCTGAAAGTCATGCTTGATGGCAAGGGAGCTGCCTTACAAGGTATCTAAAAGAGACATGGGTTTCCTTATCCCATCCTGGAAAACCTATTTGCATATTCTCCTAGAATCCCCTAGTGGGGCGTCAAGGGCTATGAGTCTGCACATGCCTGCAAAGCAGCATTCATTTTCAGTTTCCATAAGGAGAACTCTTACTCCCTGACTCTAGTCACAAGCCTCTCACTTAGCAAAACCAGTTCCCTACCTGTACTGAGGAGACCCAACCAGGTGGAAACATTGTACAGCGCTGTCTACAGTTGGGAGTCTGTTCTTTCTGGAATAGTTATACTGGTTTGGTCTTAATCCTGCATCATATCATTAGGCTTCCTGAAAGTCCTGCTTGATCTCAAGGGAGCTGCCTTACAACGTATCCACAACAGCCATGGTTTTCCTTATCACATCCTAGAAAACCTAACTGCATATTTTCCCAGTATCCCATCTTTGGACATTGACAAAGCCCTACACCCCCCCCCCCTCTTTAATCATTTGTGATAATGTGATTCTGTACCACATGGCAGTGCTGAAGGCTCCTAAAGATGATGGTATAAAGATGATATATCAACTTTTATGTTTTTTTAATATGTGATTTGATTGGATTAAAATTAAAAATGCATTAATCTCAGAGAAATATCTGTAGCCTCCCTCTATTCATAAGTGGGATTTTCACATCTACTTTTGTTATGGCCACAGGGATTCAGAAAGGGTCAAACTGTGTGTCAGGTGGGGGGACAAGAAGTGGGAAACTACTGGGGGATGAAAGAGGGAACCAAACGGTACCTAGAGGGGCAATGGAGTGTTAGAATAGTAACACCTACAAGACGTGGACCAGTTAGTTGCCCTTCCTGATGCTCGATGAATAGTTTCAGCATTGGAAAGCTCCCAACCCGCCAATGGCCTGGGGGTAAAACTATTGCATCGGTTGTGGACTGTTTTACACAACCCCTGTAATAAATTGGAAAACCAAATCTGAGATAACAAATGTGTATATTTGCTCTTTATGACATTGTGGTGTTCCACCTGGAGCCCATAGTTCCGCATTTATTAGGGTCAGTTTAGACATCATTGAGGCAGACACTGGATATCATGCAGGTCTCGATTTATTCAGACATTTGTAAGATTAAAAGCAAAGGCAAGTCAGGATATTCCTAGTGCTCCCCCTTAGAATAAAGCTGATACGTGTTAGGAACAGTATCGGAAGCATTTTTGTTATTGTATAAGCAGAACATTCATGGTTGTGTATAACACTGAGGATGAATCTCTGCTGGTATCTGATCACTGAAGCAACTTGTGCACTTATCGACATCACAGTGTAGCAGCTTCATTTTATCATTAAGCGCTCCCCAATACTCTTCAAATATCTCTTTAGGTTTATCCTTATCACTCCTATACAGTTGTCTGAACACAAAAGCCCTGTTATCACGGACTGGGAGGCCCTTGACGCGATTGAGCTTGTCCATGATGTTATCTGGGCGCGTTATGTTGGTGCACTTCTTCAGACAGGGGGAGTTTAGACTGAAGAATATGACACAAGCAGCAGGGGGCGCTTTATCCAGCAGGTTGTTGATAGGAGATGGTTGGGATCCTATGGCATTAAGCAGCCGAGACTCGGAGTGTGTATGTCTTCTGAATTTTGCAGCCACCAGTCTGGTTCCTTGGTAGATCTCCTTAGCTTTCATCTGTCTCCTTGCTTCTACAGGATCTTCTTCTAGCAGAACTCTCTGCATGTCGTTATTATCCAGATCTGTGTTGCATTCACCTTCGTTGAACTTGACAAAAAACGCATATTGAACATCTGAATTCCTACAAAAAGGAGTTAAAATCTAATTATCAGATCTTTCAAATACAACAGTTCTCTTTAAATGCTACACAATGTCATCCACTTAGATCGCCCTCGAGAATGATTCACTCTCTACCGACAACTTGATAATTGTCTCCCTTTTACAGGAGATGGAGAACAGCGCTATGGCTAAGAGTTATGCCCATATTTAGTGATCTATGTTTGTGGGCCAATCAGGCGGCACACTCAGAGTTGGAATTTTAGAATTGATTTTTTAAAAGTCTTAAAAACACAACGCGTTTCGGGGAGATCAAGGAGATCTAATTCGGGAGGCAGCACCGGACCAATCCCGCTTCCAAACAATCTTTAGCGTTGTGCCTATCATAGCACAACCACGTGAACATAATATTTACCCTCACATTCAAATCTATCCCTAACCCTTTAAGGACCTGGCCCTTTTTTGTTTTTTCATTTCTATTTTCCACTCCCCACAATCAAAAATCCATAACTTTTTTTTAACACAAAAAGATCTCTGTGATGGCTTGTTTTCTGCGTAACACACTACACGTCATAGTAATGGTATTTATTCTTCCATGCCGTGTACTGCGAAGCGGGAAAAAATTCGAAATGCAGAGAAATTGGTGAAAAAACGCATTTGAACCATTTTCTTGTTGGGTCTTGGATTTTATGGCTTTCACTGTGCCCCACAAATGACAGGTCTACTTTATTCTTTGGGTCGTTGCGATTACGGGGATAACATGTGTACAGGTTTTATAATGTTTTCATACATTTACAAAATTTAAAACCTCCTGTACAAAGATTTTTTTTAGATTTTGCCATCTTCTGGCGCTAATGACTTTTCATGTTTTTCAATGCTACTATTTTTAGGGTTGTACGACCTTCTGATCACTTTTTTATTACATTTTTTATATTTTTCAAAATGGCAAAAAAGTGTCATTTTCAAATTCTGGCGCTATTTTCCGTTACGGGGTTAAACGCAGTGAAAAACCATTACTAAATTTTGATAGATCGGGCATTTTTGGATGCAGCGACACCTAATGTGTTTATGATTTCTACTGTTTATTTATATTTATATCAGTTTAGGAAAAAGGGGGGTGATTATAATTTTTAGGTTTTTATTATAATTTTTTTTATATAATTTTTTTTATTTTTACTTTTACTATTTTTCAGACTCCCTTGGGTAATTTAACCATAGGTTGTCTGATTGATCCTACCATATACTGCAAAGAGAAAAGAATACTAGGGGTATTCTGGAGTAGGAACGTGCTAAAATATAACCTTTATTAAATCCACATAAAACCGCACTTAAGTGACATGTGCAAATAGTGTAATATAAGAAAAACGGTAAAATGTAACCTTATTAGGTAAAGTATCCTCACGGGTCTCTGTACAAGCTCGGACGTCAAAATATAGGGAAATCGACACCCTTACCGTGGTTCTAACATCAGTGCGCTTCCGGGCCGGAGATCGGGACTGACAAGTGGGAAATCTGTCCCTAAACCGCCCCGATTAACTGTGCAGCTGGCACAGATCTCGCGCCATATTGAGGGACCTATTGGCCATTTAAACTCTAAGCCCCGCCCTGGCAATGATCCTATTGGTTGTGCAGGGTAACGGTAAGGGTGTCGTTTTCCCTATATTTTGACATCCAAGCTACAGAGACCCGTGAGGATACTTTACCTAATAAGATTACATTTTACCGTTTTCCTTATATTACACTATTTGCACATGTCACTTAAGTGCGGTTTTATGTGGATTTAATAAAGGTTATATTTTAGCACGTTCCTACTCCAGAATACCCCTATTATGCTTTTGTCTTTGTAGTAATTAATAGGAGTACATTATTATATATCTGTTTGGCTTGCTCACCTACCATATACTACCATACTGCAGTATGGCAGTATAAGGGGATTTTCCTCTTCATTCATTACAATGTGCAATTAGCACATAGTAATGAATAGGTTAAATCCAGACAGCTTGGGTCTTTGGAAGCCCCGAGGCTGTCATGGCAACTGATCACGATCCCCGATGATGTCACAGGGAGCGACTATCTCCAACAAGATGGCGGCGCCCATGTTCTGCCATCTTTTTGAAGCCGCCGGCGGCTATGTGCGGGTCAACACCCGCGATCAGTGCAAGCATCGATCGTGGGTGTTACCGGTATGTTTTTGCTGCGATATGCAGCAAAGACTAACCGGTTATGGAGATGGATCAGCCCGTGAGCCCTCTCCATGCACCCGCAGCCAACCCGTGACGTGCAATTACATCACAGGTCGTGAAAGCGCTATTAGCGCTCTCTCACTGTCCTCTCTTGCCGCTATTTATTGCATATTTAGTGATGAGTGGATCCTTTGAGGTCTGGGTTCAGCAAGTTCTGCGGAACTTCAAAAATAAGTTTGGTTTGGGAACCCAGACTTGACCCCTGATCTGAGCCCCATTTAAATCAATGGGGAACCAAACTTTCACACCCAAAGTTGGCTGTAAATTTCTCTGAAAAGCCTCTGGAGAAATGTAAATGCAGACAGTACTTGCACGGGAGAGAAAATCCCTGGGAAAATGGCGGCACACAACAGCCACCGGCCATTTAAATGCTGTCGGCAGCTTTGCCGCAACATTTATAGAGTTAGCACCAAATACATAATTTTAAGGTTCAGGTTTGACTGAGTTTGGTTCTTCTCACTGGGTCCACTCATAACTACGGACCAAGCCTTGCAGAGTCCTTGATCTATTCTGTATCATGTTAGTTGTCTGTATGTAAAATTGTATTAGAATCAATAAAAGTTCAGCACAGAATTATGGACTTAAAACAACATGATGACTTATCCATTATACATGGGGTAGGTGGTTACGTTACCGATCTCTCTGGGATTGGGATAAAAAGTCCCTGAATGGAGGCAGGGCTATAATGACCTCCATGGGGCTGCAGAAAATGGGGCACATTTACTTACCCGGTCCAGTCGCGATCCCGGGGCGCTTTGTCCGACGAGGATTTGGGTCTGCCAGGATTCACTAAAGTCGTGCGCCCGATATCCAGCAGGTGTCGATTCTGCCCCGAGGTCCACCGGAGTTCACCTTCTTCTTCCTGGTGCATGTTAGTGCTGATCTTGCGACACAAAATCATTTTTTAAAATCCCGGGGCAATTCGGCGCAAAATGGAAATATTCGGGAAACCCGACGAAAGTGCGGCATTCGGACCCTTAGTAAATGAGCCCCAAAGTCTTTTTGTCATTGGAAGTGAAGACCTGAAACTGATCTGATATATTGGGGCACATTTACTTACACGTCCCGTCGCGATCCCCGCCGTTGAACAACAAGAATTCGGAGCTGCCGCGATTCACTAAGGTCGTGCGTCCAATTTCCTGCATCTGTCGTTTCCCCCGCTGAGGTCCGCCGGAGTTCACCTTCTTCTTCCCGGTGTATGTGAGTGCTGATCTTATGACACAATTTGGTTTTTAAATTGTGCGGTTTGTCCAAATCAGTCGGGTTGTCTGACAGCCACGCCCCCCGATTTGTGTCGCATGCAAGCCGCGAAACACGACGAAAATGCCACGTTCGGACCCTTAGTAAATGTGCCCCATAGTATCACTTCTATTTCTGTGGCTTTATGACAAGACTTACTCAAAGAAGGTTCCATGTATGTAGTTTGTCGCACTTTTCAATTTTTCATTATTTAGCATCGGTGTCACCATCAGGACACAGCTCCACATCCACACCGCGACCAGGATGACGCGTCCCATCCTCACCTGTAAGTGAAGTGATGGCCATTAGTAGAAACCTGAACATCTTTATGTCGTGTGATAACAACGGCGTCTATGGTATCTACTTCTCATGTAGATTATAATTATGTATATTATTGCTGTGCAGCATTATTCTAAGTGATCCGTCAATTTTTGAAAATTGTGCATAAAAAGTGTTGAGAAGCCGCAACTATTTCCTTACTCATGACCCCTGACACAGCGTAAGGGAGGAGGAGGCAACACATTGGGGCAGATTTACTTACCCGGTCCATTTGCGATCCAGCGGCGAGTTCTCTGCGGTGGATTCGGGTCCGGGCCGGGATTCACTAAGGCAGTTCCTCCGACGTCCACCAGGTGGCGCTGCTGCGCTAAAGAGCATCGGAATGCACTGGAGTTCACCGAGCCATCCTGGATGGCGAGCGACACTTTTTTTTTTATTTAAATGCGGCAGCTTTTCCGAGTCCGTTGGGTTTTCTTGTGGCCACGCCCCCGATTTCCGTCGCGTGCATGCCGGCGCCGATGCGCCACAATCCGATCGCGTGCGCCAAAATCCCGGGGCAATACAGGGAAAATCGTCGCAAAACGGAAATATTCGGTTAACCTGTCGCAAAAACGCGAATCGGGCTTTTAGTAAACGACCCCCATTGTGGTATTTTAACAAATCCGGGACAAATACAAAATTTTATAGAGAAAAATCTGAAACTGACAACTGCATCTTATATATAATTTTCGGCTTTGGAAGCACAAAAACATGTTTAACCAAAGGAGACATTAGAAAACCCTCATAACAGCAAAAAGGAAAAGTAACTTCTTTATTTCCTCTTTGTTGGTGAAAATGCTGGAGACATCTTATATTACATTTTATATTATATCTTATATTACATCTTATATTATATCTTATATTACATCTTATATTACATCTTATATTACATCTTATATTACATCATATATTATATCTTATATTACATCTTATATTGCATCTTATATTATATCTTATATTACATCTTATATTACATCTTATATTACATCATATATTATATCTTATATTACATCTTATATTACATCTTATATTATATCTTATATTACATCTTATATTACATCTTATATTACATCTTATATTATATCTTATATTACATCTTATATTATATCTTATATTACATCTTATATTACATCTTATATTATATCTTATATTACATCTTATATTATATCTTATATTACATCTTATATTACATCTTATATTATATCTTATATTACATCTTATATTACATCTTATATTATATCTTATATTACATCTTATATTACATCTTATATTATATCTTATATTACATCTTATATTATATCTTATATTATATCTTATATTACATCTTATATTACATCTTATATTACATCTTATATTATATCTTATATTACATCTTATATTACATCTTATATTATATCTTATATTACATCTTATATTATATCTTATATTATATCTTATATTACATCTTATATTACATCTTATATTATATCTTATATTACATCTTATATTACATCTTATATTATATCTTATATTATATCTTATATTACATCTTATATTATATCTTATATTACATCTTATATTACATCTTATATTATATCTTATTTATATCTTATATTACATCTTATATCATATCTTATATTATATCTTATATTATATCTTATATTACATCTTATATTATATCTTATTTATATCTTATATTACATCTTATATTACATCTTATATTATATCTTATATTACATCTTATATTACATCTTATATTATATCTTATATTACATCTTATATTATATCTTATATTACATCTTATATTATATCTTATATTATATCTTATATTACATCTTATATTACATCTTATATTACATCTTATATTACATCTTATATTACATCTTATATTATATCTTATATTACATCTTATATTACATCTTATATTATATCTTATATTACATCTTATATTATATCTTATATTATATCTTATATTACATCTTATATTATATCTTATATTATATCTTATATTATATCTTATATTATATCTTATATTACATCTTATATTACATCTTATATTATATCTTATATTATATCTTATATTATATCTTATATTACATCTTATATTATATCTTATATTACATCTTATATTACATCTTATATTATATCTTATATTACATCTTATATTACATCTTATATTATATCTTATATTACATCTTATATTATATCTTATATTATATCTTATATTACATCTTATATTATATCTTATATTATATCTTATATTATATCTTATATTACATCTTATATTACATCTTATATTACATCTTATATTATATCTTATTTATATCTTATATTACATCTTATATCATATCTTATATTATATCTTATATTATATCTTATATTACATCTTATATTATATCTTATATTACATCTTATATTATATCTTATATTATATCTTATATTACATCTTATATTATATCTTATATTACATCTTATATTACATCTTATATTATATCTTATTTATATCTTATATTACATCTTATATCATATCTTATATTATATCTTATATTATATCTTATATTACATCTTATATTATATCTTATATTACATCTTATATTATATCTTATATTATATCTTATATTACATCTTATATTACATCTTATATTATATCTTATATTACATCTTATATTATATCTTATATTATATCTTATATTACATCTTATATTACATCTTATATTATATCTTATATTACATCTTATATTACATCTTATATTATATCTTATATTATATCTTATATTACATCTTATATTACATCTTATATTATATCTTATTTATATCTTATATTACATCTTATATCATATCTTATATTATATCTTATATTATATCTTATATTACATCTTATATTATATCTTATATTACATCTTATATTATATATTATATTACATCTTATATTACACCTTATATTATATCTTATATTACATCTTATATTATATATTATATTATATCTTATATTGCATCTTATATTATATATTATATTACATCTTATATTACACCTTATATTATATCTTATATTACATCTTATATTATATATTAGATTATATCTTATATTATATATTATATTACATCTTATATTACATCTTATATTACATCTTATATTACTTATATTACACCTTATATTATATCTTATATTACATCTTATATTACATCTTATATTATATCTTATATTATATATTATATTACATCTTATATTATATATTATATTACATCTTATATTACACCTTATATTATATCTTATATTACATCTTATATTACATCTTATATTATATCTTATATTATATCTTATATTACATCTTATATTATATCTTATATTATATCTTATATTACATCTTATATTATATATTATATTACATCTTATATTACACCTTATATTATATCTTATATTACATCTTATATTACACCTTATATTATATCTTATATTACATCTTATATTACATCTTATATTACATCTTATATTATATCTTATATTATATCTTATATTACATCTTATATTATATCTTATTTATATCTTATATTACATCTTATATTACATCTTATATTATATCTTATATTATATCTTATTTAATATATCTTATATTACACCTTATATTATATCTTATATTACATCTTATATTATATATTAGATTATATCTTATATTATATATTATATTACATCTTATATTATATCTTATATTACATCTTATATTACATCTTATATTATATCTTATATTATATCTTATATTATAACTTATATTATATCTTATATTACATCTTATTTTACATCTTATATTATATCTTATATTATATCTTATATTACATCTTATATTACATCTTATATTATATCTTATATTACATCTTATATTACATCTTATATTACATCTTATATTATATCTTATATTATATCTTATTTAATATATCTTATATTACACCTTATATTATATCTTATATTACATCTTATATTATATATTAGATTATATCTTATATTATATATTACATTACATCTTATATTATATATTATATTACATCTTATATTACACCTTATATTATATCTTATATTACATCTTATATTACATCTTATATTATATCTTATATTATATCTTATATTACATCTTATATTATATCTTATATTACATCTTATATTATATCTTATTTATATCTTATATTACATCTTATATTACATCTTATATTACATCTTATATTATATCTTATTTATATCTTATATTACATCTTATATTACATCTTATATTACACCTTATATTATATCTTATATTACATCTTATATTATATATTAGATTATATCTTATATTATATATTATATTACATCTTATATTATATCTTATATTACATCTTATATTACATCTTATATTATATCTTATATTATATCTTATATTATATCTTATATTACATCTTATTTTACATCTTATATTATATCTTATATTATATCTTATATTACATCTTATATTACATCTTATATTATATCTTATATTATATCTTATTTATATCTTATATTACATCTTATATTACATCTTATATTACATCTTATATTATATCTTATATTATATCTTATTTAATATATCTTATATTACACCTTATATTATATCTTATATTACATCTTATATTATATATTAGATTATATCTTATATTATATATTATATTACATCTTATATTATATATTATATTACATCTTATATTACACCTTATATTATATCTTATATTACATCTTATATTACATCTTATATTATATCTTATATTATATCTTATATTACATCTTATATTATATCTTATATTACATCTTATATTATATCTTATTTATATCTTATATTACATCTTATATTACATCTTATATTACATCTTATATTATATCTTATATTATATCTTATTTAATATATCTTATATTACACCTTATATTATATCTTATATTACATCTTATATTATATATTAGATTATATCTTATATTATATATTATATTACATCTTATATTATATCTTATATTACATCTTATATTACATCTTATATTATATCTTATATTATATCTTATATTATATCTTATATTATATCTTATTTTACATCTTATATTATATCTTATATTATATCTTATATTACATCTTATATTATATCTTATATTACATCTTATATTATATCTTATATTATATCTTATATTACATCTTATATTATATCTTATGTTATATATTATATTATATCTTATATTACATCTTATATTACATCTTATTAGAGATGAGCGAGCACTAAAATGCTCGGGTACTCTTTATTCGAGACGAACTTTTCCCGATGCTCGAGTGCTCGTCTCGAATAACGAGCCCCATTGAAGTCAATGGGAGACTCGAGCATTTTTCAAGGGGACCAAGGGTCTGCACAGGGAAGCTTGGCCAAACACCTGGGAACCTCAGAAAAGGATGGAAATACCACGGAAATGGACAGGAAACAGCAGGGGCAGCATGCATGGATGCCTCTGAGGCTGCTTAATCGCACCATTATGCCAAAATTATGGGCAACAGCATGGCCATGACAGAGTGACCGAATGAGGCTAGATAGCATCTAAAACATGCAATAATTGACCCTGACACTATAGGGGACGGCATGCAGAGGCAGCGGCAGCAGTGGCAGGCTAGAGAGTGGCATGGCGACATACCCTAAATGGACTCAGGCTTCAAACCAATGGGTGGCAGAGAGGAACCAAAGGAGATGAGCAAGAAGCGCTGAAATGATTTCCTATGTGAAAAAAAGGTTGACGATATATTTAGTCGATAACACAGCATGGTGGCGACATAGTGACCAAGTTCCATAACGTATCTGGTGAAACACCCGAAAAATGAGCCTGACACAGCTCGTTTGATAAGGGGACGACATGTGGAGGCAGCCATGGAGACGACTTCCATGATTAAGAGCGACAGTATGGGGCATTCATATTGCGCTGCTATGATTGCAACTTCAGGTCTCCAGCATGGCGGCGACAGATGGGCCGCGTTCCACTATGTATCTGGTGAAACACCTGAAAATTCTGCCTGACACAGCTCGTTTGATAAGGGGATGATGTGCTGCATATCCTCTCGTGCTCCAGCGTCTGGGGTATAGACAGTTGAAATGAGACATTGGTGGATGCTGTGGAGGATCGTGGAGGCAAAATGGACAGGAAACAGCAGGGGCAGCATGCATGGATGCCTCTGAGGCTGCCTAATCTTGGGATGGAGCTGGCAGTTTACTGCCAGGCGAGCTCTCGCCTGTCCAAGCCCCTGTCTCTCGGCTCCTCCCCACCCAAAATGGGCCTGGGGGCCAGAAGCGTTTACTTTGAAAAAATTATAATTTTCAAAGCAGGCCGGATCGTTTGAATATTTCACCTAGGAATAATGGAATAGCATAGTGGTTCTATTTTTAATTGTTTTTTCGGAAATGGTTCCATGATTAAGAGCGACAGTATGGGGCATCCATATTGCGCTGCTATGATTGCAACTTCAGGTCTCCAGCATGGCGGCGACAGATGGGCCGAGTTCCACTATGTATCTGGTGAAACACCTGAAAATTCTGCCTGACACAGCTCGTTTGATAAGGGGACCATGTATGGAGGCAGTGAACTAGTAGTAGATTAAAGGTACTGCAGTTAAAACTATGTTAGTTGGATCTTGGGATGGAGCTGGCGCTCCGCTGCCAGGCGAGCTTTCGCCAATCCAAGCCCCTGTCTCTAGGCTACTCCCCAAACAGCACTTCTAAGAACCTTTTGTATAAGATCAAGTGTAGTAGCGTTCTTATAAGTTTGGGTTATGGCGAGTGAGGGGAATGTAAACAGATGCGCAAGAAGTGCTGAAATAATATCGGTAAATGATAAAAGTTTGCCAGTATATTTTGTGGATTACACAGCAGGGTGGCGACAAAGTTAACAAGTTTGATGTGGAAGCCATGAAAACAACCCAAAATTCTGCCTGACACAGTTCGTTTGATAAGGAGACCATGTATGGAGGCAGCTAAATGGACGACTTTTGGAGGCAGCTATGGCGATGACGTGTGGAGGTAGCAATGGAGACAACGTGTGGAGCCAGCTAAAAAGACGACGTGTGGAGGCTGCTATGGAGACAATTTAATTTGGATAGTGCCTGTATGTGGCAGTCCAAAAAAGTTTTCAAACCAGAGGAGCAGGTAGGTGGTCCTCCAGAAAAATTAAATAGATTGAGTGCCTGTATGTGGCACCCCCAAAAATTGTTTAAAACAGAGAACCGGGTAGGTGGCCCTCCAGAAAAATTAAATACATAGAGTACTATAGCTAGAGCCAGTTGGCCCTGGCAAAAAATAGCCAGTTTCCTCTGCTTTAGTGTACAAAGAGGAGGAGAAGGAGGACAATGAGGAGGAGGAGTGCATACATTATTCAGGTTGAGCTTCTTTCACCTGGTGGAGAATGAAAATCCGGATAAGTGTCAGCCTGTCAGCGCTGTCAGTCGACAGGCGTGTACGCTTATCGGTGATGATGCCACCAGCTGCACTGAAAACCCGCTCGGACAACAAGCTAGCGGCAGGGCAGGCAAGAACCTCCAAGGCGTACAGCGCCAGTTCGTGCCACATGTTCAGCTTTGAAACCCAGTAGTTGTAGGGAGCTGTGTGATCATTTAGGACGATGGTATGGTCAGCTACGTACTCCCTCAGCATCTTTCTGTAAAGATCAGCCCTACTCTGCCGAGAATGGGGACTGGTGACAGTGTCTTGCTGGGGTGACATAAAACTGGCAAAGGCCTTGTAAAGCGTACCCCTGCCAGTGCTGGACAAGCTGCCTGGTCGCCTACTCTCCCTCGCTACTTGTCCCGCAGAAGTACGCCCTCTGCCGCTAGCGCTGTCAGAAGGGAAATACTGTTTCAGCTTGTGCACCAGGGCCTGCTGGTATTCATGCATTCTCACACTCCTTTCCTCTCCAGGGATGAGAGTGGAAAGATTTTGCTTGTACCGTGGGTCCAGGAGAGTGAATACCCAGTAATCGGTGCTGGAATAAATTCTTTGAACGCGAGGGTCACGGGATAGGCAGCCTAGCATGAAATCTGCCATATGCGCCAGAGTCCCAACGCGCAAGAATTCACTCCCCTCACTGGCCTGCCTATCCATTTCCTACTCCTCCAACTCCTCCAACTCCTCTTCTTCTGCCCATACATGCTGAACAGTGAAAAACTGAACAATGGTCCCCTCTTCTGTCTCGCCAACATTCTCCTCCTCTTCCTCCTCATCCTCCTCCACCTCCTCCGATATGCGCTGAGAAACAGACCTAAGGGTGCTTTGGCTATCAACAAGGGAATCTTCTTCCCCCGTCTCTTGTGACGAGCGCAAAGCTTCCGACTTCATGCTGACCAGAGAGTTTTTCAACAGGCCAAGCAGCGGGATGGTGAGGCTGATGATGGCGGCATCGCCACTGACCATCTGTGTTGACTCCTCAAAGTTACTCAGCACCTGACAGATATCAGACATCCACGTCCACTCCTCATTGTAGACTTGAGGAAGCTGACTGACCTGACTACCAGTTCTGGTGGAAGTTGACATCTGGCAGTCTACAATTGCTCTGCGCTGCTGGTAAACTCTGGATAACATGGTTAATGTTGAATTCCACCTCGTGGGCACGTCGCACAGCAGTCGTTGAGCGGGCAGTTGGAGGCGGCGCTGCGCTGCCCTGAGAGTGGCAGCATCTGTGCTGAACTTCCTGAAATGCGCACAGATGCGGCGCACCTTCGTGAGCAAATCAGACAGATTGGGGTATGTCTTGAGAAAACGCTGAACTATGAGATTTAACACATGGGCCAGGCATGGCACATGTGTCAGTCTGCCGAGTTGCAGAGCCGCCACCAGGTTACGGCCGTTGTCACACACAACCATGCCTGGCTTCAGGTTCAGCGGTGCCAGCCACAGATCAGTCTGCGCCGTGATGCCCTGTAATAGCCCTTGGGCGGTGTGCTTTTTATCGCCTAGGCTCAGCAGTTTGAGCACCGCCTGCTGTCGCTTAGCGATGGCACTGCTGCTGTGCCTAGAGCTACCGACTGATGGCACCATGCCCACGGATAGTAATTCGGAGGAGGAGGTGGAGGAGGGGTGGGAGGAGGAGGAGGCATAGTGGGCCTTTGAGACCTGGCAGGCAGGCCCCGCAATCCTCGGCGTCGGCAGTATATGACCAGCCCCAGGGTCAGACTCAGTCCCAGCCTCCACCAAGTTAACCCAATGTGCCGTCAGCAACATATAGTGGCCCTGCCCGGCAGCACTCGTCCACGTGACCGTGGTCAGGTGGACCTTGTCAGAAACGGCGTTGGATGATGTTCTCTGACACGTGCTTGTGCAGGGCTGGGACGGCACATCGGGAAAAGTAGCGGCGGCTGGGGACCGAATACCGAGGCGCGGCCGCCGCCATGAGGTGTCAAAAGGCCTCGGTCTCTACCAGCCTATAGGGCAGCATCTCCAGGCTAAGCAGTTTGGAGATGTGGACGTTGAGGGCTTGGGCGTGTGGGTGGGTTGCACTATACTTCCTTTTGCGCTCCAGCGTCTGTGGTATGGAGAGCTGAACGCTGGGGGATGCTGTGGAGGATCGTGGAGGCGAAGATGGGGTTTTCGCACGGGAGCTGTTTGGGCCGGGGTCCTGGGCAGGGGGCTGACTAGCAGATGACACAGGGGAAGGAGCAGTGGTGTGCCCGGCCGGAGGTGAACGGGCTTGGTACCATTGAGTGGGGTGTTTAGCATTCATATGTCTGCGCATACTGGTGGTAGTTAAGCTAGTAGTGGTGGAACCCCTGCTGATCCTGGTTTGGCACAGGTTGCACACCACAGTCCGTCGGTCATCCGGTATTTCTTTAAAGAACCTCCAGACTTCTGAAAATCTAGCCCTTGCCACGGGAGCTTGACTACGGGAAACATTTGGCGCTGATGCACCAGCTCTGGCCCTGCCTCTCCGTCTGGCCCCACCACTGCCTCTTCCAACCTGTTCTGCTATAGGACTCGCCTCCGTCTCAGAAGCACTGTGTTCACCCGGCCTATCAACCCAGCTTGGGTCTGTCACCTCATCATCCTCCGATCCCTCAGTCTGCTCCCCCCTCGGACTCCCTGCCCTGACAACAACTTCACCACTGTCTGACAACCGTGTCTCCTCATCGTCCGACACCTCTTTACACACTTCTTACACTACGTCAATAATGTCATCATCACCCACAGACTGCGACCGGTGAAAAACCTGGGCATCGGAAAATAGCTCAGCAGCAACCGGACAAGTGGTTTGTGACTGTGGGAAGGGTCCAGAAAACAGTTCCTCAGAGTATGCCGGTTCAAATGCCAAATTTTGCTGGGAGGGGGCAGACTTGGGGGAAGGAGGCTGAGGTGGAGGAGCTGGAGGAGTGCTGATTTCGGTGACATGGGTGGACTGCGTGGAAGACTGACTGGTGGACAAATGGCTAGAAGCATTGTCCGCAATCCACGACATCACCTCTTCGCACTGTTCTGGCCTCAACAGTGCTCTACCACGAGTCCCAGTAACTTGAGACATGATGAACCTAGGGAGTGTAGCTCTGCGGCGTTCCCCTGCTCCCTCATCAGCAGGTGGTGTCTCACCCCGCCCAGGACCACGGTCTCTGACCCCTGCAGTAGTTGGACGCCCACGTCCACGTCCTCGTCCTCTACCCCTAGCCCTCGGGTTAAACATTTTCCAAATTAAAGTGTAAACTTTACATTTTTTTTTTTGTGTGTTTATTTTTATTTTTTTAAACAAAACGATGCTATCCTATTGCTATGGCTAGTTTCTAACCTACACTGACAGCACACAACTGGATTTTGTGCTGTGCCTGATGACTTTGAGTTATAAAAAGAAATAAACGTAAAAAAAAATAAATCAGAAGACTGTGTCTAATTCAAATCAAACCCCTAATAAATTGTCTCACTTTGGTGTTTGAGGTGGATATGTGTGTCACTAAGAGCTAAACACAACGGTCGCAAGTCTCCCAGCAAATTCCTCACAATATGGTACTAGCTGCACTACTAGTGGCAGCAAGCCCGGCCACAAGCAAACAAAAAAAAAGGAAAATATATAACGCTATTGTAGGCCTAAGTAAGCCGTTGGGGTTCTCCTATGGCTATTTTCTAGCCTACAGTGAAAGCACACTGCTTTGCAAGATTACTTTGAGTTCTAAAAAGAAATAAACGTAAAAAAAAATAAATCAGCAGACTCTGCCTAATTCTAATGAAACCCCTAATAAATTGTCCCACTTCGGTGTTTGAGGTAGATATGTGTGTCACTAAGAGCTAAACACAACGGTAGCAAGTCCCCCTGCAAATTCCTCACAATATGGTACTAGCTGCACTACTAATGGCAGCAAGCCCAGCCACAAGCAAACAAAAAAAAGGAAAATAAAACGTTATTGTAGGCCTAAGAAGGGCTGTTGGGTTCTTGTAGAATCACTCCTGCCTAACACTATTCTAATAGAACACCCTAACGCAGTGATGGCAAACCTTTTAGAGGCCGAGTGCCCAAACTACAACAAAGACCCGCTTATTTATCGCAAACTGCCAACACAGAAATTTAATTTGTGATTAATACTCCCTTCTCTGTCAAAGTTTTCATTGATACCAGCCCCTGAGGACACCAATAAAGCAGAAAATAGTCCCAGGTAGAGCTGTCACTTTAAAATAGCTCTGTGCACAGCAAGTCCTGGGCTGTCTGGGACTGCAGGAAGATACCTGGAGTCATCTCTGGTGATGGCCTGAGTGCCCACAGAAAGGGCTCTGAGTGCCATCTCTGGCACCAGTGCCATAGGTTAGCCATCACTGCCCTAACGCTTTCCCTGACCAGCAGCAGCTCTCTCCCTAGCGGCATCCAGACACAGAATGATCCGAGCAGCGCGGGCAGGGGTTAGTCTATTCCAGGGTCACCTGATCAGGTCAGCCAACCACTGCTATCGACGTGTAAGGGTACCACGTCATGCTGGGTGGAGTGCAGAGTCTCCTGGCTTGTGATTGGCTCTGTTTCTGCAAATTGGCTCTGTTTCTGGCCGCCAAAAATCACAACGGCGGGAGATGCCATCTTCTCGAGCGGGCAAAGTATTCGTCCGAGCAACGAGCAGTTTCGAGTACGCTAATGCTGGAACGAGCAACAAGCTCGGACGAGTATGTTCGCTCATCTCTACATCTTATAATATATCTTATTTTACATCTTATATTACATCTTATTTTACATCTTATATTATATCTTATATTACTTCTTATTAGAGATGAGCGAGCACTAAAATGCTCGGGTACTCGTTATTCGAGACGAACTTTTCCCGATGCTCGAGTGCTCGTCTCGAATAACGAGCCCCATTGAAGTCAATGGGAGACTCGAGCATTTTTCAAGGGGACCAAGGCTCTGCACAGGGAAGCTTGGCCAAACACCTGGGAACCTCAGAAAAGGATGGAAACACCACGGAAATGGACAGGAAACAGCAGGGGCAGCATGCATGGATGCCTCTGAGGCTGCTTAATCGCACCATTATGCCAAAATTATGGGCAACAGCATGGCCATGACAGAGTGACCGAATGAGGCTAGATAGCATCTAAAACATGCAATAATTGACCCTGACACTATAGGGGACGGCATGCAGAGGCAGCGGCAGCAGGCTAGAGAGTCTCATGGTGACATACCCTAAATGGACTCAGGCTTCACCAAAGGAGGTGAGCAAGAAGCGCTGAAATGATTTCCTATGTGAACAAAAGGTTGACGGTATATTTAGTAGATAACACAGCATGGTGGCGACATAGTGACCAAGTTCCATAACGTATCTGGTGAAACACCCGAAAAATTAGCCTGACACAGCTCTTTTGATAAAGGGACGACATGGGGAGGCAGCCATGGAGACGACTTCCATGATTAAGAGTGACTACTGGGGCATCCATATTGCTTCTATGATTGAAACTTCAGGTCTCCAGCATGGTGACAGATGGGCCAAGTTCCACTATGTATCTGGTGAAACACCTGAAAATTCTGCCTGACACAGCTCGTTTGATAAGGGGATGATGTGCTGCATATCCTCTCGTGCTCCAGCGTCTGTGGTATAGACAGTTGAAAGTTGCACATGGAGACATTGGTGGACGCTGTGGAGGATCGTGGAGGCGAAATGGACAGGAAACAGCAGGGGCAGCATGCATGGATGCCTCTGAGGCTGCCTAATCTTGGGATGGAGCTGGCGGTCCGCTGCCAGGCGAGCTTTTGCCTGTCCAAGCCCCTGTCTCTCGGCTCCTCCCCACCCAAAATGGGCCTGGGGGCCAGAAGCGTTTACTTTGAAAAAATTATAATTTTCAAAGCAGGCCGGGTCGTTTGAATATTTCACCTAGGAATAATGGAATAGCATAGTGGTTCTATTTTTAATTGTTTTTACGGAAATGGTTCCATGATTAAGAGCGACAGTATGGGGCATCCATATTGCGCTGCTATGATTGCAACTTCAGGTCTCCAGCATGGCGGCGACAGATGGGCCGCGATCCACTATGTATCTGGTGAAACACCTTAAAATTCTGCCTGACACAGCTCGTTTGATAAGGGGACCATGTATGGAGGCAGTGAACTAGTAGTAGATTAAAGGTGCTGCAGTTAAAACTATGTTAGTTGGATCTTGGGATGGAGCTGGCGCTCCGCTGCCAGGCGAGCTTTCGCCAATCCAAGCCCCTGTCTCTAGGCTACTCCCCAAACAGCACCTCTAAGAACCTTTTGTATAAGATCAAGTGTAGTAATGTTCTTATAAGTTTGGGATATGGCGGGTGAGGGGAATGTATACAGATGCGCAAGAAGCGCTGAAATAATATCGGTAAATGATAAAAATTTGCCAGTATATTTTGTGGATTACACAGCAGGATGGCGACAAAGTTAACAAGTTTGATGTGGAATGCCCTGTAATAGCTCTTGGGCGGTGTGCCTTTTATCGCCTAGGCTCAGCAGTTTGAGCACCGCCTGCTGTCGCTTAGCGACGGCACTGCTGCTGTGCCTAGAGCTACCGACTGATGGCGCCATGCCCACGGATGGTAGTTCGGAGGAGGAGGTGGAGGAGGGGTGGGAGGAGGAGGAGGCATAGTAGGCCTGAAAGACCTGGACCGAGGTAGGCCCCGCAATCCTCGGCGTCGGCAGTATATGACCAGCCGCAGGGTCAGACTCGGTCCCAGCCTCCACCAAGTTAACCCAATGTGCCGTCAGCGATATATAGTGGCCCTGCCCGGCAGCACTCGTCCACGTGTCCGTGGTCAGGTGGACCTTGTCAGAAACGGCGTTGGTCAGGGCACGGATGATGTTGTCTGACACGTGCTGGTGCAGGGCTGGGACGGCACATCGGGAAAAGTAGTGGCGGCTGGGGACCGAATACCGAGGGGAGGCCGCCACCATGAGGTTGCGAAAGGACTCGGTCTCTACTAGCCTATAGGGCAGCATCTCCAGGCTAAGCAATCTGGAGATGTGGACATTAAGGGCTTGGGCGTGCGGGTGGGTTGCACTATATTTCCTTTTCCGCTCCAGCGTCTGGGGTATGGAGAGCTGAACGCTGGTGGATGCTGTGGAGGATCGTGGAGGCGACGATAGGGTTTTTGTGCCAGGGTCCTGGGCAGGGGGCTGACTATCAGCTGACACAGGGGAAGGAGCAGTGGTGTGCACGGCCGGAGGTGAACGGGCTTGGTGCCACTGATTGGGGTGTTTAGCATTCATATGCCTGCGCATACTGGTGGTAGTTAAGCTAGTAGTGGTGGAACCCCTGCTAAACCTGGTTTGGCAAAGGTTGCACACCACAGTCCGTCGGTCATCCGGTGTTTCCTTAAAGAACCTCCAGACTTCTGAAAATCTAGCCCTCGCCGCGGGAGCCCTCGCCACGGGAGCTTCACTACGTGACACATTTGGCGCTGATGCACCAGCTCTGGCCCTGCCTCTCCGTCTGGCCCCACCACTGCCTCTTCCAACCTGTTCTGGTCGAGGACTCTCCTCCGTCTCAGAAGCACTGTGTTCACCCGGCCTCTCAACCCAGCTTGGGTCTGTCACCTCATCATCCTCCGATCCCTCAGTCTGCTCCCCCCTCGGACTTCCTGCCCTGACAACAACTTCACCACTGTCTGACAACCGTGTCTCCTCATCGTCGGACACCTCTTTACACACTTCTTCCACTACGTCAAGAAGGTCATCATCACCCACAGACTGCGACTGGTGGAAAACCTGGGCATCGGAAAATTGCTCTGCAGCAACCGGACAAGTGGTTTGTGACTGTGGGAAGGGTCCCTAAAACAGTTCCTCAGAGTATGCCGGTTCAAATGCCAAATTTTCCTGGGAGGGGGCAGACTGGGGGGGAGGAGGCTGAGGTGCAGGAGGAGTGCCGATTTCGGTGACATGGGTGGACTGCGTGGAAGACTGACTGGTGGACAAATTGCTCGAAGCATTGTCGGCAATCCACGACATCACCTGTTCGCACTGTTCTGGCCTCAACAGTGCTCTACCACGAGTCCCAGTAACTTCAGACATGAACCTAGGGAGTGTAGCTCTGCGGCGTTCCCCTGCTCCCTCATCAGCAGGTGGTGTCTCACCCCGCCCAGGACCACGGCCTCTGACCCCTGCAGTAGTTGGACGCCCACGTCCCCGCCCTCGTCCTCTACCCCTAGCCCTCGGGTTAAACATTTTGAAAATGAAAGTTATAACTTTAATTTTTTTTTAACTTTTGTGTTTTTTTTTTTTGTGTTTTTTAGTTTTTAAAGCCAAACAATGCTATCCTATTGCTATGGCTATTTTCTAGCCAAGTATGAAAGCACACTGCTATGCCAGATGAGATGACGCTGAGTTATGGAAAAATAAACGTAAAATAAAAAGTAAATGGCAGACTGTGCCTAATTGAAATCCAACCCCTAATAAATTGTCCCACTTCGGTCTTTGCGATGGATATGTGCGTCACTAAGCGCTAAACACAACGGTCGCAAGTCTCACTACAAATTCCTGACAATTTGCTAGTAGATGCACTGCAGCAATGACAGCCACCAGCAGATCAACCAGAAATAAAATATATATAACGCTATTGTAGGCCTAAATAAGCCGTTTGGATTCTCCTATGGCTATTTTCTAGCCAAGTATGAAAGCACACTACTATGCCAGATGAGATGACGCTGAGTTATGATAAAATAAACGTAAAATAAAAAGAAACTGGCAGACTGTGCCTAATTGAAAACAAACCCCTAATAAATTGTCCCACTTAGGTGTTTGAGGTGGATATGTGCGTCACTAAGAGCTAAACACAACGGTAGCAAGTCCCCCTGCAAATTCCTCACAATATGGTACTAGCTGCACTACTAGTGCCAGCAAGCCCAGCCACAAGCAAATAAAAAAAAAAAAGTATAACGTTATTGTAGCCCTAAGAAGGGCTGTTGGGTTCTTGTAGAATCACTCCTGCCTAACACTATTCTAATAGAACACCCTAACGCTTTCCCTGACCAGCAGCAGCTCTCTCCCTAGCGGCATCCAGACACAGAATGATCCGAGCAGCGCGGGCAGGGGCTAGTCTATTCCAGGGTCACCTGATCTGGCCAGCCAACCACTGCTATCGACGTGTAAAGGTACCACGTCATGCTGGGTGGAGTGCAGAGTCTCCTGGCTTGTGATTGGTTCTGTTTCTGGCCGCCAAAAAGCAAAACGGCGGGAGCTGCCATTTTCTCGAGCGGGCGAAGTATTCGTCCGAGCAACGAGCAGTTTCGAGTACGCTAATGCTCCAACCAGCATCAAGCTCGGACGAGTATGTTCGCTCATCTCTACTTCTTATATTATATCTTATATTATATCTTATATTACATCTTATATTACATCTTATATTACATCTTATTTTACATCTTATATTATATCTTATATTATATCTTATATTACATCTTATATTATATCTTATATTACATCTTATATTATATCTTATATTATATCTTATATTACATCTTATATTACATCTTATATTATATCTTATTTTACATCTTATATTATATCTTATATTACATCTTATATTACATCTTATGGCAGCTCCCGCCGTTTTGCTTTTTGGCGGCCAGAAACAGAGCCAATCACAAGCCAGGAGACTCTGCACTCCACCCAGCATGACGTGGTACCCTTACACGTCGATAGCAGTGGTTGGCTGGCCAGATCAGGTGACCCTGGGATAGACTAGCCGCTGCCCGCGCTGCTCGGATCATTCTCTGTCTGGATGCCGCTAGGGAGAGAGCTGCTGCTGGTCAGGGAAAGCGTTAGGGTGTTCTATTAGCTTACTGTTAGGCAGGAGTGATTCTACAACAACCCAACAGCCCTTCTTAGGGCTACAATAACGTTATCCTTTTTTTTTTTTATTTGCTTGTGGCTGGGCTTGCTGGCACTAGTAGTGCAGCTAGTACCATATTGTGAGGAATTAGCAGGGGGACTTGCTACCGTTGTGTTTAGCTCTTAGTGACACACATATCCACCTCAAACACCAAAGTGGAAAAATTTATTAGGGGTTTGATTTCAATTAGGCACAGTCTGCCAGTTTCTTTTTATTTTACGTTTATTTTTTCATAACTCAGTGTCATCTCATCTTGCATAGTAGTGTGCTTTAATACTTGGCTAGAAAATAGCCATAGGAGAATCCAAACGGCTTACTTACGCCTACAGTAGCGTTATATATATTTGATTTCTGGTTGATCTGCTGGTGGCTGTAGTTGTTGCAGTGCATCTACTAGCAAATTGTGAGCAATTTGGAGTGAGACTTGCGACCACTGTGTTTTGCGCTTAGTGACGCACATATCCATCGCAAAGACCGAAGTGGGAAAATTTATTAGGGCCCGGGGTTGTATTTCAATTAGGCACAGTCTGCCATTTCCTTTTTTATTTTACGTTTATTTTTTTCATAACTCAGCGTCATCTCATCTGGCATAGTAGTGTGCTTTAATACATGGCTAGAAAATAGCCATAGGAGAATCCAAACGGCTTAGTTACGCCTACAGTAGCGTTATATATATTTGATTTCTGGTTGATCTGCTGGTGGCTGTAGTTGCTGCAGTGCATCTACTAGCAAATTGTGAGCAATTTGGAGTGAGACTTGCGACCACTGTGTTTTGCGCTTAGTGACGCACATATCCATCGCAAAGACCGAAGTGGGAAAATTTATTAGGGCCCGGGGTTGTATTTCAATTAGGCACAGTCTGCCATTTCCTTTTTTATTTTACGTTTATTTTTTTCATAACTCAGCGTCATCTCATCTGGCATAGTAGTGTGCTTTAATACTTGGCTAGAAAATAGCCATAGGAGAATCCAAACGGCTTAGTTACGCCTACAGTAGCGTTATATATATTTGATTTCTGGTTGATCTGCTGGTGGCTGTAGTTGCTGCAGTGCATCTACTAGCAAATTGTGAGCAATTTGGAGTGAGACTTGCGACCACTGTGTTTTGCGCTTAGTGACGCACATATCCATCGCAAAGACCGAAGTGGGAAAATTTATTAGGGCCCGGGGTTGGATTTCAATTAGGCACAGTCTGCCATTTCCTTTTTTATTTTACGTTTATTTTTTTAATAACTCAGTGTCATCTCTTCTGGCATAGCAGTGTGCTTTCATACTTGGCTAGAAAATAGCCATAGCAATAGGATAGCATCGTTTGGTTTTAAAAACTAAAAAACACACAAAAAAAAAAACACAAAAAAAGTAAAAAAAAAATTAAAGTTATAACTCTCATTTTCAAAATGTTTAACCCGAGGGCTAGGGGTAGAGGACGAGGGCGGGGACGTGGGCGTCCAACTACTGCAGGGGTCAGAGGCTGTGGTCCTTGGCGGGGTGAGACACCACCTGCTGATGAGGGAGCAGGGGAACGCCGCAGAGCTACACTCCCTAGGTTCATGTCTGAAGTTACTGGGACTCGTGGTAGAGCACTGTTGAGGCCAGAACAGTGCGAACAGGTGATGTCGTGGATTGCCGACAATGCTTCGAGCAATTTGTCCACCAGTCAGTCTTCCACGCAGTCCACCCATGTCACCGAAATCGGCACTCCTCCAGCTCCTTCACCTCAGCCTCCTCCCCCCCAGTCTGCCCCCTCCCAGCAAAATTTGGCATTTGAACCGGCATACTCTGAGGAACTGTTTTCTGGACCCTTCCCACAGTCACAAACCACTTGTCCGGTTGCTGATGAGCAATTTTCCGATGCCCAGGTTTTCCACCAGTCGCAGTCGGTGGGTGATGATGACCTTGTTGACGTAGTGGAAGAAGTGTGTAAAGAGGTGTCCGACGATGAGGAGACACGGTTGTCAGACAGTGGTGAAGTTGTTGTCAGGGCAGGAAGTCCGAGGGGGGAGCAGACTGAGGGATCGGAGGATGATGAGGTGACAGACCCAAGCTGGGTTGAGAGGCCGGGTGAACACAGTGCTTCTGAGACGGAGGAGAGTCCTCGACCAGAACAGGTTGGAAGAGGCAGTGGTGGGGCCAGACGGAGAGGCAGGGCCAGAGCTGGTGCATCAGCGCCAAATGTGTCAACTAGTGAAGCTCCCCTGGCGAGGGCTCCTGCGGCGAGGGCTAGATTTTCAGAAGTCTGGAGGTTCTTTAAGGAAACACCGGATGACCGACGGACTGTTGTGTGCCACATTTGCCAAACCAGGATCAGCAGGGGTTCCACCACTAATAGCTTAACTACCACCAGTATGCGCAGGCATATGAATGCTAAACACCCCACTCAGTGGCAACAAGCGCGTTCACCTCCGGCCGTGCACACCACTGCTCCTTCCCCTGTGTCAGCTGATAGTCAGCCCCCTGCCCAGGACCCTGCCACAAAAACCCCATCGTCGCCTCCACGATCCTCCACAGCATCCACCAGCGTTCAGCTCTCCATACCCCAGACGCTGGAGCGGAAACGCAAATATAGTGCAACCCACCCGCACGCCCAAGCCCTTAATGTGCACATCTCCAGATTGCTAAGCCTGGAGATGCTGCCCTATAGGCTAGTAGAGACCGAGGCCTTTCGCAGCCTCATGGCGGCGGCCGCCCCTCGGTATTCGGTCCCCAGCCGCCACTACTTTTCCCGATGTGCCGTCCCAGCCCTGCACCAGCACGTGTCAGACAACATAATCCGTGCCCTGACCAACGCCGTTTCTGACAAGGTCCACCTGACCACGGACACGTGGACGAGTGCTGCCGGGCAGGGCCACTATATATCGCTGACGGCACATTGGGTTAACTTGGTGGAGGCTGGGCCTCCACCAGTCTGACCCTGCGGCTGGTCATATACTGCCGACGCCGAGGATTGCGGGGCCTACCTCGGTCCAGGTGTTTCAGGCCTACTATGCCTCCTCCCACCCCTCCTCCACCTCCTCCTCCGAACTACCATCCGTGGGCATGGCGCCATCAGTCAGTAGCTCTAGGCACAGCAGCAGTGCCGTCGCTAAGCGACAGCAGGCGGTGCTGAAACTGCTGAGCCTAGGCGATAAAAGGCACACCGCCCAAGAACTATTACAGGGCATCACGGCGCAGACTGATCTGTGGCTGGCACCGCTGAACCTGAAGCCAGGCATGGTTGTGTGTGACAACGGCCGTAACCTGGTGGCGGCTCTGCAACTTGGCAGACTGACACATGTGCCATCTGATAGTTCAGCGTTTCCTCAAGACATACCCCAATCTGTCTGATTTGCTCACGAAGGTGCGCCGCATCTGTGCGCATTTCAGGAAGTCCAGCACAGATGCTGCCACTCTCAGGGCAGCGCAGCGCCGCCTCCAACTGCCCGCTCACCGACTGTTGTGCGACGTGCCCACGAGGTGGAATTCAACACTGACCATGTTATCCAGAGTTTACCAGCAGCGCCGAGCGATTGTAGACTGCCAGATGTCAACTTCCACCAGAACTGGTAGTCAGGTCAGTCAGCTTCCTCAAGTCTACAATGAGGAGTGGACGTGGATGTCTGACATCTGTCAGGTGCTGAGTAACTTTGAGGAGTCAACACAGATGGTCAGTGGCGATGCCTCCATCATCAGCCTCACCATCCCGCTGCTTGGCCTGTTGAAAAACTCTCTGGTCAGCATGAAGTCGGAAGCTTTGCGCTCCTCACAAGAGACGGGGGAAGAAGATTCCCTTGTTGATAGCCAAAGCACCCTTAGGTCTGTTTCTCAGCGCATATCGGAGGAGGTGGAGGTGGAGGAGGATGAGGAGGAAGAGGAGGAGAATGTTGGCGAGACACAAGAGGGGACCATTGTTGAGTCCTTCACTGTTGAGCGTGTATGGGCAGAAGAAGAGGAGTTGGAGGAGGAGGAAATGGACAGTCAGGCCAGTGAGGGGAGTGAATTCTTACGCGTTGGTACTCTGGCGCATATGGCAGATTTCATGCTAGGCTGCCTATCCCGTGACCCTCGCGTTCAAAGAATTTATTCCAGCACCGATTACTGGGTGTTCACTCTCCTGGACCCACGGTACAAGCAAAATCTTTCCACTCTCATCCCTGGAGAGGAAAGGAGTGTGAGAATGCATGAATACCAGCAGGCCCTGGTGCACAAGCTGAAACAGTATTTCCCTTCTGACAGCGCTAGCGGCAGAGTGCGTAGTTCTGCAGGACAAGTAGCGAGGGAGAGTAGGCGAGCAGGCAGCTTGTCCAGCACTGGCAGGGGTACGCTTTACAAGGCTTTTGCCAGCTTTATGTCAACCCAGCAAGACACTGTCACCTGTCCCCAGTCTCGGCAGAGTAGGGCTGATCTTTACAGAAAGATGGTGAGGGAGTACGTAGCTGACCATACCATCGTCCTAAATGATCACACAGCTCCCTACAACTACTGGGTTTCAAAGCTGGACATGTGGCACAAACTGGCGCTGTACGCCTTGGAGGTTCTTGCCTGCTACATACAGGCACTCAATCTATTCCATTTTTCTGGAGGGCCACCTACCTGCTCCTCTGGTTTGAAAACTTTTTTGGACTGCCACATACAGGCACTCAATCTTTTCCATTTTTATGGAGGGCCACCTACCTGCTCCTCTGGTTTGAAAACTTTTTTGGACTGCCACATACAGGCACTATCCAAATTGAATTGTCTCCATAGCAGCCTCCACACGTTGTCTCCATTGCTACCTCCAAAAGTCGTTTATATAGCTGCCTCCATACATCGTCCCTTTATCAAACGAGGTGTGTCAGGCCGAAATTTGGGTTGTTTTCATGGATTCCACATCAAAGTTGTTAACTTTGTCGCCACCCTGCTGTGTTATCCACAAAATACACTGGCAAACTTTTACCATTTACGGATATTATTTCAGCGCTTCTTGCGCATCTGTTTACATTCCCCTCACCCGCCATATCCTAAACTTATAAGAACGCTACTACACTTGATCTTATACAAAAGGTTCTTAGAAGTGCTGTTTGGGGAGTAGCCTAGAGACAGGGGCTTGGATTGGCGAAAGCTCGCCTGGCAGCGGAGCGCCAGCTCCATGCGCATCATGCGCTTCTTGCGCATCTGTTTACATTCCCTTCACCCGCCATATCCCAAACTTATAAGAACGCTACTACACTTAACTTGGTGCAGGCTGGGACCGAGTCTGACCCTGGGGCTGGTCATATACTGCCGACGCAGAGGATTGCGGGGCCTACCTCGGTCCAGGTCTAAAAAAGGCCTACTATACCTCTTCCTCCTCCCACCCCTCCTCCACCTCCTCCTCCTCCTCCGAATTACCATCCGTGGGCATGGCGCCATCAGTCGGTAGCTCTAGGCACAGCAGCAGTGCCGTCGCTAAGCGACAGCAGGCGGTGCTCAAACTGCTGAGCCTAGGCGATAAAAGGCACACCGCCCAAGAGCTATTACAGGGCATTCCACATCAAACTTGTTAACTTTGTCGCCACCCTGCTGTGTAATCCACAAAATATACTGGCAAACTTTTATCATTTACCGATATTATTTCAGCGCTTCTTGCGCATCTGTTTACATTCCCCTCACCCGCCATATCCCAAACTTATAAGAACGCTACTACACTTGATCTTATACAAAAGGTTCTTAGAAGTGCTGTTTGGGGAGTAGCCTAGAGACAGGGGCTTGGATTGGCGAAAGCTCGCCTGGCAGCGGAGCGCCAGCTCCATGGGCATCATGCGCTTCTTGCGCATCTGTTTACATTCCCCTCACCCGCCATATCCCAAACTTATAAGAACGCTACTACACTTGATCTTATACAAAAGGTTCTTAGAAGTGCTGTTTGGGGAGTAGCCTAGAGACAGGGGCTTGGATTGGCGAAAGCTTGCCTGGCAGCGGAGCGCCAGCTCCATGCCAAGGTCCAACTAACATAGTTTTAACTGCAGCACCTTTAATCTACTACTAGTTCACTGCCTCCATACATGGTCCCCTTATCAAACGAGCTGTGTCAGGCAGAATTTTGGATTGTTTTCATGGCTTCCATGTTAACTTTGTCGCCACCCTGCTGTGTAATCCACAAAATATACTGGCAAACTTTATTTGAGCGCTTCTTGCTCACCTCCTTTGGTTCCTTTCTGCCACCCATTGGTTTGAAGCCTGAGTCCATTTAGGGTATGTTGCCATGACACTCTCTAGCCTGCCGCTGCTGCCGCTGCCGCTGCCTCTGCATGCCGTCCCCTATAGTGTCAGGGTCAATTATTGGATGTTTTAGATGCTATCTAGCCTCATTCGGTCACTCTGTCATGGCCATGCTGTTGCCCATAATTTTGGCATAATGGTGCGATTATGCAGCCTCAGAGGCATCCATGCATGCTGCCCCTGCTGTTTCCTGTCCATTTCCGTGGTGTTTCCATCCTTTTCTGAGGTTCCCAGGTGTTTGGCCAAGCTTCCCTGTGCAGAGCCTTGGTCCCCTTGAAAAATGCTCGAGTCTCCCATTGACTTCAATGGGGCTCGTTACTCGAAACGAGCACTCGAGCATCGGGAAAAGTTCGTCTCGAATAACGAGTACCCGAGCATTTTAGTGCTCGCTCATCTCTACTTATATTATATCTTATATTATATGTTATATTACATCTTATATTACATCTTATATTACATCTTATATTATATCTTATATTACATCTTATATTATATCTTATATTACATCTTATATTATATCTTATATTATATCTTATATTATATCTTATATTACATCTTATATTATATCTTATATTATATCTTATATTACATCTTATATTACATCTTATTTTACATCTTATATTATATCTTATATTATATCTTATATTACATCTTATATTACATCTTATATTATATCTTATTTTACATCTTATATTATATCTTATATTATATCTTATATTACACCTTATATTACATCTTATATTATATCTTATATTATATCTTATATTATATCTTATATTACATCTTATATTATATCTTATTTTACATCTTATATTATATCTTATATTATATCTTATATTACACCTTATATTACATCTTATATTATATCTTATATTATATCTTATATTATATCTTATATTATATCTTATATTATATCTTATTTTACATCTTATATTATATCTTATATTATATCTTATATTACATCTTATATTACATCTTATATTATATCTTATTTTACATCTTATATTATATCTTATATTACACCTTATATTACATCTTATATTATATCTTATATTATATCTTATATTACATCTTATATTATATCTTATATTATATCTTATATTACATCTTATATTATATCTTATATTACATCTTATATTATATCTTATATTACATCTTATATTACATCTTATATTATATCTTATATTACATCTTATATTACATCTTATATTATATCTTATATTACATCTTATATTATATCTTATATTATATCTTATATTACATCTTATATTACATCTTATATTATATCTTATATTATATCTTATATTACATCTTATATTACATCTTATATTATATCTTATATTACATCTTATATTATATCTTATATTATATCTTATATTACATCTTATATTATATCTTATATTACATCTTATATTACATCGTATATTATATCTTATATTACATCTTATATTACATCTTATATTATATCTTATATTACATCTTATATTACATCTTATATTATATCTTATATTACATCTTATATTACATCTTATATTATATCTTATATTACATCTTATATTATATCTTATATTATATCTTATATTACATCTTATATTATATCTTATATTACATCTTATATTACATCTTATATTATATCTTATATTACATCTTATATCATATCTTATATTGCATCTTATATTGCATCTTATATTACATCTTATATTACATCTTATATTACATCTTATATTATATCTTATATTACATCTTATATTACATCTTATATTACATCTTATATTATATCTTATATTACATCTTATATTATATCTTATTTTACATCTTATATTATATCTTATATTATATCTTATATTACATCTTATATTACATCTTATATTATATCTTATTTTACATCTTATATTACATCTTATATTATATCTTATATTATATCTTATATTATATCTTATATTATATCTTATATTACATCTTATATTACATCTTATATTATATCTTATATTATATCTTATATTATATCTTATATTATATCTTATATTACATCTTATATTATATCTTATATTACATCTTATATTACATCTTATATTATATCTTATATTATATCTTATATTATATCTTATTTTACATCTTATATTATATCTTATATTACATCTTATATTATATCTTATATTACATCTTATATTACATCTTATATTACATCTTATATTACATCTTATATTATATCTTATATTACATCTTATATTACATCTTATATTATATCTTATATTACATCTTATATTACATCTTATATTATATCTTATATTACATCTTATATTACATCTTATATTACATCTTATATTATATCTTATATTACATCTTATATTATATCTTATATTACATCTTATATTATATCTTATATTATATCTTATATTACATCTTATATTATATCTTATATTATATCTTATATTATATCTTATATTATATCTTATATTACATCTTATATTATATCTTATATTACATCTTATATTACATCTTATATTACATCTTATATTATATCTTATATTACATCTTATATTATATCTTATATTACATCTTATATTATATCTTATATTACATCTTATATTATATCTTATATTATATCTTATATTATATCTTATATTATATCTTATATTACATCTTATATTACATCTTATATTACATCTTATATTATATCTTATATTACATCTTATATTATATCTTATATTATATCTTATATTATATCTTATATTACATCTTATATTACATCTTATATTATATCTTATATTACATCTTATATTATATCTTATATTACATCTTATATTACACCTTATATTACATCTTATATTATATCTCATATTATATCTTATATTATATCTTATATTACATCTTATATTACATCTTATATTACATCTTATATTATATCTTATATTACATCTTATATTACATCTTATATTATATCTTATATTACATCTTATATTACATCTTATATTACATCTTATATTATATCTTATATTATATCTTATATTACATCTTATATTATATCTTATATTACATCTTATATTACATCTTATATTATATCTTATATTACATCTTATATTATATCTTATATTACATCTTATATTATATCTTATATTATATCTTATATTATATCTTATATTACATCTTATATTATATCTTATATTACATCTTATATTACATCTTATATTATATCTTATATTATATCTTATATTATATCTTATATTATATCTTATATTACATCTTATATTATATCTTATATTATATCTTATATTATATCTTATATTATATCTTATATTACATCTTATATTATATCTTATATTACATCTTATATTACATCTTATATTATATCTTATATTACATCTTATATTACATCTTATATTATATCTTATATTACATCTTATATTATATCTTATATTACATCTTATATTACACCTTATATTACATCTTATATTATATCTCATATTATATCTTATATTACATCTTATGCTGATAATTCTGAGAATATGCAAATCGTTTGTTTTTAAAATCAGAAACGCTTGATGTTTTACATCTGAAGGTAAATTTGGTTAATAAATGCGTCTTTCATTATACTTTACCTGTGAGTTACTGGACAGGAAGGTTCTCGTTGATGTGTGTGACCGTCTTAAGTTCAGATCATGCAGGGGACGGGGGTTTTATCTTTTGTCACTTACCGTTACAGGTTTCACTTCCTTTTTCTTGATAACTTCAGACATTGTGAATTGATTAAAGTGATAAAAGATGTTACTTAAGAAACAATGTAACTAAAGAAAAAATGTTACTAAAGAAACCAAAAAAGGTAATTTTTGGACACTTGAACTCTACAGAGGGCCGATTCGGCTCCTGTAGAGACGTTACAATGTCAAGTCTTATCGGCCCCAGGCATGAGCTCCTTGATGAAGAAAACATGTGCAGTATCCAGCTCAGCCGCTCTGTGCGTCCATACAACAAGTAACGGCCACGTGAGGGGGGTCTCTGTATTAGGGAGGAATTGGATAACAAATTTTACCATGAGTTTTCTCTTTTTATCTTTGAGAAATGTGTAGATTTTAGGGCTAAACGAACGTATAATGGTCAAAATTAGACCATTCGAAAGTTCACCTCCATTTTAAATTAAATTAACATGAAGATTTCAAGGGGTTAACAATCTACATAAAAGCTGGTTCTGATAGTTGGAGGGGTGCAGATTAGAAAAAGGTTGATATATAGGCCGGTTGTTATTTAAATATTTAAAATTTATAATAATAATAATTCTTTATATAGGGCACACAGATTACGCAGCGCTGCACAAAGCATGTCAAATTGGTCCCTGTCCTTATGGGGCTGACTCAGCCACCGTGCCTACCACTACGGTTCTACTTATTAAGGTCGATCCGGTGGCAGGTTCCTCTAATATACAGTTGTATAGCCCTTATTAGGGCTAATTCTTCGGTGGCCCATAACTTTTGTCAATTTTAATTCACACAATAATCAAATGTAAAAAAAAGGGTACTGCGCATGCGCAGAACGCAGGCCGCCAGCTGCACGGTATCGGCGCTGAAGCCAGAGCTACTGCGCATGCACAGAACGCAGCTTCTCACACCAGGAGCTGTGCGCTGAAGATGTCAGGATAGGCGGAACACAAGAGGCTACTGGGGCGCGGAGTTGCCCCAGCTCTGTCTACTCCGTGACCCAGTAGCCTCTTTTGAAAATTTGAATATTGTGCGAATTAAAATTTACAAAAGTTAAGGGCCACCAAAGGCTACTGCGCATGCACAGAACGCAGCTTCTCAGACGAGTGCGCGCAGCTACCAGGAGCTGTGTGCTGAAGATACATTGGTCAACGGAACACAAGAAGCTACTGGGGCGTGGAGTAGCTGCGCTGTGTAACCTCAGCTCCGGCTACTCCACGCCCCAGTAGCCTCTTTAGAAAATTTGAATATTGGGGGAATTAAAATTTACAACAAAGAGAGCGTAAAATATCCCGGTAACAATAAATATCCCAACACAATTTAACCCCTGATGCATTTAAACACTGAATAGATAGGGCTATGATACGTCCCGCTATGTTACATTAGCAAAAACATTCCATTAGTAAGAAATACCATAGATAGTGCCCCCCCCCCCTAGTGTAAATAAAGAGAACAACAGGAAATTCAGGTACAAATACCAGGGAAAATATGTAAATGATACCGAACAAGAGTAATGCACCCAGACCCCTTATAACTTATTTAGATGGTAAATCTATCTGCCTGAAAACAAGATGATGTCGAATTTTAAAATGGTTTTTCAAAAAATTCATCCATTTTAAAAACTTTTTTTTATAAATAAATGCAAAACTTTTCAGCCAAAATCAGTACATGTGACAAAAAACCATCTCAGAATCGTTTTGATATGTAAAAGTGTCCAATAGTTATAACCATATAAAGAGACACAAGTCAGAATACAGAAAATGAGGCTGAGCCTTAAATTATAAACTGGCTGCATCCTGAAGGGGTTAATCATATCCCCTGTGTGACTGTGTAACCTACCTGTCACCCTGCCAGAAGGAGCAGCCAGTCACAGGGAGAGTGTGTTACTTATGCAGTCACTAGGCCACATTTACTAAAAGCAGCGCAGTGTGTACTATGTGCAGAGGGTGTACTATGTGCAGGGTGTGTACTATGTGCAGGGTGTGTACTATGTGCAGGGTGTACTATGTGCAGGGGGTGTACTATGTGCAGTGTGTGCTATGTGCAGTGTGTACTATGTGCAGTGTGTACTATGTGCAGTGTGTACTATGTGCAGTGTGTACTATGTGCAGGGTGTGTACTATGTGCAGTATGTACTATGTGCGGTGTCCTGTGTACTATGTGCAGTGTCCAGTGTACTATGTGCAGTGTGTACTATGTGCAGTGTGTACTATGTGCAGTGTCCAGTGTACTATGTGCAGTGTGTACTATGTGCAGTGTGTACTATGTGCAGTGTCCTGTGTACTATGTGCAGTGTGTACTATGTGCAGTGTGTGTACTATGTGCAGTGTGTACTATGTGCAGGGGGTGTACTATGTGCAGGGTGTGTACTATGTGCAGGGTGTACTATGTGCAGGGGGTGTACTATGTGCAGTGTGTGCTATGTGCAGTGTGTACTATGTGCAGTGTGTACTATGTGCAGTGTGTACTATGTGCAGCGTCCTGTGTACTATGTGCAGTATGTACTATGTGCGGTGTCCTGTGTACTATGTGCAGTGTCCAGTGTACTATGTGCAGTGTGTACTATGTGCAGTGTGTACTATGTGCAGTGTCCTGTGTACTATGTGCAGTGTCCAGTGTACTATGTGCAGTGTGTACTATTTGCAGTGTCCTGTGTACTATGTGCAGTGTCCTGTGTAGTGTGTACTATGTACAGTGCCCTGTGTAGTGTGTACTATGTGCAGTGTGTACTATGTGCATTGTGTACTATGTGCAGTGTCCTGTGTACTATGTGCAGTGTCCAGTGTACTATGTGCAGTGTGTACTATTTGCAGTGTCCTGTGTACTATGTGCAGTGTCCTGTGTAGTGTGTACTATGTGCAGTGCCCTGTGTAGTGTGTACTATGTGCAGTGTGTACTATGTGCAGCGTCCTGTGTACTATGTGTAGTGTGTACTATGTGCAGTGTGTACTATGTGCAGTGTGTACTATGTGCAGTGTGTCCTGTGTAGTGTCCTATGTGCAGTGTGTACTATGTGCAGTGTGTGGCTCATTTTTATCATGGGTAAGGACATTTGTACTCTGGTTATTCTATGACTTATAGTAGCACATTTTTATCGGCATACTCGTATGTACTTTTGTCCCTGTTTTTTTTGTGTATATTGCCATACCTTGGTTTTGTATATATTTTTTACCCATGATTGCATGACAACATATGTTATAATTCTTATCATGCAGCTTGTATGTTACCACGGTGTAATATGATGTACATAGCTTCAGTCCACGCTGTTTAGTGCCGGGGCACATTTTTCCTGTGCACAGTTGTCCATTAACAGTATATATTTGTATTCTTTTTTTAAAAAAAATTCTAAACAATAAAATTTATTCACAATTGACTACTTGTACTGTGGAACCCACCCTTTTTTGGTTTGATAGTTCTTTGCTTATTCCACACAATTTATATGTGTTTTTCAACTCTAGCAATTCTACAGCAAAAAATTATTTATTTGGTTTGTATGTGCAGTGTATACTATGTGCAGTGTGTGTACTATGTGCAGGGTGTACTTTGTGCAGTGTGTGTACTATGTGCAGTGTGTACTATGTGCAGTGTGTGTACTATGTGCAGGGGGGTGTACTATGTGCAGTGTGTGTACTATGTGCAGGGTGTACTATGTGCAGTGTGTGTACTATGTGCAGTGTGTACTATGTGCAGTGTGTGTACTATGTGCAGGGGGTGTACTATGTGCAGTGTGTGTACTATGTGCAGGGTGTACTATGTACAGTGTGTGTACTATGTGCAGTGTGTACTATGTGCAGTTTGTACTATGTGCAGTTTGTACTATGTGCAGGGGATGTACTATGTGCAGTGTGTACTATGTGCAGTGTGTGTACTATGTGCAGTGTGTACCATGTGCGGTGTTCTGTGTACCATGTGCAGGGTGTACTATGTGCAGTGTGTGTACTATGTGCAGGGTGTACTATGTACAGTGTGTGTACTATGTGCAGTGTGTACTATGTGTAGTGTGTACTATGTGCAGTCTGTGTACTATGTGCAGTGTGTACTATGTGCAGTGTGTGTACTTGTGCAGGATGTATACTATGTGCAGTGTGTGTACTATGTGCAGTGTGTGTACTATGTGCAGGGTGTACTATGTGCAGTGTGTGTACTATGTGCAGGGTGTAATATGTACAGTGTGTGTACTATGTGCAGTGTGTACTATTTGCAGTGTCCTGTGTACTATGTGCAGTGTGTACTATGTGCATTGTTTACTTTGTGCAGTTTGTACTATGTGCAGTGTGTACTATGTGCAGCGTCCTGTGTACTATGTGTAGTGTGTACTATGTGTAGTGTGTACTATGTGCAGTGTGTGTACTTGTGCAGGATGTATACTATGTGCAGTGTGTGTACTATGTGCAGTGTGTGTACTATGTGCAGGGTGTACTATGTGCAGTGTGTGTACTATGTGCAGGGTGTACTATGTACAGTGTGTGTACTATGTGCAGTGTGTACTATTTGCAGTGTCCTGTGTACTATGTGCAGTGTGTACTATGTGCATTGTTTACTTTGTGCAGTTTGTACTATGTGCAGTGTGTACTATGTGCAGCGTCCTGTGTACTATGTGTAGTGTGTACTATGTGTAGTGTGTACTATGTGCAGTGTGTCCTGTGTAGCGTTCTATGTGCAGTGTGTACTATGTGCAGTGTGTGGCTCATTTTTATCATGGGTAAGGACATTTGTACTCTTTGGTTATTCTATGACTTATAGTAGCACATTTTTATCGGCATACTCGTATGTACTTTTGTCCCTGTTTTTTTTGTGTATATTGCCATACCTTGGTTTTGTATATATTTTTTACCCATGATTGCATGACAACATATGTTATAATTCTTATCATGCAGCTTGTATGTTACCACGGTGTAATATGATGTACATAGCTTCAGTCCACGCTGTTTAGTGCCGGGGCACATTTTTCCTGTGCACAGTTGTCCATTAACAGTATATATTTGTATTCTTTTTTTAAAAAAAATTCTAAACAATAAAATTTATTCACAATTGACTACTTGTACTGTGGAACCCACCCTTTTTGGTTTGATAGTTCTTTGCTTATTCCACACAATTTATATGTGTTTTTCAACTCTAGCAATTCTACAGCAAAAAATTATTTATTTGGTTTGTATGTGCAGTGTATACTATGTGCAGTGTGTGTACTATGTGCAGGGTGTACTTTGTGCAGTGTGTGTACTATATGCAGTGTGTACTATGTGCAGTGTGTGTACTATGTGCAGGGGGGTGTACTATGTGCAGTGTGTGTACTATGTGCAGGGTGTACTATGTGCAGTGTGTGTACTATGTGCAGTGTGTACTATGTGCAGTGTGTGTACTATGTGCAGGGGGGTGTACTATGTGCAGTGTGTGTACTATGTGCAGGGTGTACTATGTGCAGTGTGTGTACTATGTGCAGTGTGTACTATGTGCAGTGTGTGTACTATGTGCAGGGGGGTGTACTATGTGCAGTGTGTGTACTATGTGCAGGGTGTACTATGTACAGTGTGTGTACTATGTGTAGTGTGTACTATGTGCAGTTTGTACTATGTGCAGTTTGTACTATGTGCAGGGGATGTACTATGTGCAGTGTGTACTATGTGCAGTGTGTGTACTATGTGCAGTGTGTACCATGTGCAGTGTTCTGTGTACCATGTGCAGGGTGTACTATGTGCAGTGTGTGTACTATGTGCAGGGTGTACTATGTACAGTGTGTGTACTATGTGCAGTGTGTACTATGTGTAGTGTGTACTATGTGCAGTCTGTGTACTATGTGCAGTGTATACTATGTGCAGTGTGTGTACTTGTGCAGGATGTATACTATGTGCAGTGTGTGTACTATGTGCAGTGTGTGTACTATGTGCAGGGTGTACTATGTGCAGTGTGTGTACTATGTGCAGGGTGTACTATGTACAGTGTGTGTACTATGTGCAGTGTGTACTATTTGCAGTGTCCTGTGTACTATGTGCAGTGTGTACTATGTGCATTGTTTACTTTGTGCAGTTTGTACTATGTGCAGTGTGTACTATGTGCAGCGTCCTGTGTACTATGTGTAGTGTGTACTATGTGCAGTGTGTACTATGTGCAGTGTGTACTATGTGCAATGTGTCCTGTGTAGTGTCCTATGTGCAGTGTGTACTATGTGCAGTGTGTGGCTCATTTTTATCATGGGTAAGGACATTTGTACTCTTTGGTTATTCTATGACTTATAGTAGCACATTTTTATCGGCATACTCGTATGTACTTTTGTCCCTGTCTATTTTGTGTATATTGCCATACCTTGGTTTTGTATATATTTTTTACCCATGATTGCATGACAACATATGTTATAATTCTTATCATGCAGCTTGTATGTTACCATGGTGTAATATGATGTACATAGCTTCAGTCCACGCTGTTTAGTGCCGGGGCACATATTTCCTGTGCACAGTTGTCCATTAACAGTATATATTTGTATTCTTTTTTAAAAAAAAATTCTAAACAATAAAATTTATTCACAATTGACTACTTGTACTGTGGAACCCACCCTTTTTTGGTTTGATAGTTCTTTGCTTATTCCACACAATTTATATGTGTTTTTCAACTCTAGCAATTCTACAGCAAAAAATTATTTATTTGGTTTGTATGTGCAGTGTATACTATGTGCAGTGTGTGTACTATGTGCAGGGTTTACTTTGTGCAGTGTGTGTACTATGTGCAGTGTGTACTATGTGCAGTGTGTGTACTATGTGCAGGGGGGTGTACTATGTGCAGTGTGTGTACTATGTGCAGGGTGTACTATGTGCAGTGTGTGTACTATGTGCAGTGTGTGTACTATGTGCAGGGGGGTGTACTATGTGCAGTGTGTGTACTATGTGCAGGGTGTACTATGTACAGTGTGTGTACTATGTGCAGTGTGTACTATGTGTAGTGTGTACTATGTGCAGTTTGTACTATGTGCAGGGGATGTACTATGTGCAGTGTGTACTATGTGCAGTGTGTGTACTATGTGCAGTGTGTACCATGTGCGGTGTTCTGTGTACCATGTGCAGGGTGTACTATGTGCAGTGTGTGTACTATGTGCAGGGTGTACTATGTACAGTGTGTGTACTATGTGCAGTGTGTACTATGTGTAGTGTGTACTATGTGCAGTCTGTGTACTATGTGCAGTGTATACTATGTGCAGTGTGTGTACTATGTGCAAGGTGTGTACTATGTGCAGGGTGTGTACTATGTGCAGGGTATATACTATGTGCAGTGTGTGTACTATGTGCAGGGTGTACTATGTGCAGTGTGTGTACTATGTGCAGGGTGTACTATGTACAGTGTGTGTACTATGTGCAGTGTGTACTATGTGTAGTGTGTACTATGTGCAGTGTGTGTACTATGTGCAGTGTGTACCGTGTGCGGTGTTCTGTGTACCATGTGCAGTGTGTGTACTATATACAGTGTGTGTACTATGTGTAGTGTGTACTATGTGTAGTGTGTACTATGTGCAGTCTGTGTACTATGTGCAGTGTATACTATGTGCAGGGTGTACTATGTGCAGGGTGTGTACTATGTTCAGGATGTGTACTAAGTTCAGTGTGTACTATTTGCAGTGTGTACTATGTGCAGTGTGTACTATGTGCAGTGTCCTGTGTACTATGTGCAGGGGGTGTACCATGTGCAGTCTGTATGCTATATGCAGTGTGTACTATGTGCAGTGTGTACTATGTGCAGTGTGTACTATTTGCAGTGTCCTGTGTACTATGTGCAGTGTGTACTATGTGCAGTGTCCTGTGTACTATGTGCAGTGTCCTGTGTACTATGTGCAGTGTGTACTATTTTCATTAACCTGTGCACTATGTGCAGTGTGTACTAAGTACAGTGTCTTGTGTACTATGTGCAATGTGTACTATGTGCAGGGTGTGTACTATGTGAAGTGTCCTGTGTACTATGTACAGTGTGTAGTATGTGCAGTGTCCTGCGTAGTGTGCATGGGGCACCAGATACAGGATTTCTGGTGCAATTTCTGTATGAATCTAGCTCCCCCTGCATTTCTCCTACAGAGTACACCAGCGGTTTTTTTTGTTGCACATGGGGTGGTGACACACTTCTGTCAGACTCTGCATGATAAATGTGGTTCACGGTTCAACTGTGTAGTGCCCTTTATGTGCAGAAAATTGTTTAGTGTCAGTTACAGAGCAGCCGCGACACAAATGAGCAGCGGACACGTCTTAAATACCCATGCAAGCAGTTTGCACATAAAAGAACGAGCAAAGTCTACAGAAAACTGGCTCAAGCCTTAATAAATGTGGCCCACTGTGTCGCCAGCATCTCCCTCTTGCGTTGCCTCACTATCCTGCAGAGTGCACAAGATTCATGAAGACTGGAGCAAGGTCCAAAGTGCTTAAACAAAATGCAGACGTTTTTTATCCGGTGCACTCAGTTTAACAGGCCTGCAACACAGTTATGCCGGACTTCCCATACAAATATGGCAGCCGGTGCGGATGCAGAACGTCCCTTTTATTGTGTTGCGGTGAGCACAGGGCATCTGCGACACAATACTGGCGCAAACACTTCATAGTTCTGATTCCATAATAAATGTGGGGCAGTGTGGGCAATAGTTGTCATCATGCTACGGGAAACTGTTATAAGGTTCATTCACAATAAAACAGGATTTCCTGAAGAGATCACACTATGTGGTACGATAACCATCCTATACAATACAATACAATACAATACAACCTTATTGACCCCTGGTGGAGAAATGAATTTGTGCGTAGTGCTCAGGTCTAACATTTGATACAACTAGGGTTACAAACAGACAATACAATTACGTGCAATTGCAGTCAAAAACAGCACAAGCAGACAATATCTATAAACAATTTTACACTTGTGCTTGCTAGGAGTTGCATGGTTACATACATACAAACACTGGCGCTTTGTTGCACTCAGTGTGGTGACCCCTAGCTGCCCAGTGTCACTGACCGGTTGGGTGCTGGCATAGGTTGGTAATCGGGGGTAGGGGAGCCAGGTTGATAATGGGGAGAAGGGGGGTCTGGTTGTAGGGGTGGGGTGCCCGGGTTAAAATAGTGGTGACAAGGGCAGTACTTGTATGTGGAAGATAAAGCCGCCTTGTGGGCAGAAGCAATGTCCCTTGTGCAGTAACCTAGTGTGAGAGAAAAAAAAGAGTGGGTTGGCAGTACCCTTGGCCTTGGCATGCTGGACGTGTTGTTCCCGGCTGCAGTGGGGTATAGTATAGTGGCATCAGGTGGTATATTGCTTCAAGCTGGCTGCCTAGTAGTGGTCTAGGGGTTCACCAGTGTAATCATGGCGCTGGCGGGGTGGTAATGACCTCGGGCCAAAGTTGGTAGGGCCGACGTTTGATCGTTTGGTGACATCTCTGTGCTGGTGAAGTGGCAGCCAAGGTGTGCAAGGTGCCGCACGCATGCCACTGCGGCATTGTTAGAAGGAGCAGCACCGAGCATCGGTGTTGGCGCGGGATGCTGCGGGCTCGACACACGGCGGGAGGCGGTGCAGGCATGCACCGGCTCCACATGCTCTAGAATCAGGCGCTGAGGCTTCTGCAGGCCCCGTCTGGATCAAAGGCGTGTCCACCAGGTCAGTCCCGACGGCTGTGTCAGTGATGATTCGCAGTGGGATCACACGCAGGATCCCTCCATCCAGGCTCCACGAGCAGGGATGCGAGGCTGCCGCCAGCTCCATCTGACCACCAGCTGCTGCTGGCCACCTCCGATCTCCAAGTCCCTAGCTCTCTTGTCGGATGGCCAGGTGAGTGGGGTCATGCAGACCCACTAAGAACAGACAGGGAAGCGCTTCAAGAATGAGGGGGAAAAGAGGGAAAGGGTGCTGGAGCAAGATGCACAGGCTGCCACTATCATGGCGCCATCTTGAAAACATCAAGATACATGTCTCTATGTGGTCCCCCTGTAAATGATGGGGTGGGGGATGATTTACAGTCCCTTATGTTCAAAGTTCACAGTATGGGGTGGATACAGTATAGTCCCCACAGTCATGCAATTATTGAGACCAGGACCCCCCTTGCTGTGGTGTGCAGAGTATAATTATGAACAATCTATACTGTCAGGGGCTTATATCTAATACATATGAAATGAGTACTAATAAGAAACATAATGATTAGAGATGAGCGAACATGCTCGTCCGAGCTTGATGCTCGGTCGAGCATTAGGGTACTCGAAACTGCTCGTTGCTCGGACGAATACTTCGCCCGCTCGAGAAAATGGCAGCTCCCGCCGTTTTGCTTTTTGGCGGCCAGAAACAGAGCCAATCACAAGCCAGGAGACTCTGCACTCCACCCAGCATGACGTGGTACCCTTACACGTCGATAGCAGTGGTTGGCTGGCCAGATCAGGTGACCCTGGGATAGACTAGCCGCTGCCCGCGCTGCTCGGATCATTCTGTGTCTGGATGCCGCTAGGGAGAGAGCTGCTGCTGGTCAGGGAAAGCGTTAGGGTGTTCTATTAGCTTACTGTTAGGCAGGAGTGATTCTCAAAGAACCCAACAGCCCTTCTTAGGGCTACAATAACGTTCTACTTTTTTTATTTTAATTTGCATCTAGTACCATTTTGTGAGGAATTAGCAGGGGGACTTGCTACCGTTGTGTTTAGCTCTTAGTGGCACACATATCCATAGCAAAGACCGAAGTGGGAAAATTTAGTAGGGGTTGGATTTCAATTAGGCACTAACTCAGTGTCATCTCATCTGGCATAGTAGTGTGCTTTGATACTTGGCTAGAAAATAGCCATAGGAGAATACAAAGAGCTTACTTACGCATACAGTAGCGTTCTATATATTTGATTTCTGGTTGATCTGCTGGTGGCTGTACTTTCTGCAGTGCATGTACTAGCCAATTCTGAGCAATTTGTAGTGAGACTTGCGACCGCTGTGTTCTGCGCTTAGTGACGCACATATCCAAAGCAAAGACCGAAGTGGGAAAATTTAGTAGGGGTTGGATTTCAATTAGGCACTAACACAGTGTCATCTCATCTGGCATAGTAGTGTGCTTTGATACTTGGCTAGAAAATAGCCATAGGAGAATACAAAGAGCTTACTTACGCCTACAGTAGCGTTATATATATTTGATTTCTGGTTGATCTGCTGGTGGCTGTACTTTCTGCAGTGCATGTACTTGCCAATTCTGAGCAATTTGTAGTGAGACTTGCGACCGCTGTGTTCTGCGCTTAGTGACGCACATATCCATAGCATAGACCGAAGTGGGAAAATTTAGTAGGGGTTGGATTTCAATTAGGCACTAACTCAGTGTCATCTCATCTGGCATAGTAGTGTGCTTTGATACTTGGCTAGAAAATAGCCATAGGAGAATACAAAGAGCTTACTTACGCCTACAGTAGCGTTCTATATATTTGATTTCTGGTTGATCTGCTGGTGGCTGTACTTTCTGCAGTGCATGTACTAGCCAATTCTGAGCAATTTGTAGTGAGACTTGCGACCGCTGTGTTCTGCGCTTAGTGACGCACATATCCATAGCAAAGACCGAAGTGGGAAAATTTAGTAGGGGTTGGATTTCAATTAGGCACTAACTCAGTGTCATCTCATCTGGCATAGTAGTGTGCTTTGATACTTGGCTAGAAAATAGCCATAGCAATAGGATAGCATTGTTTGGTTTTAAAAACTCAAAAAAAAACAAAAAACACAAAAAAAAACACAAAAAAAAACAAAAAAAAGTTAAAAAAAAAATAAAGTTATAACTCTCATTTTAAAAATGTTTAACCCGAGGGCTAGGGGTAGAGGACGAGGGCGGGGACGTGGGCGTCCAACTACTGCAGGGGTCAGAGGCCGTGGTCCTGGGCGGGGTGAGACACCACCTGCTGATGAGGGAGCAGGGGAACGCCGCAGAGCTACACTCCCTAGGTTCATGTCTGAAGTTACTGGGACTCGTGGTAGAGCACTGTTGAGGCCAGAACAGTGCGAACAGGTGATGTCGTGGATTGCTGACAATGCTTCGAGCAATTTGTCCACCACCAGTCAGTCTTCCACGCAGTCCACCCATGTCACCGAAATCGCCACTCCTCCAGCTCCTGCACCTCAGCCTCCTCCCCCCCAGTCTGCCCCCTCCCAGGAAAATTTGGCATTTGAACCGGCATACTCTGAGGAACTGTTTTCTGGACCCTTCCCACAGTCACAAACCACTTGTCCGGTTGCTGCTGAGCAATTTTCCGATGCCCAGGTTTTCCACCAGTCACAGTCTGTGGGTGATGATGACCTTCTTGACGTAGTGGAAGTGTGTAAAGAGGTGTCCGACGATGAGGAGACACGGTTGTCAGACAGTGGGGAAGTTGTCAGGGCAGGAAGTCCGAGGGGGGAGCAGACTGAGGGATCGGAGGATGATGAGGTGACAGACCCAAGCTGGGTTGAGAGGCCGGGTGAACACAGTGCTTCTGAGACGGAGGAGAGTCCTCGACCAGAACAGGTTGGAAGAGGCAGTGGTGGGGCCAGACGGAGAGGCAGGGCCAGAGCTGGTGCATCAGCGCCAAATGTGTCAACTAGTGAAGCTCCCGTGGCGAGGGCTCTTGCGGCGAGGGCTAGATCTTCAGAAGTCTGGAGGTTCTTTAAGGAAACACCGGATGACCGACGGACTGTGGTGTGCAACATTTGCCAAACCAGGCTCAGCAGGGGTTCCACCACTACTAGCTTAACTACCACCAGTATGCGCAGGCATATGAATGCTAAACACCCCACTCAGTGGCAACAAGCCCGTTCACCTCCGGCCGTGCACACCACTGCTCCTTCCCCTGTGTCAGCTGCTAGTCAGCCCCCTGCCCAGGACCCTGCCACAAAAACCCCATCGTCGCCTCCACGATCCTCCACAGCATCCACCAGCGTTCAGCTCTCCATACCCCAGACGCTGGAGCGGAAACGCAAATATAGTGCAACCCACCCGCACGCCCAAGCCCTTAATGTGCACATCTCCAGATTGCTTAGCCTGGAGATGCTGCCCTATAGGCTAGTAGAGACCGAGGCCTTTCGCAACCTCATGGCGGCGGCCGCCCCTCGGTATTCGGTCCCCAGCCGCCACTACTTTTCCCGATGTGCCGTCCCAGCCCTGCACCAGCACGTGTCAGACAACATCATCCGTGCCCTGACCAACGCCGTTTCTGACAAGGTCCACCTGACCACGGACACGTGGACGAGTGCTGCCGGGCAGGGCCACTATATATCGCTGACGGCACATTGGGTTAACTTGGTGGAGGCTGGGACCGAGTCTGACCCTGGGGCTGCTCATATACTGCCGACGCCGAGGATTGCGGGGCCTACCTCGGTCCAGGTGTTTCAGGCCTACTATGCCTCCTCCTCCTCCCACCCCTCCTCCACCTCCTCCTCCGAACTACCATCCGTGGGCACGGCGCCATCAGTCGGTAGCTCTAGGCACAGCAGCAGTGCCGTCGCTAAGCGACAGCAGGCGGTGCTCAAACTGCTGAGCCTAGGCGACAAAAGGCACACCGCCCAAGAGCTATTACAGGGCATCACGGCGCAGACTGATCTGTGGCTGGCACCGCTGAATCTCAAGCCGGGAATGGTTGTGTGTGACAACGGCCGTAACCTGGTGGCGGCTCTGCAACTCGGCAGACTGACACATGTGCCATGCCTGGCCCATGTGTTAAATCTGATAGTTCAGCGTTTCCTCAAGACATACCCCAATCTGTCTGATTTGCTCACGAAGGTGCGCCGCATCTGTGCGCATTTCAGGAAGTCCAGCCCAGATGCTGCCACTCTCAGGGCAGCGCAGCGCCGCCTCCAACTGCCCGCTCACCGACTGTTGTGCGACGTGCCCACGAGGTGGAATTCAACACTGACCATGTTATCCAGAGTTTACCAGCAGCGCAGAGCGATTGTAGACTGCCAGATGTCAACTTCCACCAGAACTGGTAGTCAGGTCAGTCAGCTTCCTCAAGTCTACAATGAGGAGTGGACGTGGATGTCTGATATCTGTCAGGTGCTGAGTAACTTTGAGGAGTCAACACAGATGGTCAGTGGCGATGCCGCCATCATCAGCCTCACCATCCCGCTGCTTGGCCTGTTGAAAAACTCTCTGGTCAGCATGAAGTCGGAAGCTTTGCGCTCGTCACAAGAGACAGGGGAAGAATATTCCCTTGTTGATAGCCAAAGCACCCTCAGGTCTGTTTCTCAGCGCATATCGGAGGAGGTGGAGGTGGAGGAGGATGAGGAGGAAGAGGAGGAGAATGTTGGCGAGACACAAGAGGGGACCATTGTTGAGTCCTTTACTGTTCAGCGTGTATGGGCAGAAGAAGAGGAGTTGGAGGAGTTGGAGGAGGAGGAAATGGACAGTCAGGCCAGTGAGGGGAGTGAATTCTTACGCGTTGGTACTCTGGCGCATATGGCAGATTTCATGCTAGGCTGCCTATCCCGTGACCCTCGCGTTCAAAGAATTTATTCCAGCACCGATTACTGGGTGTTCACTCTCCTGGACCCACGGTACAAGCAAAATCTTTCCACTCTCATCCCTGCAGAGGAAAGGAGTGTGAGAATGCATGAATACCAGCAGGCCCTGGTGCACAAGCTGAAACAGTATTTCCCTTCTGACAGCGCTAGCGGCAGAGTGCGTAGTTCTGCGGGACAAGTAGCGAGGGAGAGTAGGCGAGCAGGCAGCTTGTCCAGCACTGGCAAGGGTACGCTTTACAAGGCTTTTGCCAGCTTTATGTCACCCCAGCAAGACACTGTCACCTGTCCCCAGTCTCGGCAGAGTAGGGCTGATCTTTACAGAAAGATGGTGAGGGAGTACGTAGCTGACCATACCATCGTCCTAAATGATCACACAGCTCCCTACAACTACTGGGTTTCAAAGCTGGACATGTGGCACGAACTGGCGCTGTACGCCTTGGAGGTTCTTGCCTGCCCTGCCGCTAGCGTCTTGTCCGAGCGGGTTTTCAGTGCAGCTGGTGGCATCATCACCGATAAGCGTACACGCCTGTCGACTGACAGCGCTGACAGGCTGACGCTTATTAAAATGAATAAAGGCTGGATTTCTCAGAATTTCCAATCTCCACCAGGTGAAGGAAGCTCAACCTGAATAATTGATCCACTCCTCCTCCTCCTCATTTTCCTCCTTCTCCTCCTCTTTGTACAGTAAAGCAGAGGAAAATGGCTATTTTTTGACAGGGCCCACTGGCTCTTGCTATAGTACTTCATGCATTTAATTTTTCTGGAGGGCCACCTACCCGGTCCTCTGTTTGAAACAATTTTTGTGAGTGCCACATACAGGCACTCAATCTATTCCATTTTACTGCAGGGCCACCTACCTGCTCCTCTGGTTTGAAACATTTTTGGGACTGCCACATACAGGCACTCAATCTATTCCATTTTACTGCAGGGCCACCTACCTGCTCCTCTGGTTTGAAACATTTTTGGGACTGCCACATACAGGCACTCAATCTATTCCATTTTACTGGAGGGCCACCTACCTGCTCCTCTGGTTTGAAACATTTTTGGGACTGCCACATACAGGCACTCAATCTATTCCATTTTACTGCAGGGCCACCTACCTGCTCCTCTGGTTTGAAACATTTTTGGGACTGCCACATACAGGCACTCAATCTATTCCATTTTACTGGAGGGCCACCTACCTGCTCCTCTGGTTTGAAAAATTTTTGGGACTGCCACATACAGGCACTCAATCTATTCCATTTTACTGCAGGGCCACCTACCTGCTCCTCTGGTTTGAAACATTTTTGGGACTGCCACATACAGGCACTCAATCTATTCCATTTTACTGGAGGGCCACCTACCTGCTCCTCTGGTTTGAAAAATTTTTGGGACTGCCACATACAGGCACTCAATCTATTCCATTTTACTGCAGGGCCACCTACCTGCTCCTCTGGTTTGAAACATTTTTGGGACTGCCACATACAGGCACTCAATCTATTCCATTTTACTGGAGGGCCACCTACCTGCTCCTCTGGTTTGAAAAATTTTTGGGACTGCCACATACAGGCACTCAATCTATTCCATTTTACTGCAGGGCCACCTACCTGCTCCTCTGGTTTGAAACATTTTTGGGACTGCCACATACAGGCACTCAATCTATTCCATTTTACTGCAGGGCCACCTACCTGCTCCTCTGGTTTGAAAAATTTTTGGGACTGCCACATACAGGCACTATCCAAATTAAATTGTCTCCATAGCAGCCTCCACACGTTGTCTCCATTGCTACCTCCAAAAGTCGTCCATATAGCTGCCTCCATACATCGTCCCTTTATCAAACGAGGTGTGTCAGGCAGAAATTTGGGTTGTTTTCATGGATTCCACATCAAAGTTGTTAACTTTGTCGCCACCCTGCTGTGTTATTCACAAAATATACTGGCAAACTTTTACCATTTAGGGATATTATTTCAGCGCTTCTTGCGCATCTGTTTACATTCCCCTCACCCGGCATATCCTAAACTTATAAGAACGCTACTACACTTGATCTTATACAAAAGGTTCTTAGAAGTGCTGTTTGGGGAGTAGCCTAGAGACAGGGGCTTGAATTGGCGAAAGCTCGCCTGGCAGCGGAGCGCCAGCTCCATGCGCATCATGCGCTTCTTGCGCATCTGTTTACATTCCCCTCACCCGCCATATCCCAAACTTATAAGAACGCTACTACACTTAACTTGGTGCAGGCTGGGACCGAGTCTGACCCTGGGGCTGGTCATATACTGCCGACGCAGAGAATTGCGGGGCCTACCTCGGTCCAGGTCTCAAAGGCCTACTATACCTCCTCCCACCCCTCCTCCACCTCCTCCTCCTCCGAATTACCATCCGTGGGCATGGCGCCATCAGTCGGTAGCTCTAGGCACAGCAGCAGTGCCGTCGCTAAGCGACAGCAGGCGGTGCTGAAACTGCTGAGCCTAGGCGATAAAAGGCACACCGCCCAAGAGCTATTACAGGGCATTCCACATCAAAGTTGTTAACTTTGTCGCCACCCTGCTGTGTAATCCACAAAATATACTTGCAAACTTTTACCATTTAGGGATATTATTTCAGCGCTTCTTGCGCATCTGTTTACATTCCCCTCACCCGCCATATCCTAAACTTATAAGAACGCTACTACACTTGATCTTATACAAAAGGTTCTTAGAAGTGCTGTTTGGGGAGTAGCCTAGAGACAGGGGCTTGGATTGGCAAAAGCTCGCCTGGCTGCAGAGCGCCAGCTCCATCCCAAGATCCAACTAACATAGTTGCAGCACCTTTAATCTACTACTAGTTCACTGCCTCCATAATAATAATAATAATAATCTTTATTTATATAGCGTCATCATATTCTGTAGCGCTTTACAAATCATAGGAAACAAATACAAATGTAATGTAACAGAGCACAACATTTGTATGGAACAACAGGAGTGAGGTCCCTGCTCGCCAGAGCTTACGGTTTATGAAGATGATGGGGTAACACGAGGTAAAAGAATATTTAATGGTCAAGCCATTCTTCTTAGGGAATAGAAAAAAATATAATAAATGGAATTGCTGTCGCTTGAACCACTCAGCCGTCATCTTATATACCAGGTCCAGGGTGAATGGGACTGCAGAGAAGTCTGGTGCCTGTTGGTTGCTGGATAACAGATGGGAGGACGACACAGGACGGGTTAGTAGAAGAGTTAAAACTTCATGCAGTTAATGAGTGTTATAGGCTTGCCTAAAGAAATGGGTTTTAAGAGCACGTTTGAAACTTTGGAGGTTAGGTATTAGTCTGATAGTCCGGGGCAGAGCATTCCATAGAATTGGTGCAGCTCTAGAGAAGTCTTGGAGACGCGAGTGGGAGGTCCGCACTAGGGTAGAGGTTAATCTAAGATCACTGGCGGATCTAAGAGCACGGGTTGGGCGATAGACTGAGATAAGAGAGGAGAGGTAGGGGGGTGCAGCATTATACAGAGCTTTATGGATGAGGGTTATTATTATTTTAAACTGTATTCGAAAGGAGACTGGCAGCCAGTGCAGCGACTGGCATGAACTGTAAGCATACATGGTCCCCTTATCAAACGAGCTGTGTCAGGCAGAATTTTGGGTTGTTTTCATGGCTTCCATGTTAACTTTGTCGCCACCCTGCTGTGTAATCCACAAAATATACTGGCAAACTTTTATCATGTACCGATATTATTTGAGCGCTTCTTGCTCACCTCCTTTGGTTCCTCTCTGACACCCATTGGTTTGAAGCCTGAGTCCAATTAGGGTATGTCGCCATGCCACTCTCTAGCCTGCTGCCGCTGCCTCTGCCTCTGCATGCCGTCCCCTATAGTGTCAGGGTCAATTATTGGATGTTTTAGATGCTATCTAGCCTCATTCGGTCACTCTGTCATGGCCATGCTGTTGCCCATAATTTTGGCATAATGGTGCGATTAAGCAGCCTCAGAGGCATCCATGCATGCTGCCCCTGCTGTTTCCTGTCCATTTCCGTGGTGTTTCCATCCTTTTCTGAGGTTCCCAGGTGTTTGGCCAAGCTTCCCTGTGCAGAGCCTTGGTCCCCTTGAAAAATGCTCGAGTCTCCCATTGACTTCAATGGGGTTCGTTATTCGAGACGAGCACTCGAGCATCGGGAAAAGTTCGTCTCGAATAACGAGTACCCGAGCATTTTAGTGTTCGCTCATCTCTAATAATGATACAAAGTAGAAAACCAAGTAGTGTAGGCAGAATCTTTGTTGAACAGCCTTTTTAATCTTGAGGGCTAATATTAGGGGCCAAGGCCCAGTTAAAGGTGTGTAGCACCCCACAAATATTGCAATGCATATTTTAATTCATAATCGATAGAGCAGCTGTAGACTTTGCAATATACTTGATTGAGGAAAGCTGCTTCTTTGTGCATTTTTTTCTGCTCCTCCTCCTGTATTGAGCACTGTATCTGAAAGCATTGAGTACTCCACCCACTTCAGGAAGATAAGATGGCTAATAATGGAATCTTTCCATTCCTATAGAATATTTCCCTTGATGATTCAGTTCTCTAGGGGGATTACATTATATAGTGATGGTCTGTAAAGACTTAATTCATGCAACATTTTATCATAGTTGTTTAGCTTTATTTTAAAAAGTTGATTTACAGAAAATGCCGGACCTTACATGCCAGAGGTTCATGGGAACTGCTTTATTGGACCAGGGAAGAACTCAGAAAGCCTGGAAAATGGAAGTGACATCTCATGTCCAGGTAAGACAGTTATTGGATGCAGCCGTTCCAATGACCTGAAGTGGGGCCTTGTGGTTGCCTGGAACTTCTGGTTAGACCTAAGGCCCAAACTGGAAGTTCTTGAACAATGCAGGAACTAGCAGCTGGAGTCCATTTTTCTGTGTTCTCTTTTTCTTACCACAACCCCAATAAATATTGGAAAAATCCTTTATGTATAGGCACTTGTGCTCTATTGACAAAGAATTACTCACCCTTGGTCTTCATTCTAGTGATCACTGGGATCAGACGATGGAATCCCTTACATGCCAGGTATTAGTAGACCATTCTATGTGATACGTTCTGCATCTCCCAAGTAACCTGACACCTTCTTATATCATTAAAGCAAATCAACCACTTAAAAAAACAAAAAAACAGCTAAAGATACTCACCTCTGCTCTTCTTCATCTGGATCCCTTGCCCTTGTCTTCGCTAAGCTTGACACGCCGGGATCACCTAGAAAAGAAACTTATGATTAGCAGCCCGGAGAACGGGGATAAGATGTGTCCACCTGGCCAATCACAGCCATGCCTAGTTGCTAGGGGTGTAGAGCTTCCCGATTGGAATTAGATGGAGCTGCCCAATAGAGGGCGCTGAACCTAAAGTCCGGATCAGCTCTTCTCTAATAATTATCTTTTTTTATCAATGTAAGTACCGTTTATTCTCGAGTATAGGCCGACGCGAGTATAATCCAAGGTACCTAACGTTAACACAAAAACTTTAAAAACCTATTGACTCGACTATAAGCCAAGGTTAGGAAATGCATTGGTCACAGTCTCCACCAAGTATATAGCCAGCCCGCCCATGCCCCCAGTATATAGCCATCCAGCAGTAGATAGCTAGCCAGCCCCCTGACCCCCAGTTTATAGCCAGCCCCCTGACCCCCAGTATATAGCCAGACAGTTTATGCCCCTTAGTATAAAGCCAGCCCTCTAACTCCCCAGTATATAGCCATCCAGCCCATGCCCCTAGCAAATAGCCAGCCCATACCCCCCCCACTATAAAGCCTGCCAGCCCATGCCCCCTAGTATTAAGCCTGTAGCCCTTGCCCCAAGTATATAGCCAGCCCCCTGCCTGTGGTGTGCCCAGGTTTAAAAAAAAAAAAAAAAAAAACTCTGTACTTACCTTTTGGACACCCTCTGCAGGTCCTTTTCTGTCTTGCGATGCTCTGGCTCCATGTACTTTCGCGCTGCCATTGCGCACACCATCAGTGTGCACTATGATATCAGCAAGCGGCTGATGTCATGGTGTATGATACGGCAGCATGCAGGGACATGGAGCCGAAGCATCACAAGACAGAAGAGGACCTGCGGGGGATGTTGGAAAGGTGAGTACAGAGGTTTTTTTTTTTATAGACTCGAGTATAAGCCATGTTAGTTTATTTCAGCACAAAACTCGGCTTATACTCGAATATATACGGTAAGTATGTTCTGCATAGTTAGTCTCACATACTGACATAGAACAGATTAGTTTTAAATCCCATTGAAATTAATGCAAATTTTTATATCATCCGTTGTCATCAGTTGTACAGTGATCTGTTCAGTTTTTTTCACGGAACAAAAGACAGAGCTTTTGGTAGGAGGCGGGGCCACGTGTGCTGGAGCGCGGGGACCACTTCTAGAGTGTGGGAAGGTAAGTGAGGCAGCAGACGGGCTCCAGGGGCACAGAGAGGCACATGGATTCGCCTGTGACCTGCAACATAATGTATGACAGGTGCTAAAATATTAGCTTGTTTTTTTCTTTCATTTCAGTATATTTTAGATATTATAAATCAAGTTTAATTTGTACTTCTTTATTGTGTACATTGCATTTTGATTTTATTTTGTCCTCTATTAAGAATATTGAATAAGTATTGTTACAAAAAAACATAATAATCCAAGAGCCTTACATTCCACTACACTGCATAGATATAGTATAAACAATAGTTTTTCTACATGGATCAAGAATTATTTTAATATACAACACAAAACGTTATAAAGCTCAATAGGTTGTATGAATTACGTTGTAATCTTATGTTTTGTTTGAACAATTAGGTTTCCTTTTACATTCAGTTCTGGTCTCAGAAGAATAATGTAACATTTAGGAATGAAGATACAAACCAAAAGTCCTGCACTAGAAACCTCAATGGTGAGGACCTCCACAGCCACCATGTACTTCCCCTTGGTGCTGAGATAGGCCAGAATGAAGGAAATCCACAGACTGCAGAAGACCAGCATGCTGAAGCTGATGTACTGAGCCTCGTTGAAGGTGTCTGGAAGTTTCCTGGCAAGAAATGCTACAGCGAAGCTCAGGACAGCCAGGAATCCCTCATAACCTATAGCAACATAGAAAGCAACGATAGACCCTTCATCACAATGTAGAATGATCTTCCCGATTTCTGTTGTTGTATCTTGATATGGGAATGGTGGAGAGAAAGACAACCAAAAGACACAGATGACAACTTCAACAGATGAGAAGATGATCAGCAGACCAGATGAGAAATGTCTTCCGAGCCATCTCCTCAGTCTTGTATCTGGTTTTGTGGCTCTAAAGGCCAAGATCACTGTGATGGTTTTCACCAAAATTGTAGAAACTGAAACTGTAAAGATGTTACTAAAAGCCACTTGTCGGAGGAGACAGGACGTCTCGGTGGGATGGCCAATAAATAGAAAAGGGCAGAGAGAGGATAAAATGAGTGTGAGAAGAAGGATAAAGCTGAGGTTCTGGTTATTGGCTTTTACAATGGCCGTGTCCTTGTGTTTGATGAATATCCCCAATATAACAGCAGTCAGAAGACAGAGGACCACAGCAAGAACCACAAGAGACAATCCCAGGGTTTCCTCATAAGACAGGAACTCCACCGCTCTCGGGATACAGGAGTCTCTTCTCTCGTTTGACCATTGATCCCTGGAACACTTCAGACAAGTTTCCATATCTGTGGAGATGTGATGTGCATGACATATTAATAATTACTTACATTGAGTATTGAGTGAACCTGAACCCCAAAGTCGTTGGGGCTCATTTACTAAGGGTCCGCGGAGCGCATTTTTGTCGGGTTTCCCGACATTTTCCGTTTGCCCCGGGATTTTGGTGCACGCGATCAGACTTTGGCGCATTGGTGCCGGCTTGCACACGTCAGAAATGGGGGGGCGTGGTCGTCGGACAACCCGGCGGATTCCGACAACGCGAAGAGTTAACATTTAGAATTGTGTCGCAAGATACACACTTACAAGCACCGGGAAGAAGAAGGTGAACTACGGTGATCTCGGCTCGGAAGCGACACATGCAGGAAATTGGACGCACGACCTTAGTGAATCGCGGCAGACCCGAATCCTTGTCGGAGAATGCACCGCGGGATCGAGACAGGACGAGGTAATCTTGTTCTTGTCCAGGTTCTACCTCCCAACTCACCCCCCCCCCCCTTACCAACTGTGAAGGATTTATGCCTGCTAAGTCACCGTCTAAAAGAGCATGTCAAAGGCACAGGGCAATGCCATTTTTGGGGAGGTTTTTATCGTTTCCTGATGACATCATTAGGTACAACGACCCTAGTTAGTGTGTATGCAGCCGCAGCAATTTAAATGGTGAGTTTACCAGCAGCATTTAAACAGTTAATACCCACAATCAGTGCCACCACCAATTGCGGATGTAACTAGTAGGGGTTCAGTACTCGACCCAGACAGATATTTAGAATTTCATCAATAATTGTGTAACAATTGCAACATCTCTTAACTTTGGAGAAAAATTTGAACAGGTGCGCCCACCAGCATGAGGTGTGCCCTCTACAAGTGGCTCTGTCCCTCCAGTCCATTCCTTCTTCTATCACCTCCATTCATCCATCTGTCTGTGGGTATAATCACCCCCATTCATAAAATGTAATATCACCTGTCTGGTTGGAGATTTCCCCCTCTGGACATGGGACACAGTAGTAGCAGCATTGATGTTGTCCTTCATGCAGGACTTTCCGATATCCATGTAGACAGTGAGTATTGCAGAGAGATTGTGGAGTCTGGGATAGAAGAAATTTGTCAATCGCTGTCCAGTCAGTAAAATATTTGACTAATTGGTGGGAATGATGGAAAATAACAATGTAACCTCTAATTACCTACCCTCCAGCCGCCACTTCCAGTACTGAGATTTATTTCTCTGTGTTGATAACCCTGCACCTCTGCCGCCATTCACTGGCCTCAATTATAAATGGCCAAATCCTGCTGAGACTACAGAATGGCTGTATCAGCACATTTACTTGAGCCTGTCACGGATGTGCCTCTGTGTACCCCTCTGTGCCTACTACCTCACTCACCTTGCCGATTTCCAGCTCATCTCTCGCGGCTCGATGGGCATTCCTGCCCTTTAGGGGTCGTGCGAGCCGGCTCTGTAAAATTTAAAGGGCCACTAATTGCTACTTTCCTATGACCCCTGCCGGATTTTTGTGCCGAGTTGCCATTGAGAAAGCTTTGTTCCTTGCACTGTGCTTTTATAGTAATTTCCCGTTGTGACTGACTTCGCTCCCGTACTACCCCTAAATCCTGACAGAGCCGTACAAACAATGAACTGTGTGAGTAAGCTGCCGTCCAATACATCACCTGGACAAGTTCTTGCTATATTATCTCCTAGACAGACAATTTAGAAGAGTCACAGAACACTCAACCTTAAAATGCATGGCCCAAAATTACTAGATAGTTCCGGGCTTGACAGATTTTCAAGTTTCATGTGGAACTTTGTGTACATCACGTGTACATTGTCTTGTAACATGAGTTGCTTCTCCCCACAGGTCGGAGCAGAGGTGGAGGGTATGTAAGGCAGCGGCTGGACAGGTCATCAGTGGCAGGTACATTCCAGCTAGGTTCTTCACCTACGCATGGTAACGGTTTGCCTTTGATGATTGCTCCAGATTTGGCGTGCATCTGGGTCAGGGCTTTATTAACACTATCTGACTATCTGCACCATGGGAGGGTCTCTCTGTACTGAGGTGGAGGTTATGCTGAGAGGAAGCAAACCTAAAGGTGCACATTGCCTCTGGGTTTATTTTGCTGCTATTAGTAACTACAGTTAGGAAGCTACAGTGTTAGTGAGTGCTCGGGCGAGCAGGTCTTGTTTGTATTTTGTTTTGTTTCTTGTTACATATATTATGGGCCTGTGTTGGCAAGTACTTATAATATATATATGTCTCCATGTTTATATGAACTGTCTTTGCTCTCACCAGTAAGCCGATTCCCTACAACAGGGGTCCCCAAACTTTTTACATAGGGGGCCGCTCACTGTCCCCCTCAGACCGTTGGAGGGCCGGACTAAAGTCTAAAAATAAATAGCGGTACATGTGACCGCATCCATAATACACTGGCACCCCCCTCAATTAATTATTTAATATACCGGTACTGCACCCCCTTGTGAACTATTTTATATATTGGCCCAATTAATTAATATACTGGGACCTCTCTCCATTAATTATTGAATATGCCTCCCACCCATTAATTACTAAACTGCCCCTCATAATTAATTATTTCCTATACCCGCACCATTAATTATTTCCTATGCTGCCCCTCATAATTAATTATTCCTATACTGCCCCTCATAATTAATTATTTCCTGTGCTGCCCCTCATAATTAATTATTTCCTATGCTGCCCCTCATAATTAATTATTTCCTATGCTGCCCCTCATAATTAATTATTCCTATACTGCCCCTCATAATTAATTATTTCCTGTGCTGCCCCTCATAATTAATTATTTCCTATGCTGCCCCTCATAATTAATTATTTCCTATGCTGCCCCTCATAATTAATTATTTACTAATCTGCCCCTTATAATTAATTATTTCGTATACTGCCCCTCATAATTAATTATTTCCTATGCTGCCCCTCATAATTAATTATTTACTAATCTGGCCCTTATAATTAATTATTTCCTATACTGCCCCCTTATAATTAATTATTTCCTATGCTGCCCCTTATAATTAATTATTTCCTATGCTGCCCCTCATAATTAATTATTTCCTATACTGCCCCTCATAATTAATTATTTCCTATGCTGCCCCTTATAATAAATTATTTCCTATGCTGCCCCTTATAATTAATTATTTCCTATTCTGCCCCTTATAATTAATTATTTCCTATGCTGCCCCTCATAATTAATTATTTCCTATGCTGCCCCCTTATAATTAATTATTTCCTATACTGCCCCCTTATAATTAATTATTTCCTATGCTGCCCCTTATAATAAATTATTTCCTATTCTGCCCCTTATAATTAATTATTTCCTATGCTGCCCCTCATAATTAATTATTTCCTATGCTGCCCCTCATAATTAATTATTTCCTATGCTGCCCCTTATAATTAATTATTTCCTATGCTGCCCCCTTATAATTATTTCCTATGCTGCCCCTCATAATTAATTATTCCTATACTGCCCCTCATAATTAATTATTTCTTATTCTGCCCCTTATAACTATACTAGCCCCCAGTCGCCACAATCTTTTTACTGCCCTTTAATAAAAAAATAAAAACCCTGTACTCACCTAAGTCTTCTATCTTCTTGCCGCGTCCAGGCAGGAAGGGGTGCGCGGCCGCGTGATGACGTCATCGCGCGGCCGCGCAGCCTAGTTCATGGAGCGATGTGCGCCGGGGTTGTATTCCGGCCACATCGCTCCAGTTATAGTGCTCGAGCGGCCGTTTCCGGCCGCACCGAGCACTATACAGTGACGGGCAGGAGCTTCCTGTCCGGTCGGACGGAGGCTCCTGCCCGACTGTTGCAGGCCGCGAGGGCCCGGCGCTGGCGCACCAAGTGTCGGGGGCCGGATCGAAACGGTCCGCGGGCCGCATGTGGCCCGCGGGCCGTAGTTTGGGGAACCCAGCCCTACAATATGTGTATATATATATATGTGTGTGTGTTGTCTTTGTATGAATGCATATGTTAAAATCCAACAAGGGAATTCTGTTAAACTCACAAATGTTATTCTGAATAAAAATTTAATAATGGGAACACAAAATGAAATAGTTGTAATAAATTGATTCAGTTTATCTACCTGAGTAAATTTTGGGTCCCAGTGAATGTCGCTGTCATTTATCATGAATTGCTGATCACCGCCCACATCATTGTAATATCCGACTCGTCTTATTTCTTTTGTGGTGTTCAATATATAATAGTTTAATACATCAAATCGTGCAGGCGTGCTTCTATTCTCATTGAAGTGAAGCTCCTCCCCCCCAGGAGTCGTGAAATTTACCTTCTGTAAGTAGCGATTGACCTATGGAAAAATGTCATGTAGTAGGAATGAGATCAGATGCAGAGGCTGGTGGGAAGGGGAAGGGCACAATCTGAGATGCAGAGAGAGGCTAAATTTCTTTAGAATCAAAGACTGGGATGCAGCAGTTAGAATCCTTCCAGTTCCTTGTGAAAACAAACTACAGTCTCAAAGAGATAAGCAACACAGCCAAGGGAGAAGGCTGCTGTCAGTGATGGACTAAACTGAGGAGGATAACAAAGAAACAGCTGGATGTCGATAATGAATTGTCCTATGCACACGGCTCTGATTGCGTGTGGGACATGGGACACTGCAGGAAAGAAGGAAGGGATCCATCCTTGCCATCATAGAGAGGAGGCAGAAAGGAAGAGGCTACAGCTGGAGATAGGGACAGGGAAGGAAAGTGTTTAGGTGTATTCATTTAATAATTTCCCTTTGACGGCAGGTTGGAAGGTAGGGAGTGAAGGATGTGATGGACATATCGGGATTTGAAATAATTGCACTTTTCAGGGCAGTCTGAGGCAGACAGTGATAACTGCATCTGTATAGTCCTGGAGTGATAGTGATACCGGTTTCCATATTTTCCTAAATTTCATTGTAATAATAACTCTATCCATTTATTGGTAAAGTACCTGCTATGACATTTTGTGGGTAGAAGAGCCATTTTTACTGCAATAGCTTTTTCTATTACAGTTTTTTCAGCATACACGGGTCTTTTTTCTAAACTATAGTGCTATTGGTTCCCATACACGTGTTAAATCACAACATACACACCCCCTTGAATAAAGTTTTTACACATGTTGAAGCACAACATTTACACAAAAATGGACCATTCATCCCAAAGATCCTTTTCAGCAGAGGAGGCAGATTCCTTTCCTCTGACATGGATTCAGAAGGGGAAGATGCCTCATTCCTCTATTTCTCATCCTGCTCATCCGGTGATGAGGGGCCCTCCAGAAGGTGCCCCAGGACAATGGTTGAAATGTTCCCCAGCTCCCAACTGACCCTGCATGGATTAAATTCCTGAATTTGTGGGAAGCTCAGGATCTCATTTTGAGACAGAAAACCTCACGGAAATTAACTTTTTTAAAGTCTTTTTCTTAGAGGATCTTGTAAATTTTATGTTGGCACAAACAAATTTATATGCACAAAACCCAACATCACCAATTTCTCGGTAGACGGGTGGAAATTATAAATTTTTGGGGCCTTGTGCTAGATATGCACATATGCATAACTTGCTATAAGGCAGTATTGGAGATCTGATATTTTTAAGACCACACCAATTTACCGCACAGTAATGACCACACATACTTTGGGGCCTTTCTAAACTTTTTACACTACAGTGACAATTCACAGTGCCCACCTCAAAGCAACTCGTCATTTGACTGTCTTCACAAAATTAGGCGAATACTAGGTCGCTTTAGCACCAAGTTTGTCGAGGCCTTCACCCCTGAAAAATTCATTTGAACATTTTAAAGGAAGGCTAAGTACCTGCCCAGCAAGGGCGAGAGTACCACAGGGTACACCCATCGATTTAGGGTTTACGAGGGAAAAGACACACAAATTATCCCCCCAGAATGCCCCCCTGTCCTAGGAGTTACTCGGAAGTGCTCATTCTTGTAACAAGGTCTGATCTGCAAGGCGCTGATCAGTGCCGAACATCACCAGCCAGTGTTTGTGCTCGAGTAAAAGAGCCATTTTTACTGCAATAACTTTTTCTATTATAGTTTTTAGAGTGTACACAGGTCTTTTTTTTAACTATAGTCTTATTGGTTCCCATACACGTGTTGAATCACAACATACACACCCCCTTGAACAAAGTTTTTCCACACGTTGAAACCCAACATTTACACAAAAATGGACCATTCATCCCAAGGATCCTTTTCAGCAGAGAACATATTGCTTAACTTTCTCAATCAACATGAAGCGCAATGTGTCACGAAAAAAACAATCTCAAAATCAACTGGATATGTTAAAGCAATCAAAAGTTATGACCAATTAAAGTGACAAATCAGATTTAAAAAAAAGTCCGTGTCAGAAAGTTGCAAAATGGCCAAGTCGTTGAGGGGTTAAAGAAACCTAAAAGCTGCGTTACTGATTTACTGAAAAGCTCTAGTTTAGAGGTTGTTACAGGCCTGGGAAAACAAGAAGCAGGGTGAGGAACTTTGCCAGTATCTTTTGTATGCTGCAACCAAGACGTTTATGCTTGTCCTCATCTGCATTGTATTTACTCTTCAAGGACCATCATAGGGGGGTACCTGACACCTGGAGGAATCAGTATATAATGCCTCTCCCTATCTGTATTGTGGATACCAAAATGATCCATATGATAAAATTACTGCAGAACTTAATGAATATTATCGGTCTGAAAACTATACAGAGATAGGACCTTCGAGATCTTGCTGGATAATGAAGTAAATGATAATATTCCTGCCTGGTCTTTCCAAGTATTGCTCCATAATCCTCTATAAGTTGTAAGAATATTCATGCACCATAACAGCCTATCAGAGTTTAATGCAGATCTTCAGAGTGCCCTAAAAAGGGCAATGATTTCAGATTTCCACCTGTCGCTAATCATAGCAGTCTCTAGTCCTTAAAATGAGTCCTGAAAAGGGCAACTGTTGCAATTTCAGATGTGCCTTTCTGTCTGACTCACCCCATGACAAACAACAAGCTCTGCCTAGCTCTGTGTGACCCTGCTCTTATACTACAGAATCACATGTCCAGCCCACTCAATCATAGGCATGTCTAAAGAGGACATGCCTGAGGTTGCTATAGGGCTGCAAGATGCTTAATAGGCCCCCTCAGCTGTCAATCAAGCAGATTGGTGCATTTTCCTGAACACAGACCCAGATCCTGAACAGCACTTATTCAGTTTCCGATCCTGTGGGTGTCAAACCCACCAAATTTAAGATTCTCATCACTAGTTTTTATCTCCACTTCTCTCTTTATAATGGATACAGTATGACCGTTGTTGTCCAGGGTTTTCCTGCAGAGTCATAAGTCTTTGTGTATTTCTAATGAACATGTCTTACTGGTATGAACTTTGTCCTGTGTCTAATACAGAATGAGGCAGGCATATTTCCTATAATCATCGTAATATAAATATAAAATACGGTATCTTGCTCTTCCCTGATCATTAGCATTATGTATCATTATATCTCTGCCTTGTCTCAGGAATTTTACCTTTGATAACATTCGGGACCTGTTTTTGGCCAATGACATCAGATCTCCTTCTCTTAGTGATAAATCATGTAACGCATAAGCCACGGCGTAGACTGCAGAGTACACACTGAAGGTAAAGCGGAAATTATTGACATCATACTTAGAAGGAGGAACTTTACTGAAGAGATTTGTATCGTTACAGGATCGGCAAATGTTTAACAGAGAAGGATCATTACAACATGCAAGATAATGGAACCATATGTCAGACGTTATTGTGGAATCTCGATGTTTGTAAGGACCAACCCTCAGCAAGAAATCCTTCAGCCCCGGAATCTTCCTTAGATGTAGAGTAATCTGTATTGACCCGGTCGGCTCCGGTCTAGCTTCTTCGTATTTCTCGATAAGTAAATGCGGTAATATAAAGACTTTTCTATTATTATAATCGTTAAACAAAATTAACTGAAAACAATTTAGAGTCCTAGAATTTCCAATATAAATGATAACATCACAGTTGGTCTTCCGTATCTGATGCAAGGTCTTGGTGTAACCCATTTCATTTGATAACTGCATCGATTTTGAAAGATTATCATAGACAATGGCGTTAAGAGCGACACATATCCCGTTCCGTGTCAGGACACTAGTGAGATCTATTACCGCTCGTTCGCTGCTCTCATCATCCGCTCTTACAATTCCCACCCAACTCCATCCAAAATGCTTCAGTAAGAGAACAATGGAATTATACTGATCCCAATCATCAGGGACTGTTCGAAAAAAGGTTGGGAATAGGAACTTATTGTTAAATATGGAATCCATAGCCCCATAGCTGATCTGGGATGAAGATAGCAAAAGTAAATATCACGTAATAAATTAATAGATTAATTATACATTCAAACTCTCTTGTTTTATCAGTATCCAGTATTACAGGATGTCACGGGTGCTTCCGCGATCCCTAACTCGGATCCCAGGTGCACCCATGCCTCTCCGAGTACCCTGGAGCCCAGCACCGCTTACCTGCCTGGCTCCAGCTGTTATCTCCGCTGCTCCTGCAGCTCGTCACGCGCGGCCCCATTCTCCTAGGGCGCACGCTCGCCGATTATTGGCGCTGGCCTGATATAAATTCCTGCCTCTTCCTGTGACCCTTGCCGGATCTTCAAACTTCCACTGAAGAGAAAGCTCTCCTGTTATTCCTGCGTTTCTGTGATTCCTGCGTTCCTGTGTGCCAGTCCGTTCCTGTATGCCAGACCGTTCCTGTGTTCCTAATCCGTGTGCCAGCTCCTGTGATTCCTGACGTGAGGCCTAGTGTGCCTCCCTGTGCTATTCTCCTGCTGTCACCCCGGGTACAGACTGTCTCCTGTGTTACTACCTTGGCAGCCACCGCAGGCTAGTCGCACCTGTGGAACGACCTGGTGGTATCCAGCCGCAGCAAGCCCATCCCATCTGGTGAAGACTGGGTGCCACTTAGACTCCGGTCCCAGGGCGGCTAGTACCATCTCCCGCGGTGGTCCAGAGGGTCCGCAGACTCCCAGTCCTGACAGTAAGATCTGGCCATGGACCCCACCACGGCAGTCTCAGCAGATTGCTGCCCAGGGAAAACTTTTAGGCCAAGTCGCTTTTACTCTCTAACAGCTGCTTGACTCATGGCCTCAACATCAGGCCCCGGTGACTACTCCTGCAGCAGTTCCATCGACTACCTCTGCAATATCTCCTGTCATGCCGGCTATTTCACCGGCACCAGAGCCTAGACTGAGTCTGTGTATGCCTAACAAATACGATGGCGATCCCAAACAGTGCAGAGGATTCATCACCCTGTGCTCGCTGCATATAGAGTTAATGTCATCTCAGTTGGTCAGCGAGTACTCTAAGGTGGCGTTCATCATCAGTCTTCTCCCCAGGAAGGCCTTGGCCTGGGCTACTCCTCTGTGGGACAGGAATAATCCAGTCACGGCCACCAACTTCCTGGCAGAGTTCCGGTCCATGTTTGAGGAACCAGCACGTGCCTCCTCAGCAGAAACAACACTACTGAACCTACGCCAAGGAGACTCATCTGTGGGTGATTACGCTATCCAGTTCTGTACTTTGGTGTTGGAACCAGGCGGCCTTATGTGCGACTTTTAAGAAAGGGCTGTCCTCACGGGTAAAAGATGCTTTGGCTGTGCGTGATCTGCCGGCTACCTTGAGTGGTCTTATCACCTTGGCCACCCGGATAGACGTGCGGTTCTTGGAACGAGCTGAAGAGTTGTGGCATGAGCGACCTTTAGTCCGGCTTCCATGTCTGCCTCCGTCTTACAGAAGCCGTTCCAGTCTCCGGTCGTACAGTCTGCAGGTGAGCCTATGCAGGTTGAGAGAGCTCAACTTAAGCTTGGGAACGGTCCAGATGATTCCAAGAAAACCTCTGCCTGTACTGTGCCAGTCCCAAGCATTTCATCGGGACTTGTCCAGTCCGTCCCCAATGTCCAGGAAACACCAGCACTTAGGGCTTCTGGGAGAGGCGTCCCTAAGTGTGAATTCAGCTTCTCCACCTCTGATTATTCCGGTGCTCCTCAGTGTCGGCACCGGTACTCCCATGCAAGTCTCAGCGTTCCTGGATTCCGGTTCTGCAGGGAACTTTGTGGATGCCGCTCTGGTCTCCCGGCATCACATTCTGGTGGTCCCCCTCAAGTCACCCCTTGTAATTTCCTCTGTAAGCGGACAGCTTCTTTCCGATCCGGTCCGGTACCGCACAGAACCTATCAGTCTTCAGGTTGGAGCCCTACATCAAGAAAATTTGATCTTCTATGTCCTGCCCCGCTCCACATCAGCTCTTCTTCTGGGTCTTCCTTGGTTCCAGCTCCATGCCCATGTCCTCAATTGGAAAACTGGAGATCCTGCGTTGGAGTCCTGAATGTCAATCCCGATGTATGGTGGCACCACTTCCGGTCCTGTCCTCTACTGTGTCTTCCAAGTCTTTAGAGGGTCTGCCAGCTTGTTACTGGGACTTTTCTGATGTCTTTTCTAAGAAACATGCGGAGACTTGCCAAAACATTGTCCCTATGATTGCCCTGTGGATCTCCTGCCGGGCACCACTCCTCCCACTGGTCGTGTATATCCACTTTCGGTTCCAGAGATGGTTGCCATGTCTGAATACATCAAAGATAACCTGCAGAGGAGTTTCATACGCAAGTCCTCCTCTCCGGCTGGTGCAGGTTTTTTCTTTGTCACCAAGAAGGACGGCTCCTTACGTCCCTGTATAGACTATCGAGGGCTGAACAAGATCACGGTTAAAAAACTGCAACCCTCTGCCGTTGATTACGGAACTCTTTGATCGCCTACACGGTTTCAGGGAATTCTGGATCTCTGGGGTGCCTACAATCTCATCTAGATCCACAAAGGGAAGACGACGTTTAATACTTGCGACGGGCATTTTGAATATTTAGTAATGCCTTTTGGACTGTGTAATGCCCCTGCTATCTTTCAGGAATTTGTTAATGACATTTTCCGGGATCTTCTCTATATGTGTGTCGTTGTCTACCTGGACGACATCTTGGTATACTCTCCAGACCTTGAATCACACCAGACACACATACGTCAAGTTCTTGGTCGACTTCGTGCCAATCATCTGTAAGACAAACTGGAGAAATGCCAGTTTCCCCAGCACTGGCTTCCATTCCTCGGTTACATAATTTCCGACAGAGGCCTTCAGATGGATCCCGCGAAACTGTCTGCTGTTCTTCAATGGCCATGCCCAGAAGGTCTCTGAGCCCTACAGAGGTTCCTGGGGTTTGCAAATTATTATCGACAGTTCATTCCCCATTTCGGCACTCACTAAGAAGGGTGCCAATCAACGTTCCTGGTCTACTACAACTGAAGAGGCCTTCTCCAAGTTGAAGTCCACGTTTGCCTCAGCTCCAGTCCTCTCTAGGTCTGATGCGAACAAGCCTTTTCATCTTGAGGTGGATGCATTCTCCATAGGAGCTGGAGCGTTGCTCAACCAGAGAGGGCCCAACATCCACATGCGGCTTCTTTTCCAAGACCTTTTCCCTAGCTTATTCGATTGGAGACAGAGAGCTGTTGGCCATCAAGCTTGTGCTAGAAGAATGGTGGTATCTTCTGGAAGGTGCTCTCCATTCTGTGAGTGTGTACACTGACCACAAAAACTTGTTATACCTCTAGACAGGCCAGCGCCTGAATCCCAGGCAAGGCCGGTGCTCTTTGTTCTTTTCCTGTTTCGACCTGCTAATCCATTTTCATCTGGCTGACAAGAATGTCAAGGCTGATGCCCTGTCCGGGCTTCGGATGTTGTCGGAGAAGAACCAGCTCCTCGACACATAATACCTAGTCACCTGTGGTCCCACGTGGCAATGGACTTTGTCACCGATCTGCCTGTCTCCTTGGGCAGTACTGTCATCTGGGTGGTGACCGACCAGTTTTCAAGATGTCCTATTTTGTTTCCCTTCCAGGTCTTCCGTCTTCTCCACAGCTTGCCAGTCTATTCTTCAGACACATCTTCCGGCTGCATGGACTTCCACTACACATCGTGTCTGATCGAGGATTCCAGTTTGTATCAAAATTCTGGCGTTCCTTATGTAACTAACTGCAGGTCAACCTTGACTTTTCTTCTGCCTACCAGTCTAATGGTCAAGTGGAGAGGGTGAACCAGACTTTGGGCTGCTACCTCCGTCACTTCGTCTCAGCCCGTCAGGACAACTGGGCTGACCTGCTACCTTGGGCTGAGTTCTCCAACAATTCTTTGGACTCGGAGTCTACCGGCTTGGCTCCATTCTTTGTGGTCTATTGACGAATTCCTCGCCTGCCTCTTCCGTTTTCTACTCCTTCTGATGTCCCTGCTGTAGAGGATTTGGTGCAGGACCTCAAGTCTTTTTAGGACCAGACCTGCCAGTCTCTTTTACGAGCTACAGACCATACCAAGATCCAGGCTGAAAAGAAACATCAAGCTCCGCTTCTCCCAGCTCCTGAGGCGGATTCCCCAGATGTCTGTGAAGTTAAGGAGGTTCTGGACATGAAGATTATAAGGGGTATGCGGTTCTTTCTTGTAGACTGGAGGGGGTTCGGGCCTGAGGAGAGATCCTGGGAGCCTGAAGAGAACATTTTGGATCTGACTCTCCTCCAGAGATTTCTTGGGACCAAGAAGAGGAGGGGGAGGCCGAAGGGGGGGTTACTGTCACAGGTTCCTGTCTCGGATCGCGGGCGCACCCGTGCCTCTCCGTATAGAACAAATGTGTCGCGGACACTTTATAAATACATGTACAAGCAGTTTACACTGGAAAGAATGTGCAAAGTCAGACAAAAATGGTGGAGGGGCTTTACTAAATGTGGACCAATGTCTGTTTATTTTGGAAGGTTGCTCTGGTTGCAATTCTAAAAATTTTTGTCTAATTTTGTTAAATTTTAGTTTATTTAAACCAAGGCCACTTTTACAAGTTTTCCTACCTACAAAAAATGGGGAGGTCAGTAATTTTTATTGTGGGTCACTGTAACTGTGAGTGACTTTTAAAAAATCCAGAAAATAACATTGTATGATTTTTAACTAATTAATTAGTGTTATATTACATTAGATAAGTATTTGATACCAGAGATCACAGAGTAGGACTGTAGATGTATCCTACCTGAGGATATCCATAGATCCCAGTCATCTGGGCTATGGACAGACTGGAGGATGAAATCAGGTGTCCAATAAAAGCCACCACATTGTTCTTCTCATCACAGTTGTAGTTGGGGACGGCTTCTGTTCTTGCTGACAGTATACTCAGTGCACTATGTACAGCTTTACCTCCTAAACTACAGGAGTCATAGATGTTGTACCCCAGGGTGATATTAGGTAAGATGTCAGATCTACTGTTTATTTCTTCTATGGCAAATATGAAGACCAGGAGATGCCTCCAGAAACGAAGATCTTGGCTGTTAATAAATGTTTATAGAAAAGATGAAAACAAGAAAAGTGAAGGATGACAAGGATGAGCAGACACAGTTTTCCTACCTACAAATGGAGAGGTCTGTCATTTTTATTGTAGGTCACTGTTGGCTTAAGGTCAACACCATATCAGAAATGGGTTATTTACAGGTGGTAGTACTAGTAGTAGAGACAAAAGCAATTTGTAAATAGTGGTGTCAGATTAATTTTGTTGGGTGTCAGAATTGGGGAGCAGTAGACCGCGGGATAAGGTACTAGTCTACACCTGGAACCGGAGTCTAAGTGGCACCTGATTTTCACCAGAGCACGCCGCAAAGCGGGATGGTCTTGCTGCAGCTCAGTGCCACCAGGTCGTTCCACAGGTGCGACCAGCCCGAGGTGGCAGTCAAGGTCGCGGTACCAAATCGGAGTCGAGGCACCACATCAGGATGCAGAGATGCAAAGGTCAGAGGTGAGGTAAGAGATCACAACTGGAATATCACACAGGAGGAGAAAAGGGAAACAGGTACACAGGAATCGCAGAGGAAGCTTTCTCTTGTCGCAATAGAGCTCAAAGATGCAGCAGGGAATCCTGGGAACAGCCTGCCTCTAAGGAAACCCGGGGGTACCAGCGCCAATCATGCAATGCGCTGGCCCTTTAAATCTTAGAGTGCCGGTGCCGAGGTAAGATCGGGCCGGGGATCGGGGTAGCACCGAAACGTAGAGGGGCACTGGGACACCCGCGACACAACCCCCCCCCCCCCCCCCAGCCTCCTTCTCTTCTTCTTGATACTAAGAAACCTCTTCCAGGGAGCAGGTTGTACAGGAGAGATTATATGCTGAGGGACTGGCCCTTCTCCCACCACATCCGAAGATGTCAGGACAGATGGAGGTGACGCCATGCAGCGTGAGTGGCAATCTGGACCCCAACACAGGATCTCTGGGGTGTGGCAGAACGTACAATGACAGTTTCTCCTTGTGAAGATCTCCAACTTTAAGACAGATTGGCTCAGTGTCTACAGCCAGTACCCCGCAGTAGATAGTATACACAGCCAGGATACCCTGCAGTAGATAGTATATATTTAGCAAAAACCCCACAGTAGATAGTATATACAGCCAGTACCCTGCAGTAAATAGTGTATACAGCTGGTACCCAGCAGTCGCTAGTATATACAGCCAGTACCCGCATTAGATAATATATACAGCCATTACTCCGCGGTAGATAACATATACAGCCAGTACCAAGCAGTAGATAGTATACACAGCCAAAAACCCTCGATAGATAGTATATACAGCCAGTACCCTGCAGTAGTAAATATATATATAGCCAGTACCCAGCAGAAGATAGTATATACAGCCAGTACCCACAGAAGATAGTATATACAGCCAAAACCCTCGATAGATAATATATACAGCCAGTACCATGCAGTAGGTAGTAGTAGATAGTATATATAGCCAGAACCCAGCAGTAGATAGTATATACAGACAGTACTGCCCATAAAAAGTAAATACTGCCTGCACCCCGCAGTAGATAATATATACAGCCAGTACCCCGCAGTACATAGTACATACAGCCAGTATTGCCCATAAAAACTATATACAGCTATTACTCCCCGGTAGATAACATATACAGCCAGTACCCAGCAGTAGATAGTATACACAGCCAGTACCTGCATTAGATAATATATACAGCCATTACTCCGCGGTAGATAACATATACAGCCAGTACCAAGCAGTAGATAGTATACACAGCCAAAACCCTCGATAGATAGTATATACAGCCAGTATCCTGCAGTAGTAAATATATATAGCCAGTACCCAGCAGTAGATAGTATATACAGCCAGTACCCACAGAAGATAGTATATACAGCCAAAACCCTCGATAGATAATATATACAGCCAGTACCATGAAGTAGATAGTAGTAGATATTATATATAGCCAGAACCCAGCAGTAGATAGTAGATAGTATATACAGACAGTACTGCCCATAAAAAGTAAATACCACCTGCACCTCGCAGTAGATAATATATTCAGCCAGTACCATCCAAAAAAAGTATATATAGACTGTGCCCCACAGTAGATAATATATACAGCCAGTACCCCGCAGTAGATAGTACATACAGCCAGTGATGCCCATAAAAACTATATACAGCCTGCACCCCGCAATAAATAGTATATACAGCCAGTATCCTGCAGTAGATAGTATATACAGCCAGTACCACTCAGTAAATATATATACAGCCTGCTCCCCGCAGTAGATATTATATACAGCCAGTACCCCGCAGTAGATAATATATACAGCCGATACCACGCAGTACATAGTATATACAGCCTGTACTGCCCATAAAAAGTATGTACAGCCTGCACACCACAGTAGTTAGTATATACAGCCAGTACCGCCCATAAAAAGTATATATAGCCTGCACCCTGCAGGAGATAGTATATACAGCCAGTACCCTGCAGTAGATAGTATATATAGCCAGTGCCCTGCAGGAATTAGTATATACAGCCAGTACCCTGCAGTAGATAGTATATATAGCCAGTACCCTGCAGTAGATAGTATATATACAGCCAGTACCCTGCAGTAGATAGTATATACAGCCAGTACCTTGCAGTAGATAGTATATACAGCCAGTACCCTGCAGTAGATAGTATATATAGCCAGTGCCCTGCAGGAATTAGTATATACAGCCAGTACCCTGCAGTAGATAGTATATATAGCCAGTACCCTGCAGTAGATAGTATATATACAGCCAGTACCCTGCAGTAGATAGTATATACAGCCAGTACCTTGCAGTAGATAGTATATACAGCCAGTACCCTGCAGTAGATAGTATATATAGCCAGTACCCTACAGTAGATGGTATATATAGCCAGTACCCTGCAGTAGATAGTATATATAGCCAGTGCCCTGCAGGAATTAGTATATACAGCCAGCACCCTGCAGTAGATAGTATATATAGCCAGTACCCTGCAGTAGATAGTATATATACAGCCAGTACCCTGCAGTAGATAGTATATACAGCCAGTACCTTGCAGTAGATAGTATATACAGCCAGTACCCTGCAGTAGATAATATATATAGCCAGTACCCTACAGTAGATAGTATATATAGCCAGTACCCTGCAGTAGATAGTATCTACAGCCAGTACCCTGCAGTAGATAGTATATACTGCCAGTACCTTGCAGTAGATAGTATATACAGCCAGTACCCTGTAGTAGATAATATATACAGCCAGTACCCAGCAGTAGATAATATATATAGCCAGTTCCCAGCAGTAGATAGTTTATACAGCCAGTACCCCTCAGTAGATATTATATGCAGCCAGTGCCCCGCAGTAGATAATATATACAACCAGTACCCATCAGCAGACAGTATATACAGCTAGTACCCCGCAGTAGATAGTATATACAGCCAAAAACTTGGTTAGATAGTATATACAACCAGTACCCTGCAGAAGACAATATATATATATATATATATATATATAACCTTTAGCCCTACTGGCTTGCAAATACCGTGATTAGAAGAGAAGCTTCCGGCACAGACTGCTGCAAGTGACTTGGTTTAATTGGTGGTTAAAATTTAAAAAATCTTCATTAGGGAATCAAAAAGTTAAAAGATCAAATTTCTCATGATGAAATACAAGCAATCTCATCTCGATGAATTTGATCTTTGAACTTTTTGATACCCTAATAAAGAATTTTTGGATTTTAATCACGGATCAATCCAAGTCACTTGCAGCAGCCTGTGCCGGAAGCTTCTCTCCTAATCATGTTATCCCTAGTAGATAGGTTGCTCGGACAGTATATAAAATTGGGTGGCTGGCAGCATCATCAGGGACCCGGTGGCAGCACTTAGAGCAGTGCAACAAGGTGAATATTAAATCACCTTTTTGCCGCCTCCTTTAGGGCTCGACATTTGCCGCCTGAGGTGAGATTCTCATGGCAGATGCAGCCCTGCACTGTTCCATGCAGGGTTCACAATTCCCCTCACTTACACTTCCTCCAAAGAGGCAAAGGACTTTATAAATATTTCTTTACACTTTGTCCAATCGCGAGGGACACTTTTGTCTAATTAATCAATGGGAGTTTCTGAAACCTGAACCAAATAGAAAAGTATAAAATATTGTAATAAGCAGGTAAATTAAGCAGGTTCACTTGGTGGAGGCGGCCTTAGCAAGCAGACGTGTTCCATATTTCTCCCACCTTCAGAGAATCAGAATTTATTTTAATTTGCAATTTATTTGTAATTAATTTAATTTGATTCTGTTATTTTTTTCTTTTTATTTTTTCACTGTTATTTTATTTGGAATTTTTTATCATCTTTGTGGAAGCACTGAACCCCTTGTTGTGGTGACAAGGCAGCGCGTCTCTGTGACAGTTGATGGCAGCAGTGGGATCATTTCTTTTTTGGAGAGTATTAAGTACTGGGATTAAAGGGAACCTGTCATCAGTAACTGGCCTAATAAGCCACTAACAGTATATTTTTAAACAGTGTAACATCTTCTAGTTTTTGTTTCTTTCATGGTCCTGTGCGTTGACCTCATCCTGAAAATTATCTTTGAAGGGAAATATAAATTGATTTGTATAAATTAAAAGAGGAGGAGAGTTTAACACTGAATACAAGGTGGGGAGCTCTGAACGCCTCCTCCTCTGTGACTGACATCATGTGTCGGACATCAGGAGATCTGCATAGTGATGTCTCTGGATGCAGGACCATCAATTACCATCAATTACAGGCGACTTTCTGAGGAAGAGAGAGCTTGACTTCAGCGTTACAATCCCCTCCTCCTTGACTTTATACAACAAAGTTACTTCATAGTTGATTTTCTGGATGCTGCCACCACACTGGGTCATGAAAACATAATCTGCTGCTTGGCAACATCCTGAAAGTGGTTTATTAGGTCAATTTCTGCTGACAGGTTCCCTTTTAGTAACTAATACCTGCACTTAAGGACTGTTTCCTCCTTCCTTGGCAATCGATCACTAGAAATGTAGAATAAACAACTCTGACAATGTCTCCATTGCATCATATATTTATTATTATAGTTAAAAATATACTTCATACTTACCTTACACATTTGTTTATTTCAGTATCAATGCTCTCTGTCCAAGGTATGTAACAAGAAATCTCATAAGAAAGTTTTAGGATCCCCCCGATGATCAGGTCTGCGGGCGCCACAATGTTGTCTACGTCTCCGATCAGTTCTATTTTGCAGGAAGTGTCAGTAAAAACTTGCCAGTAGAAAAAAGTGGGAGCGATAACGGCGATGTATATAACATGCAGCATGGTGGCCACACGGACAGACGACACTAAGTATCAAAAAACAGAACCTTCTATTAATATAAGATGGGAAATGACGAAAACAATTCTGTCTGATATAAACAGATAGTGATAGCGGCACCTCCAGCAACCTTTTTGAGGTAGACGGCTTCACGGAGGATTGGATCGGAGATAATCTTGCTCGTGGTCAGAGCCCAGAATCATGTGGTGCCAATGTCCCGAAAGGATGCAAGTCCAAACATTGAATACAAATAGAAAGAGGAAGGACGGCACTCACCCAAATTCTGTGTGAAATCAAGGTTCTTCTTTATTGGGAATGAAATCCAAACATCAACACCAGGGTGCAACGGGGAGGGAGTGATGCATGATGCTCAATGGAAGGCTACGGCCGTTTCGCGCTGTCTGCGCTTCTTCCGGCCTCCGTGTGGGGATTAAAACAACTCACAGGATTATAAGCTCTTAGGGTGGGACAAACGCCCGCCCTATTCAGGTATTACAGCCAACAATAGGTTATCGTCATGTCACACAAACGGCCTATGCCAATCAAACACTGGCAGGGTCAGAAACATTGGCTAAAACTCACCTATGGTTCTCGTGCGCCAAGGACATGGTCAAATCCCTCCCTCCATCACAAATCCATCACTCCCTCCCCGTTGCACCCTGGTGTTGATGTTTGGATTTCATTCCCAATAAAGAAGAACCTTGATTTCACACAGAATTTGGGTGAGTGCCGTCCTTCCTCTTTCTATTTGTATTCAATGTTTGGACTTGCATCCTTTCGGGACATTGGCACCACATGATTCTGGGCTCTGACCACGAGCAAGATTATCTCCGATCCAATCCTCCGTGAAGCCGTCTACCTCAAAAAGGTTGCTGGAGGTGCCGCTATCACTATCTGTTTATATCATAAGACTCTTTTTGTTTGGTACACTTCGATAGCAGGGCACACCATAGAAACCATATCACGGCTACACACCGAGTTTAATGGAACATATGGAGACGGCAAATGGCTCAGGAGAAGGGTTAATTAAACAAGGGAGGGAGGATGCAGATGCTTTCTTTGTACAGTGCAACGAAAAGGACGATATATTTATGATTAGCCCTAAAGCTTTAGAATACAGGGTGAAGAATCTAGCAGAAAAAGAAATACGCTTATTCTGGTCTATAAATTCACTAAGGTCATACCACGAATGTAAAAGGGTCCCGAGAGGACTAAGAACGTATAAGGAACCCTCACAGTTTGAAAATGACCCGACCTTCAGAAAAATATGGGATGAAGCACACCTGGAACATGCACTCACCCTGTTAAGGATCATACTAAAGAGGAACGAAGAGGAGTATGAAAAGGTGACGGAGGATCTGTGCAAAACTAAGTTAGAACTAAGAAAAAGATTAACACCCCAACAATACGACACCTTCCTGAAAAATTTGGAGAAGAAACTAGTACCTATTCAGACAGACATAAAGGAGAGAAAGAAGGACAAATTTTTAAGAGATAAACAAGATTTTGCCAATAATAGAATATTTAATTGGAAACAACAGAGAGTCCCAAAAAGGAACGAGTATACAAAAAGGAACCGCAACCCGAGACGATCTGGGAAAGACTACTGGACCACTGACTCGGACTCAAGTGCCTCGGAAGAGACCCTTCAAAAACAGAGGGAGAAGGAGATAGAAAGATCAGATAGAAGTCCTAACGAAATCGTCCCTTTAGGAAACGTACCAGAAGAGGAGGAAGAAAGAGGAACCGCAAGAACAAGGAGACAAAAGAGGAAGCAAGTAACCTGGAGGAAATGACAGAACCAGCAGAAAAAAAGGACGTTTTAGTCATTAACCTCTCAAACAGGACTCTAGATAAAAATTGTGTGTCAGCATTACAAAAAGGGTTGAGTTTTTGTTTTACAGAACAGTTCAACAGAGTTGAATTCGAAATTGATCTATTCAAAAGGGTTAAGGAGGATGAATTTGAAAAAATTCTTCTCACATAATGAGCAAAATAGGAGGAAGGACATCACCAAAGAAGTAGAAGTACCCCTGGAAATAGGCCCATTAGGTTTTTTCGCTATGGGAGAACTAACGGAAGTAGAAAAAGAGTGCATTTTGTTTTTAGCCAGTGAAGAGGAGAAAAGGTTAGTTGAGGAAAAAGAAACCTTTAAAGGGGGCAACACTTCTAGATTTAATCCTCAGATCCAACAAGGGGGCACCATAGACCTCTTCCGTAAATTGGTTATGAAAGATATGGAAGCACTGATCTATAAAAAAGATAATCATAACATGACAAAGGAGGAGTATTTGGCATTGGAAGCGTTAAGAAAAGACGAAGGGGTGACGGTCAAACAGGCCGACAAGGGGGGGAACATAGTGGTAATGGAGAGTGCCAAATACAGGGCAGAAGCCATGAGATTATTAGGGGATGAGAGAACATATCATAAATTACCCAGGGACCCCACACAAAAGTACGTGACACAGTTAAGAACATTCTTAAGATCACATGTGGAGAAAGGCACATTGTCCAAAAAAATGGCGGAAAGATTGCTACCCCCCTTCCCTAAAAAACCAGAATGGTACTTTTTGCCAAAAGTCCATAAAAACCTGGAGAATCCCCCGGGGCGCCCGATAGTGGCAGGCATTGGCTCAATAACGGAACCGCTTTCACAATATATCGACTGGTTATTGAGGCCGGTTTTAAAAGATATCCCTTCATACTTGAAGGACACAAACGAATTCTTAAATGCTTTAAACCAACAGACATGGGAAGAACACTGGTTGTTAGCGTCTATTGACGTAGAGAGTCTTTACACCCGCATACCCCATGAGAAGGGGGTACAAGCAGTGAAGGAAATAGTAGAGAACGCACAAAAAGGTGAAGACTACACAAGGTTCATTTGTGAGGCCCTACATTTTATCCTAAGCCACAACGCGTTTCTGTTCGATGGTGAGTGGTATGTGCAGGGTGACGGTACGGCCATGGGCACCCCCGTATCCTGCACATACGCGAACATCTTCCTTGCAGTTTTTGAAAGTAGATACATCTACAACACTAGCAACCCTTATCTTGCGCACATCAAAATGTATAGAAGATACGTGGATGATGTGTTCATCCTGTGGTCTGGGACCAAGGAGATGTTTGAGGACATGGTCAAATCCCTTAATAGTCATAATGATATGAACATGAGATTCACGCACACAATCAGTGAAAACGTCATTGAGTTTCTAGACGTACTAGTAGAGGTGAAAAACAACAAAATCTGCACATCAGTACACAGGAAAAAAACGGCGACCAATTCCTTATTGCATTTCAATAGCTACCATCCCAGTCATGTGAAGAGAGCGGTACCGTACGGACAGTTCCTCAGGCTAAGACGTATAAACAACACAAGAGAGGGTTTCGAGGAACAGGCTGAGGAATTGAAACAAAGGTTAAAGAGAAGAGGGTATCCCAGCAAATTGATAGATAGAGCCTATGAGAAAGCAAGTGAAAAAGAACAAGAGGCTTTATTGAAAAAAAGGAAACAGGAGAGAGAGGGACAAGAAAGGTTCTCCTTTACTTTTGATTTTTCTCCCATGGCAGATCTTATTAAAAAGGCACTGAAAGACAATTGGCACATAATAGAAAGCGATACAGAATTGGCCGCAATGGCAGGAGGTGGACCTGTGGTCAGCTTTAGGAGAGGTAAAACCATTAAATCCAAATTAGTGAAGAGTTCATTTACTTCGACCCAGAAAGACAAAAATTGGCTAAAAAGGGGCCCCATAAAAGGCAATTTCAGATGTGGCAGGTGCAGATGTTGCCCACATAATGTAGCCAAAAAGGTGATCGAGTTTGGGGGACAAAGAGTGGAAGTAAATAGTTTCATAAACTGTAAAACTAGCTTTGTCGTATATGTTCTAATATGCAATTGCAACAGATACTACATAGGTAAAACAATCAGACCTCTTTATCAGAGGATAAGGGAACATTTGAGATCAATAGAAACAGGTGTAGGAGCCCCCCGCCTCATAAAACATATACATGAATGCCATGGTGGAGATGTAAAAGCCCTAAAATTCGCAGGCATTGAGGTTATAGAAACACCAGAGAGGGGAGGAGACAGGGAACGCCTACTGCTGCAAACGGAGAATAGATGGATTATACGTTCTAACGCCATGGGACCAGTGGGGTTAAATGATAAAATCGACTGGAGCGTCTTTCTATAAACTTCTATATTCACCTGGTCTAGGTTGATATATCTTTAGATCCTGTAAAAAAACTGCACTGTACATTTGTTTGGGTGATTAGGTGGAAGATCCATCCACCCTTTTGTTTTTAATTAACAGGCTTTTGTTGAGCTCAAATGGGCAGCCAATTAAGGTGTACAACACATGCATAATGCACTAAGGTTATAACGACAGTAGGCTTCGTATCACCATTTTGGTCTCCTCGCAATCGCACCCTCTCTCCTAAGTCCCCGTCCCCCCACCAAGTGCTCATACAGAGTCACGGAGACAGTGTCAGCGGTTACCGCGGCGACGCGTCATGTGACCGACGAGTGCGGTGGGCGGGGCTAGGATCAGGTGACACATCCCACGTGATGCGTCTTGTTGGGGGCGGAGCTACCGGCTGAGTCCGGAAGTTACCGCTTACCACGGATGCACCTGTGGAATGGGAGGACAAGTGCGGCGCACGAGAACCATAGGTGAGTTTTAGCCAATGTTTCTGACCCTGCCAGTGCTTGATTGGCATAGGCCGTTTGTGTGACATGACGATAACCTATTGTTGGCTGTAATACCTGAATAGGGCGGGCGTTTGTCCCACCCTAAGAGCTTATAATCCTGTGAGTTGTTTTAATCCCCACACGGAGGCCGGAAGAAGCGCAGACAGCGCGAAACGGCCGTAGCCTTCCATTGAGCATCATGCATCACTCCCTCCCCGTTGCACCCTGGTGTTGATGTTTGGATTTCATTCCCAATAAAGAAGAACCTTGATTTCACACAGAATTTGGGTGAGTGCCGTCCTTCCTCTTTCTATTTGAATTCTGTCTGATAGATGAGGGGCTGAGAGATTTATTGTATAAAGACTCCCATCAGTCTCATAGCTACGGAGCTGCCCCTACTTTGGGGCAATTAGTCCATAAGTATCACCCCTGGCTATAGTCAAACTTCATCTGCCCTGACGAGATCTCCATAGTCTAGACCAGTGGTGGTGAACCTATGGCACGCGTGCCATAGGTGGCGCTCAGAGACCTGTATGTGGGCACCCGGGCCATCACCCCAACACAGAGTTTGCCAGATAGAACTTAAGGCTTTATCTTGTGGTTCAATACAGCCCAGGATGTGCCATGTTCAGCGCTATTTTAAAGCAACATCCTTGGCTACAGGAGCAAGAAGGTGTGGACAGAGATGGATTGTCGTTGGAGCTCCTGCTCTGGGTCCCCTGATTCTTCCTGTTCAGGGGACCCAGGAGGGAAGCTGCAATCCAAATTTCTCCATCATCTTTCTATTGTATTGGTGAACTCAGGACACCAATACGATTAAAACCGGTGATACAGCAGGAATCAATAAGTTACTGCTTAAATTGTCATGATGGCACTTTGTGACATACAAGTAGATTTTGGTTGTAGCTTGGGCACTCTGTCTCCAAAAGGTTCGCCATCACTGGTCTAGACAGTTACCCAATGTCACAAGTCGATGACCTCCCTGGCAGTGCTGCAGCACCAAGTTTTTCAGGGTCTGGATATTTTGGCACAGATGTCCTGTTATATGGGCTTTCTGAAATCGACAGGAGGCTGACAGGTTCTCTTCTTCCACAGGCAGCATTGTCCGCTCATAGGAAAAAGCAACATATCCTAAGCAGAAGCCGACCCGACGGCCACCAAAATATAAGGCATGTTGGTCAAAGTCTGAATCGGAAGAACCCAACAGCAGATTCCCCACACATAGAAGATAAAACACCAAATATCACAACTACCTCAATATGGCCTCTCCTTGTACTGATCCTATAAATATTGGGAAAATAGGTTGAAAAAGAGGATTTTTAGAGCCAAAGTGTCAAGAAAGATACAAAAATCAAAGAAGAATCCCTATAAAAGTAAAAGAAAAAAATATTTACATACAAAAGTTAAATATACAAAGAATCCAAAAACATTTGTGAAATATGCGCTGAAATAATACACAGAATCTCCCCGAAATGACATGGGAAAAATACTGGATAACAGGACATCGGGGTAATGGAGGGAAAGTAAGATACAAATATGGACCATGAGCTGGAGAGCAGAAGTAACCCTACATCTATCACCATTGGAGATCATCCTCTTCCTCAGATGTGCTACAACTCCCATCATCACCACTGCCCCGAGCTCCATGTACATGCAGAGACACAACAGAAGCCACACACTAATACATACACATCGTGCTGGGAGATTATCCATACACCTCGAAGGTTTCCTTGTTTTTTAATGTTGCAGCCATAAATAAATTATCAGCTATTGGGAACGGTACAGAAAATGATAAGTGTTGCAAAATAAAGAAATAACAAGTGTCAATAGCAAATATTATCAGTTTTTTGTACTTCCTCTGTTGCTTTTAGAAAACTCCTCATCACTGTTAGAGAAGAATTATTCTCAGTATAACTATGGATGTTCTGTGACGGCCGCAGAGGTTTGTTAGAGAACATAAGCGAACAAACAGCAACATAAAAACCAAGGCACAGGGAAAAATGGCACAGGGGAAAGCAGGGTGAGGTTTTAAAGAGAACCCGTCATGCAGAATAACCCCCTAAACTAAATATATTTTCATAAACTGCCATTAGAGAGCATTGCCTCTATCCCTTCATTGACCCTCTACATGCCTGTAAACCTGAGCAATGAGGTCCTAAAACTGTATGCAAATGACCTGTGAAATGTCCAATGAAGCATTAGCATATTCAAGCTGTCCACTCTATTCATGTGTGGGAAGCACAGCCACACCCCCAGTGCATGACTGACAGCCTGTATAATGATGTGAGGCTGTATAATGATGTGCTTCCTGGTGCTGGTGGCCACGCCCCCTGAAGCCTGTGTGTATGAGATACTCCTATACACATGACTGACAGCCTGTATAATGATGTGAGGCTGTATAATGATGTGCTTCCTGGTGCTGGCGCCCCCTGCAGCCTGTGTGTGTATATAGGAGAGATACAACAGCTCCAGGCTGCAGCCATGTTACAGCAGAACATGTCAGATTCATGTGTAGCTGATGTCTGTGTCTCTCACCTGTGTATTAGGAGGATGCAGCATGTCAGCAGATGCAGCACACACACTAGCAATGCTTTACTATACATTACACACAGACATGAGCAGGGGGAGGAGAGGGGAGGGGTAACAGGGGTGACATCACTGCCTCTGACCATGTGACCAGCCTCATTTACATGATAAAGAATAGATGATTTTACAATGAATAATGTATGAAATAACTAGATAAAGGCTGGGATGGGATCCTTGTGAGCTGCTCCAACAGGTAGAGGTGACAGGACAAGTGGCAGAGACCTGATGACAGGTGTCCTTTAAAGTCCTAAATCCTAAGCTCTAAACTTCACACAGAACCCTGATCAGTCCATCATTCTCAGTCTCAAGTACATCACACGCTGTCAGTCTCTAGTACAGTACACAATGTCAGTCTCTAGTACAGCACATGCTGGCAGTCTCTAGTACAGTACACACTGTCAGTCTCTAGTATGGCACATACTGTAAGTATCTAGTACAGAACAGGCTGTCAGTCTCTAGTACAGCACATGCTGTCAGTCTCTAGTACAGCACACGCTGTCAGTCTCTGGTACAGCACATGCTGTCAGTCTCTGGTACAGCACATGCTGTCAGTCTCTGGTACAGCACATGCTGTCAGTCTCTAGTACAGCACACGCTGTCAGTCTCTAGTACAGCACCCACTGTCAGTCTCTAGTGCAGTGTTAGTGGCGATACGCGTGGGGCGGTCATCCCCAGCTCCCTCTTGTGTGTATGTTTGCCGCACAGGTAATACTTGCTTATGTCTTGACTTAGGTGCGCAGTGTGGTACCATCTATTTATTTACTTTTGCTTGTATACTCTCATGCTCTATACAAAAAATACCCCCCTTTTTTGCAATCTGCTTACATTATATATTGGTACTGCATTTTCCCTAGCCCAATGTGTAATCCCTTATAGGATAATATTGTTGTATCTTTTTGTGTTACATAAAGCTTTAGTCTTCAGGGGGAGCTGGTGGTCCCAGGAACACTAACACTATCACATGTTTGGTTTTCCTGTGGTAGATTATTCTGTGATTGCTCACATTTTTAATGGTTTTTATTTTCTTCTTGTGTTGTGGTGTTTTTTTTGAAATATGAATAAAGAATGTATTGTCTTGGTCACTTGGCATGTATCCTTTCTTTGTCTTGTGGTAAGTCTCTAGTACAGCAAATGCTGTCAGTCTCTAGTACAGCAAACGCTGTCAGTCTCTAGTACAGTACACGCTGTAAGTCTCTCGTACACCACATGCTGTCAGCCTCTAGTACGGTATACACTGTCAGTCTCTATGACAGTACACACTGTCAGTCTCTAGTACAGAAGAGGCTGTCAGTCTCTAGTACAGTTCACGTGGTCAGTTTCTAGTACAGCACACGCTGTCAGTCTCTAGTACAGCACACGCTGTCAGTCTTTAGTACAACACACGCTGTCAGTCTATAGTACAGCACACATTGTCAGTCTCTAGTACAGCACAGTCTGTCAGTCTCTAGTACAGTACACGCTGTCAGTCTCTAGTAAAGCACACACTGTCAGTCTCTAGTACGGTACACGCTTTCAGTTTCTAGTATGGCACGCGCTGTCAGTCTCTAGTACACGTTGTCAGTCTCTAGTACAGCACAGGCTGTCAGTCTATAGTACAGCACACACTGTCAGTCTCTAGTACAGAACACGCTGTCAGTCTCTAGTATGGCACACGCTGTCAGTGTCTAGTACAGCACAGGCTGTCAGTCTCTAGTACAGAACACGCTGTCAGTCTCTAGTCCAGCACACGCAGTCAGTCTCTAGTACAGTACACACTGTCAGTCTCTAGCACAACACACGCTGTCAGTCTCTAGTAAAGCACACGCTGTCAGTCTCTAGTACACTACAAGCTGGCAGTCTCTAGTACAGCACACATTGTCAGTCTCTAGTACAGCACAGTCTGTCAGTCTCAAGTACAGTACACACTTTCAGCCTCTAGTACAGCACACACTTTCAGTCTCTAGTACAGTACACGCTTTCAGTCTCTAGTACAGCACACACTGTCAGTCTCTAGTACGGTACACGCTTTCAGTCTCTAGTATGGCAGAAGCTGTCAATCTCTAGTACAGTACACACTGTCAGTCTCTAGCACAACACACGCTGTCAGTCTCTAGTACAGCACACGCAGTCAGTCTCTAGTACACTTTGTCAGTCTCTAGTACAGCACAGGCTGTCAGTCTCTAGTACAGCACACACTGTCAGTCTCTAGTACAGAAAACGCTGTCAGTCTCTAGTATGGAACACGCTGTCAGTTTCTAGTACAGCACAGGCTGTCATTCCCTAGTACAGAACACGCTTTCAGTCTCTAGTACAGAACACACTGTCAGTCTCTAGTACGGTACTCGCTTTCAGTCTCTAGTCTGGCACATGCTGTCAGTCTCTAGTACACGTTGAAAGTCTCTAGTACTGCACACGCTGTCAGTCTCTAGTACACTTTGTCAGTCTCTAGTACAGCACAGGCTGTCAGTCTCTAGTACAGCACACACTGTCAGTCTCTAGTACAGAACATGCTGTCAGTCTCTAGTATGGCACACGCTGTCAGTCTGTAGTACAGCACAGTCTGTCAGTCTCTAGTACAGTACACGCTGTCAGTCTCTAGTACAGCACACACGGTCAGTCTCTAGTATGGCACACGCTGTCAGTCTATATAACAGTACATGCTGTCAGTCTCTAGTACGGTAAAAGCTTTCAGTCTCTAGTATGGCAGAAGCTGTCAATCTCTAGTACAGTACACACTGTCAGTCTCTAGCACAACACACGCTGTCAGTCTCTAGTACAGCACACGCAGTCAGTCTCTAGTACACTTTGTCAGTCTCTAGTACAGCACAGGCTGTCAGTCTCTAGTACAGCACACACTGTCAGTCTCTAGTACAGAACATGCTGTCAGTCTCTAGTATGGCACACGCTGTCAGTCTGTAGTACAGCACAGTCTGTCAGTCTCTAGTACAGTACACGCTTTCAGTCTCTAGTACAGTACACGCTGTCAGTCTCTAGTACAGCACACACGGTCAGTCTCTAGTATGGCACACGCTGTCAGTCTATATAACAGTACATGCTGTCAGTCTCTAGTACGGTACACGCTTTCAGTCTCTAGTATGGCACGAGCTGTCAGTCTCTACTACAGCACACGCTTTCAGTCTCTACTACAGCACACGTTTTCAGTCTCTAGTACAGCACAGGCTGTCAGTCTCTAGTACAGCACACACTGTCAGTCTATAGTAAAGAACAAACTGTCAGGCTCTAGTATGGCACACGCTGTCAGTCTCTGGTACAGCACACACTGTCAGTCTGTAGTACAGCACACACTGTCAGTCTCTAGTACGGTACACGCTTTCAGTTTCTAGTATGGCACACACTGTCAGTCTCTAGTACAGCACAGGTTGTCAGTCTATAGTACAGCACACACTGTCAGTCTCTAGTACAGAACACGCTGTCAGTCTCTAGTATGGCACACGCTCTCAGTGTCTAGTACGGCACAGGCTGTCAGTCTCTAGTACAGAACACGCTGTCAGTCTCTAGTCCAGCACACGCAGTCAGTCTCTAGTACAGTACACACTGTCAGTCTCTAGCACAACACACGCTGTCAGTCTCTAGTAAAGCACACGCTGTCAGTCTCTAGTACACTACAAGCTGGCAGTCTCTAGTACAGCACACATTGTCAGTCTCTAGTACAGCAGAGTCTGTCAGTCTCTAGTACAGTACACGCTTTCAGTCTCTAGTACAGCACACACTGTCAGTCTCTAGTACAGTACACGCTTTCAGTCTCTAGTACAGCACACACTGTCAGTCTCTAGTACGGTACACGCTTTCAGTCTCTAGTATGGCAGAAGCTGTCAATCTCTAGTACAGTACACACTGTCAGTCTCTAGCACAACACACGCTGTCAGTCTCTATTACAGCACACGCAGTCAGTCTCTACTACAGCACACGTTTTCAGTCTCTAGTATGGCACACGCTGTCAGTCTCTAGTACAGCACACACTGTCAGTCTCTAGTACAGTACACACTGTCAGTCTCTAGTACAGCACTGGCTGTCAGTCTCTAGTGCAGTACACGCTGTCAGTCTCTAGTACAGTACACACTGTCAGTCTCTAGTACAGAACAGGCTGTCAGTCTCTAGTACAGTACACGCTGTCAGTCTCTAGTACGGCACACGCTGTCAGTCTCTAGTACAATTCACGCTGTCAGTCTCTAGTACAGTACATGCTGTCAGTCTCTAGTACAGCACACGCTGTCAGTCTCTAGTATAGCAAACACTGTCCATCTCTAGAAGAGCAGATGCTGTCAGTCTCTAGTACAGCACACACTGTGAGCCTCTAGTACGGCACAAGCTGTCAGTCTCTAGTACAGCACACGCTGTCAGTCTCTTGTACAGCACATGCTGTCAGTCTGTAGTACGGCACACACTGTCAGTCTCTAGTACAGCACTTGCTGTCAGTCTGTAGTACAGTACACACTGTCAGTCTCTAGTACAGCACACGCTGTCAGTCTCTAATACTGCACACTCTGTCAGTCTGTAGTCCGGCACACGCTGTCAGTCTCTAATACTTCACACTCTGTCAGTCTCTAGTACGGCACAGGCTGTCAGTCTCTAGTACAGTACACGCTGGCAGTCTCTGGCACGGCACACGCTGTCAGTCTCTAGTACAGTATATGCTGTCAGTCTCTAATATAGTACATGTTGTCAGTCTCTAGTACAGCACATGCTGTCAGTCTGTAGTATGGCCCACGCTGTCAGTCTCTAGTATAGCACATGTTGTCAGTTTCTAGTACAGCACACGCTGTCAGTCTCTAACGCGGCACACGCTGTCAGTCTCTTGTACAGCACACGCTGTCAGTCTCTAGTACAGCACATGCTGTTAGTCTCTAGTACAGCACTTGCTGTCAGTCTCTGGCACGGCACACGCTGTCAGTCTCTACTACAGTACATGCTGTCAGTCTCTACTACAGTACATGCTGTCAGTCTTTATTACAGTACATGCTGTCAGTCTCTAGTACAGTACATGCTGTCAGTCTCTAGTACAATTCACGCTGTCAGTCTCTAGTACAGTACATGCTGTCAGTCTCTAGTACAGCACACGCTGTCAGTCTCTAGTATAGCAAACACTGTCCATCTCTAGAAGAGCAGATGCTGTCAGTCTCTAGTACAGCACACACTGTGAGCCTCTAGTACGGCACACGCTGTCAGTCTCTAGTACAGCACACGCTGTCAGTCTCTTGTACAGCACATGCTGTCAGTCTGTAGTACGGCACACACTGTCAGTCTCTAGTACAGCACTTGCTGTCAGTCTGTAGTACAGTACACACTGTCAGTCTCTAGTACAGCACACACTGTCAGTCTCTAGTACAGCACACGCTGTCAGTCTCTAATACTGCACACTCTGTCAGTCTCTAGTACGGCCCAGGCTGTCAGTCTCTAGTACAGTACACGCTGGCAGTCTCTGGCACGGCACACGCTGTCAGTCTCTAGTACAGTATATGCTGTCAGTCTCTAATATAGTACATGTTGTCAGTCTCTAGTACAGCACATGCTGTCAGTCTGTAGTATGGCCCACGCTGTCAGTCTCTAGTATAGCACATGTTGTCAGTTTCTAGTACAGCACACGCTGTCAGTCTCTAACGCGGCACACGCTGTCAGTCTCTTGTACAGCACACGCTGTCAGTCTCTAGTACAGCACATGCTGTTAGTCTCTAGTACAGCACATGCTGTTAGTCTCTAGTACAGCACTTGCTGTCAGTCTCTGGCACGGCACACGCTGTCAGTCTCTACTACAGTACATGCTGTCAGTCTCTAGTACAGTACATGCTGTCAGTCTCTAGTACAGCTGATGTTGTCAGTCTCTAGTACACGAAGCTTGTGCTAAGTTGCTGTCACTTACTTGATACTATGAAGTAGCAGCCTGGCTGGAAACCTCCGGAGACTGTGAAGAAGATCTTGACTGCCGGACCTTATATTCTCTCTTCACACAATCAGCTGGTTATTTTGGAATATCTCATGATGATAGAACCTTCAGAGGATTATTCTGTTGTTCCAAAAAAAATAATCTATAAAAATATAGAAGTAGTTCTGTTTCCCCAGAATTAACCCTATTGCTCCAGCTTGATGTGTTTCACAGGATGGGCTATTAATAGCTTCCCATGGCTATCTGGTAAGGATCTTGTTAGACCTTTCCATGAAGTCTTCAATCTCATTGCCCCTTTTAAAGGGAACCTACCACCACAAATCTACCTATAAAGGTAGATCGGGTGGTAGGTGCATCAATGGGACGTGAGGATAGCCCTTTTAAGGGCTAATCCTCACGTCCCTGCAATTTTTTGGTAACTTTAATCTAACGTTTATGGTAATTTTATTATGCGGCTACTGGGGCGTGGAGTAGCCGCATCTGAGGTTACACTAGGCGGCTACTCCACGCCCCGGTAGCCTCTTTTCTCCTCCTACTCACCATCTTCGGCGCGCAGCTGCTCGTAGCTGCGCGCCCTCGTCCGACGATCCTGCAGTCTGCGCATGCGCAGAACAGCAGGCACGCACCTGTGCAGCCCAGGCTTTGGAGCAGTGACCGTGCAGGCATGCGCAGACTGCCGGATCGTTGGACGAGGGCGCGCAGCTACGAGCAGCTGCGCGCCGAAGATGGTAAGTAGGAGGAGAAAAGAGGCTACCGGGGCGTGGAGTATCATAGTATCATAGTATATAAGGCTGGAAGGAGACGCAAGTCCATCAAGTCCAACCTTCAAGAATTAAATAAATGTTTTATCCCCATAACCCGTGATATTTTTTCTCTCCAGAAAGTCATCCAGGCCTCTCTTGAACATGTACATAGAGTCGGCCATAACAACCTCCTGCGGCAGAGAGTTCCACAGTCTCACTGCTCTTACAGTAAAGAACCTTTGTCTATGGTGATGGTAGAATCGCCTCTCCTCTAGGCGCAGAGGATGCCCCCTGTCTATGGTGATGGTAGAACCTCCTCTCCTCTAGGCGTAGAGGATGCCCCCTTGTCCTGGTCACAGGCCTAGGTATAAAAAGATCTTTGGAGAGATCCTTGTACTGTCCGTTTAGGTATTTGTACATTGTAATGAGGTCTCCCCTCAGTCGTCTTTTTTCTAAACTGAATAATCCCAAATTTTGTAATCTGTCAGTGTATTCTAATCCCCCCATTCACCTAATAATCCTGGTTGCTCTCCTCTGCACCCGTTCCAGCTCTACTATATCCTTTTTATACACTGGTGCCCAAAACTGTACACAATATTCCATGTGTGGTCTGACCAGGGATTTGTATAAGGGCAGAACTATGTCTTTATCATGAGAATCTATTCCTCTCTTGATACATCCCATTATTTTATTTGCTTTAGCAGCAGCCGCCTGGCTCTGGTCACTAAAATTAAGTTTACCATCCACCAATACGCCCAAGTCCTTTTCAGCTTCAGTTTTACTAAGTAATTGACCGTTTAGAACATAATTGTACTTTTTGTTTCCATGGCCCAAGTGCATAACTTTACATTTATCTACATTAAACCTCATCAACCATTTCTCTGCCCATCCCTCAAGCTTCCACAAATCCCTCTGTAATGCTAAACTATCGACCTCAGTATTTATTACTTTACACAGCTTAGTATCATCTGCAAATATTGAAACTTGACTGTGTAAACCCACTACAAGGTCATTAATAAAAATATTTAAAAAAGTGGCCCCAATACTGACCCCTGTGGCACTCCACTGGTAACATCAACCCAATCTGAGAATGTGCCATTAATGACCACCCTCTGTTTTCTATCACTAAGCCAATTACTTACCCAAATACACAGATTTTCTCCTATTCCCAGCAGTCTCATTTTATATACCAACCTTTTATGTGGCACGGTGTCAAATGCCTTTGAGAAGTCCAGATATACAACATCCACAGCGTCCCCCAGATCCAGTCTTGAACTTACCTCCTCGTAGAAACCAATCAGATTAGTCTGACAGGACCGATCTCTCATAAACCCATGCTGACGCTGGGTTATAAGGTTGTGCACAGTGAGATACTCCAGGATAGCATCTCTAATAAACCCCTCAAATATTTTCCCCACCACAGCAGTTAGACTTACGGGTCTGTAGTTTCCAGGATCGCTATTTGATCCTTTTTTGTATATTGGTACCAGATTGGCTATGCGCCATTCCTGTGGAACATAACCAGTCCTCAGTGAATCTTCAAATATTAAAAATAACGGTCTGTCTATCACCGTACATAATTCATGCAGAACCCTGGGGTGTTTGCCATCTGGCCCCGGTGATTTATCTATCTTAGTGGTGGCGAGGCGGCGCCGTACCTCTTCCTGGGTTAAACTGTTGACATTATAAAAAGAATTTACATTATTCCTCATTGTGTCTTCCACCAGGGGATTTTCCTGGGTAAAGACAGTTGAGAAGGCGACATTCAGTAGATTGGCCCTTTCCTCATCTCCTTCCACCATGACCCCCATGTTATTTCTAAGGGGACCCACGCTCTCTGTTTTTAGGTTCTTATCATTTATATACTTGAAAAATAATTCGGGATTATTTTTGCTCTCCCTGGCAATATTTCTCTCAGTCTCTATTGTTGCGGCCTTTATCTGCTTTTTACAGGATTTATTTTTCTCTCTATAATCCTGTAATGCCTCATCGCTACCTTCACGTTTTAGCACCTTAAACGCTTTATCTTTCTCGCTTATTGCTTTCCTTACAAGACTAGTTAGCCACATAGGGTTTTTCTTGTTCCTTTTATGCTTTTTCCCATAAGGTATGTGTTTCTCACAGGACTTTTTCAGAATATATGAGAAAAAGTCCCATTTTTTGGGGGGGGGCTTTTGTCCTTGAGAGCATTATCCCAGTCTATGCCTTTAAGGTCTTCCCTTAGTTGATGAAAATTTGCCCTCCTGAAGTTTAGAGTGTTGGTTGCCCCTTCACTAACATGCTTAGTAAAGCGTAATACAAAATCAATGATATTATGATCACTATTCCCCAGGTTCCCCCCAACTTGTAGTTTTGATACCCTATCAGGTCTGTTAGGAAGGATAAGGTCCAGCAGTGCCCCCCCTCTTGTTGGCTCCATGACTAGTTGCGACAGGTAATTGTCTTTTGTTGTTGACAAGAACCTGCTACCTTTGAAGGACCTGCAGGTTTCTGCCCCCCAGTCAATATCTGGGTAATTGAAGTCCCCCATGATAAGTACTTCACCATGCTTTGAAGCCGCATCCATTTCACTTATCAGCATTTCCTTTGCTGCCTCCATTATATTTGGAGCCTTATAACAAACCCCTAGTAATATTTTATTTTTATTTTTCCCTCCTCTTATCTCCACCCATAGGAGTAGCCGCCTCGTGTAACCTCAGATGCGGCTACTCCACGCCCCAGTTGCCGCATAATAAAATTACCATAAACTTTAGATAAAAGTTACCAAAAAATTGCGGGGACGTGAGGATTAGCCCTTAAAAGGGCTATCCTCACGTCCCATTGATGCACCTACCACCCGATCTACCTTTATAGGTAGATTTGTGGTGGTAGGTGCCCTTTAAGGCTTAGTTACCCCTTTAAGAACAATTATCTCTATTAATTACATGCTCAACTATTCTTTCCCACTATCCCATCACAGACTGTATCCCACCACTGAGTTGTCCTAGACTGTATCCCACCACTGAGGTGTCCTAGACTGTATCCCACCACTGAGGTGTCCTAGACTGTATCCCACCACTGAGTTGTCCTAGACTGTATCCCACCACTGAGGTGTCCTAGACTGTATCCCACCACTGAGCTGCACTAGACTGTATCCCACCACTGAGGTTTCCAAGACTGTATCCCACCACTGTGGTGTCCTAGACTGTATCCCACCACTGTGGTGTCCTAGACTGTATCCCACCACTGAGGTGTCCTAGACTGTATCCCACCACTGAGGTGTCCTAGACTGTATCCCACCACTGAGGTGTCCTAGACTGTATCCCACCACTGAGGTGCACTAGACTGTATCCCACCACTCAGGTGTCCTAGACTGTATCCCACCACTGAGGTGTCCTACGCTGTGTCCCACCACTATGGTGTCCTATGCTGCATCCGACCACTGAGGTGTCCTGGACTGTATCCCACCACTGAGGTGTCCTAGACTCCTAGACTGTATCCCACCACTGAGGTGTCCTAGACTGTATCCAACCACTGAGGTGTCCTGGACTGTATCCCACCACTGAGGTGTCCTAGACTGTATCCCACCACTGAGGTGCACTAGACTGTATCCCACCACTCAGGTGTCCAAGACTGTATCCCACCACTGAGGTGTCCTGGACTTTATCCCACCACTGTGGTGTCCTAGGCTGTATCCGACCACTGAGGTGTCCTAGACTGTATCCGACCACTGAGGTGTCCTGGACTGTATCCCACCACTGAGGCGCCCTAGACTGTATCCCACCACTCAGGTGTCCTGGACTGTATCCCACCAGTGAGGCACCCTAGACTGTGTTCCATCACTGTGTTGTCCTAGACTGTATCCCACCACTGAGGTGTCCTGGACTGTATCCCACCACTCAGGTGTCCTGGACTGTATCCCACCACTGAGGTGTCCTAGACTGTATCCCACCACTGAGGTGTCCTAGGCTGTATCCCACCACTGAGCTGCACTAGACTGTATCCCACCACTGAGGTTTCCAAGACTGTATCCCACCACTGTGGTGTCCTAGACTGTATCCCACCATTGAGGTGTCCTAGACTGTATCCCACCACTGAGGTGTCCTAGACTGTATCCCACCACTGTGGTGTCCTAGACTGTATCCCACCACTGAGGTGCACTAGACTGTATCCCACCACTCAGGTGTCCTAGACTGTATCCCACCACTGAGGTGTCCTAGGCTGTGTCCCACCACTATGGTGTCCTATGCTGCATCCGACCACTGAGGTGTCCTGGACTGTATCCCACCACTCAGGTGTCCTAGACTGTATCCCACCACTGAGGTGTCCTAGACTCCTAGACTGTATCCCACCACTGAGGTGTCCTAGACTGTATCCAACCACTGAGGTGTCCTGGACTGTATCCCACCACTGAGGTGTCCTAGACTGTATCCCACCACTGAGGTGCACTAGACTGTATCCCACCACTCAGGTGTCCAAGACTGTATCCCACCACTGAGGTGTCCTGGACTTTATCCCACCACTGTGGTGTCCTAGGCTGTATCCGACCACTGAGGTGTCCTAGACTGTATCTGACCACTGAGGTGTCCTGGACTGTATCCCACCACTGAGGCGCCCTAGACTGTATCCCACCACTCAGGTGTCCTAGACTGTATCCCACCACTGAGGTGTCCTGGACTGTATCCCACCACTCAGGTGTCCTGGACTGTATCCCACCACTGAGGTGTCCTAGACTGTATCCCACCACTGAGGTGTCCTTGGCTGTATCCCACCACTGAGCTGCACTAGACTGTATCCCACCACTGAGGTTTCCAAGACTGTATCCCACCACTGAGGTGTCCTAGACTGTATCCCACCACTGAGGTGTCCTAGACTGTATCCCACCACTGAGGTGTCCTAGACTGTATCCCACCACTGAGGTGTCCTAGACTGTATCCCACCACTCAGGTGTCCTAGACTGTATCCGACCACTCAGGTGTCCTAGGACTGTATCCCACCACTGTGGTGTCATAGGCTGTATCCCACCACTGAGGTGTCCTGGACTTTATCCCACCACTGTGGTGTCCAAGCTGTATCCGGGATCAGTGGATCCTCCTGACCACCACGGGAGGTGGTACTAGCCAACACCTGGGACCGTAATCTAAGTGGCAACTGGTCTTCACCAGAGCTTGCCACAAAAAGGGATGGTCTTGCTGTGGCAGAGTATCACCAGGTCGTTCTACAGGTGCAACTAGCCCACTGTGGTAGCTGAGTTCGAGGTACCTTAGTAGGAAATGGTCTAGTGGTCAGGTTGAGGCTCAGGGCTGGGCAGGCGGCAAAGATGCAAGGTCAAGTCCAATCCGAGGTCAGCAACAGGAGGTCCAGGCAGATGGGAACGGGAACACAAGTACACGGGAGACAGGAACGCAGGAACACAGGAACTCAGGAGCAGGAACGCAGGAACACGACAACATGGGAACTCAGAAGCAGGAGCACACAGGAACACAGGAATATTGCAAGGAAGCTTTCACATTGGTGTAGGTTCGAAGATCCGGCAGGGTTTGCAGGAAGGCAGGCTTAAATAGATTACCTGAAAATGGCCAGTACAAACTAGCGACACTCTGGCCCTTTAAATCTTCTGAAGCAGGCGCATGCTCCCTATGATTCGGGAGCGCACACACGGCTGAGGAAGACAAAGCAGGAGCTGGGACCAGTAAGTTACACTTGCGACGTGCTGGCGAGAGCAGAGGGGTGTAAATGCGATTCTCTCCTCCGACCCGAACCCCTTCCAGTCAACTAAGAAGAACCGCTTTCCCCTCATCGTCTTCATGTCAAGGATCTCCTTTACCTCATAGATGTCAGAGGAGGCGGCCACAGGAGCAGGAGGAGGCACTTGTCGGGAGAAGCGGTTCAGGATGACAAGCTTGAGCAGGGAGACATGGAAGGGAGACCTATGTTTGGCGTAAAGGCGATTGGCCCTTAAACGACTGAGGACTTGCGGAACGTGGACTTGGTGAGTCTCAAGGTCTGGAGAGAATACCAGCCTGGAAGACGGCTGGTGCGTTACACAGTCCAAATGGCATCACCAGGTACTTGAAGTGTCCATCACGCGTATTAAAAGCGGTCTTCCACTCTTCTCCATGGCGGATATGAATGAGGTTGTAGGCCCCTCGAAGATCCAATTTGGAGACGATCTTGGCTCCACGAAGATGGTCAAACAGCTCCGTGATCAACAGCAACGGATAGCGGTTCTTAACTGTGACCTTGTTAAGACCATGGTAGTCAATGCATGGACGGAGTGACCCGTCCTTTTTGGTCACAAAGAAAAAGCTTGCACCAGCTGGAGAAGAGCACTTAAGTATGAACCCCCTCTGCAGGTTCTCTTTGATGTAGTCCAACATAGCTGCAGTTTCCGTTACTGAGAGTGGGTACACATGGCTCCGAGGAGGAAAAGTACCCAGCAGCAGATCCACAGGACAGTCATAGGGGCGGTAAGGTGGCAACGTCTTGGTCTGCTTCTTCGAAAAGTCCTGATAGCAAGTGGGAAGACCCTCCAGGGGCCTGTGAGCCACAGAAGAAACCAAGACTGGCACTGCATGAGAAATCTCCACACAGCGAGACTAGCAATCAGGTCCCCGCCAAAGGATTTCCCCCTTCTTCCAGTTAAGAACGGGTGCGTGGAGCTGCAACTATGGTAGACCCAACAGGATGGAGGACGTGGACCGAGGTAGTACAAAAAAAGACAGTCTCTCTTTGTGCCGCACACAGACCTGCAAGGACAGAGGCTTGGTGAAGTACTGGACTGGCTCAGAGAGGATTTGGCCACTGACAGAGGAGATGACCAGAGGCTTCTCGAAGCGAACCACGGGGATGTGACGACGGGAGACCAAAGTGGCATCCAAAAGGTTCCCTGCAGATCCGGAGTCCAAGAAAGCAGAGACCTGGAACTAGGTGCCGATGCCAATGCTGAGAAGCACCGGAATCCTCAGGCGTGGAGAAGCTTTGCTTACACCTAGGGACGCTTCTCCTAAGAACTCAAGGTGCTGGGACAAGTCCCAATGAGGTGCTCTGGGCTGGCACAATACAGGCAAAGGTCCTACTGTTGTCTTCTGGTACACTCCTAGGAGGAGAGTCTAGTTCTGTCCACATGCATAGGCTCTTCTACAGACATTTTGACTGGAGGCTGGAGAGGCCTTTGGAAAGCAGGAGCTAGTCAAGGTAAATGTCGTGGACACTGCGAGAAGCCTTCTGGATAATGCAGTTAAACAGAAACGAAATATTACCACACCATAAATATATTGCTCTTGACGTAACTCCTCGGTTCATTCCCTAAACAGCACGTCAATCCGAGTGGCTAAGGAGATGAGACCACTCAGTGTAGACGGCAGGTCACGAGTGGCCAACACGTCCTTTACTTGAGCAGAGAGACCTTTTCTGAAAGTTGCGGACAGGGCTGCATCTTTCCAGGAGAGTTTCGAGGCCAGGGTACGGAACTGGACAGCATATTCTCCTACCGATAAGTCACATTGGCGCATGTTCAACAATGCAGTCTTGGCAGAGGAGGCCCGTGCTGGTTCTTCGAATGGAACTCCGACTGAAAGGCCGTAAAAGTAGCAGTGACCGGGTCGCCTCTGTCGCCGAAAGGGGTAGCCCAGGCCAGGGCCTTCCCAGAAAAGAAGGTTGAGGATAAATGCCACCTTGGATCGCTCTCCTGACAAATTTAGATGGCATGAGTTCTATGTGAAGGGAGCACTGGGTTATAAAGCACCTGCACAGCTTGGGTTTTCCATCATACTTGCCGGGCATAGACAACCATAGTCTAGGTTCAGCGGCAGGAAGACAAGTCGGGGTAACAGAAGTTGTGGGTGATGCTGAGTGGCTAGCCCCTGTTGCAGCATTGCAGTGACTTGTCCCAGCTTCTCGAGTTGTGTACGCCAATCTGCCGGGATTGCTGGACCACGATGGTGGCAAGATTGGGCCGACCAGGAAGCGAAACCTCAGCGGTATCCATGGCTGGATCTTACTGTCAGGATTCGGAATTAGTGGTTCCTCTGGACCACCGCCGAGATGGTACTAGCCGACACCTGGGACCAGAATCTAAGTGGCACCTGGTCTCCAAAAGAGCCTGCCGGGGTGGTCTTGCTGCAGCGGGGCATTACCAGGTCTTCCATAGGCGCGACTAGCCCGCGGTGGCAGCCGAGGTCGAGGTGCCTTAGCAGGAGACAGTCTCATGGTCAGATTCAGGCACAGGGTCAGGGCAAACAGCAGAGATGCAAGGTCAAGTCCAATCCAAGGTCAGCAACGGGAGGTCCAGGCAGATCGCGCGTGCACGGCCGAGGAAGACGGAGCAGGAGCTGGGACCAGGAAGTTGTGCTTGCAAAACGCTGGCCAGGGCAGAGGGGCATGGGTTAGCCCGCAACCCGCGATGTCGGTTGCGGGACCACCCGTGACAATACACCCATAATCCATTTGTAAAAGCCCAAATAAATATCTGAGAATAATATTTTTAATTTCACCAAATTGTGGACAATACTGTAGTGATACGATTGGGACACTGGGTTTTGATGTTTGTCTATGATTCTTCTAATTGAGTTAAATTTTTCTATCCCTAGATGAAGCTATACTTCTAGCCCTATCCAGGGACCAATCGGGGTAACCCCGGACTCTAAGTCTTTGTGAAATTTGGTGTGCCTCCTGCGGAAAATATTCCTCATTGTTGCAATTCCTTCTGCTTCTAATGAATTCTCCTACTGGGATGGCTTATGTGGTGTGTCTAAGATGTTGACTATGATAGTGTAGTATAGTATTACCCACAATAGGTTTTCTATAGGTACTAGACAAGATAAATTGTCCCTCTATTCCCTCCAGTTTTAAATCCAAAACAGTAATATTTGATTTCTGCGAAAAATGTGTAAATCTTAAGTTACATGAGTTGGAATGAATATACTGTATGAATAAGGGTATGGCAGATACATCACCCCTCCATATTAGGAGGAGATTGTCAATGTATCTGCCATACCACTGGGCAAATTTTTCCAAAAAAATTTGATTCGACCCGAATCAAATCATCAGGAATCACATTAACCCTAGAATGCATACCTGGGGCCTCGCAGGCCCGCTCTGTTCGTTTTTTTCTTTTTACTGCAAGATTACTTTAGTTAGAATTCTGAAACTCTAGGTATTCCTCTGTTATATAGTTGTTAGTCATTTCCAGTTGTTCATATATCTTTATGTTACAGGCATTTCGGTATAATAACCCTTTTTTGTGAATACCCCATATTTACATATCTGGGGCCTTTTAGGCCCATACTAGGTTTACATGTGATCCTAAGTCTTTTTGTCTTTTCTGTTGCTGGGGAAAACTGTGACTTAGGGTGCATTCACACTGCCATTGCCCGCCGTACCGTAGCGGGCAACGGCAGCGCGCGGGGAGAGGAGGAGGAGGTGAGCGCAGCTCACCCCGCCCCTCTCCATAGGGATACATGGTGCCGTATTACAGGAAAAGATAGGACACTTCCTACCTTTTTCCGGGGTACGGAGCGGTACGGTGCCGCACGTGTGCTGCACTGTACCACTCCCGTAGGGCGCCATGCGCCCATTGCCATCTATGGGGGACGTATATCAGCCGTATATACGCTGGCCGTATATACGTCCCCCATACGGTCGTGTGAATGTAACCTTAGTCTTTATGACTCTGCTGTTGCAGCGCAGAGTGTGGACTGTGTCTGACTACATGGTCATGTGATCTTGGGAAGGAGGCTACCTCATGATGTCATGCGTCTCTGACAACATCATAGATCCTGAACAGGAAGGAGGAAGGAGTCAGCTTTCTTGTTTCTTGAAAAAGAAACTCTGAGCTCCAAAAATCCAAAGATTTCCACTTCACCTAAAAGAAAGTGTGACCTGCTGAAGGTGAGCGGAGGGGGCTGCACAGACACTAACAAAGAGTCTGCAACCCTTATTGTAATCATTTTTTTTCATTATAGTTTACTGACTTTTAAGGTTACAATGGCACAGTCTACATCCAGGGGTTTAACTGACCAAGAAATCAAAGCAATCATTTTTGATAGACAGTCCTGTGTAAAATACTACAATTTCATCTTCCAGATCTTGAATTACAGATAACATGTGAAAGATTTTGCGGTCATTAGTAAATTCAAAAAGGAAACTTTGAAAAGGGAAATTCCTGCAGCATGTTTACTGCAACTTTTATATAAAAAAAAACTGTTATTATAAAGAGTTATATCGAATGAATATATTGGGTGTTTTAAGCCCGTTCAGTTACTTTGGGTTTTTTTTTGCACAAAATGTTTTGAATTATTCACATCTTAGGATACATTCTCACTAGTGCTGGTGTCTGCCAGGAGGTGATCCGTAATGGATATGATCTCTTGGTAACTCCAGTTAAGGCTGCCGAAATGCCCGGATTCTACCAGCCTTAGCTGGGGACACCAGGAGGTCAGATCCATTACAGGTCCCCTCCTGGCAGACACCAGCGCTAGTAGGAATGCATCATTACTTTGCATTTTTCAAATAAACTTTGAAAAGTATTTTTATTTGAGTTATTCCATGTTATTTGCACATGGGCCTAAAAGGCCCCAGGTATGTAAAAGTGTAGATTTTTATGGTCATGCATTCTAGGGTTAAAAACAGGTATTTCCTGGATGCAGAGCCTGTAGGGTGTTGTGGAACGTTGTGCCATGCTTAAATATGCATAGGGAGCGTGGCTTGTTCTTCAAACAATGCTGACAAATAATGTTGCCTATTCAAAGGGCCTGATTAAGCGGCAGGTGTCACGCCTGAGCTGCCAGTGGCTGACATCAAAGTTACACGGGAAGTACTCCGGTCCGCTTGCATCATTAAAAAATCATTAATGGCTTTTCTCTGTTCATACAGGCGGTCTAACATATGGAGGCTGGAATTCCAATGGGTGGAAACATCACATATCAGACTATGTTGGGGGAGGCCGTTCTGAAGCTGCAACTCGAGGAGGGTGTGCTTGGCTTTGTAAGAATGGCTGAAGTGCGTGCACAGTGTCCTGGCCATTTTTAGAATGTCTCGTAGATGGGTGGAAGACTTCCGGAACCTGTTGACAACCAGGTTGAACACGTGCGCCATGCAGGGCACATGGACCATCCCTCCTCGGTGCAGCGCAGACACCATGTTCCTCCCATTGTTTGTCACCATGGTTCCGATTTGCAGTTGTTGCGGAGAAAGCCACAGATAGATTTCTTGTTGCATGACGCAGAGCAGTTCCTCCCCTATGTGACTTTGTTCGCCCAAGCAAACCAGGTGTAGAACTGCCTGCCACTGCTGTGCCCTGCACATGTGGTATGATGGAGCAGCATTTGTGGAGGCTGAGGTGGTGGTGGAGAAGGAGGAGGCGGATACTGGCACAGGAGCAGCAGTTTGACAACGTAGAGAAAGTGGCTTCTCTTGTTCAAGTTGTTGGTGTGGCTGGGCGGGAAGCACATTCACCCAGTGGGCCGCAAAGGACATGTAGTGGCCCTGACCGTAGTTACAGCTCCACACGTCTGCGCTGCCGTGCACCTTGGAAGAAACCAATAGGCTCAAGGACTGGCCCACCTTCTGTTCTACATATTTGTGAAGAGTTGGCACTGCCTTTTTGGAAAAGAATTTTCGGCTTGGAACTCTCCACCTCGGTTCAGCATAAGCCTTTAGTTCTCTGACTTGGAAAGGTAGGGACTGCAGTACCAACAACTTGAACAGGAGCACGGTCAGCTTCTGCACCCGGGGATGGCTGGACGTACCCAGTCGTCTCTTTGTAATCGCCTCTTTCAACGACTGCTGGTGCCATGCGTAGCGAGGAGCAGGAGCATCTGGACTGGGAGATGATGTCAAAGACAAACAGCTCCCTTCGGCAGAGGTGCTGGAGCCTTGACTTGTTTAAATGGCATGTGTGCCACTAGGTGCTGCTGCTGTTGCTGCGGCGGCAGGATTGACCACCACATCTGAGACACGTTTCTCTCTGGCCATTGGATGGGGACGCTGCATGTGTTGATGCAGGGCCGTGGTGCCAACGTTAGCTCCCTGGCCATGCTTCACCTTCTGCCCACAGATTCTACATATACACATGTTCGGCTCCTCTGGTGTCTTAACAAAAACTGCCACACCGCTGAGGTGGTGATTTTACTGCCAACACTCTGCACTGCGTGACTACTAACGCAGCTGCCTCAATGAGCCCCTGTGCCACTGCTTACTTGGACCTGCAAAGCGATTTCTGTACCTGCGGCCGTTTGGCTCTGCCACCCTGCTCACTCACGGCCACAGTAGCGACTCACTGCCTGCTTCGCTGCCTGATGCGCAAGCTGACACCCTCTTCTCCCGATGATGATGATAAAGCCCTTGCTTCACCCAGCTTCCAAGTGCGGTCTATATCATCATGGATTTGTGTTTCCCTGTCACTGCTATTCTCCTCAACGGTCTCAGTATGCACAGCCTGACTACTTGCAAGTGCAACATAACCTCCTGTGTCACTCTCCACATCTCTACCTTACCGCCTGCTGCACGAAGCAGCGGATGTCTGCCCTACCTCTTCACTGCCAAGGGTTGTATCTGACGAACCCACTGACTCTTGGCTGGGGTTGTCAGATGTCATTTGGGAGGAAGTGGATGACCAAGTCAACCAATCGCCAACCTTTGGGTTGTTTATCAACACACTGCCACTAGATGACAAGAGCAGTTCTGGCCTCACAAAGTCACCGCTGCCGCAACGACCCCTTACTGTGGTGCGCCCAGGGCCTACTCCACCTGCCACCACTATGTCTGACATATTGGTCAATCAACTATGTTGATTTGACACAGATTCTTGATATCTACTTCATCAACAAAAAACTATTGAAATTTGGGGAATAGATGCAGAGCGCATGCATGTGAAATGATGGGATTGCATATGGCCGTCTATTTTTATAGGGTTATGACATCACATAAGCCTGCCGATCGCTGATTGGGTTACATATCTGCACATGTGATCGGGGGTGTTTCTTTCTCCTTCCCAGAGTTCTCTGCGCCATGTAACACGTTGTGCTCCCATTTTAATAAAGCGGGGGAAAAAAAGATTGTTCCCACGAATAACCATAAACTTCGGATTCGTGCCGAACCAAAGTTTTCCTGAAATTCTAAACAAATTCCGATTCCTTAGAATCGATTCGCCCATCTCTTATAATAAGCATTTATTATTGAAGTTGACAATTGTTGGTTTTTCTCATTCTTACCAAACCAAAAAAATGGCTCGAAATCAAAGTCCTGTGTTATTGCCTCATGTATTCTCATGAGATGATATCATTTTATCTCTTTCATTTATTCTCTACACACTATCACAGACTCTGGTGTAAATAATGAGCATAAATCTCGGGGGAAATCCTTGCATTCTCTGGAGTTATCATCAGGCTTATAAAGAAGGATCTTAGTGCCCGAAGCAATAAATCTTTATTAAGATGAGAAATGTTCATGATGTTTCATATTTTGCTTTTAATTATTTTCTTTCTATAAATATTTTATATTTCAGTTTCTTCCTCCTGATTACCCGGTCATTGTATGATCACAAATTCTTATATTTTAATGGCATCTTACAAAATGAAGTTCTATTTCTATCTGACTTAATCCTGTTACGTTTCCTCATGGAATCTTGACATTAAGGTGCAGCACATCATAGGTAAAAGATTTTAGAAGAATTTCTTAAGTTCTTGTCTCAACTCTACCCGGCCGCTGATCCGTGACCCTTAGTTGATAAGCCACAATGTATAAGTCTGGAGTTCAGTCTGTTTAGGCCTTCACTTAAGATACCGAGTTTTTCAGCAAAATTTTTGCTCCTCATATATATAAAACAATTAATTGGAGTACTCACCATTTCTTCTTCTGTCTTCATGTGCGCGGGTGACGGCTCCAGGTCCGCAACAGCTTCAAGTGCACGGCCTAGCCAGCACACAATGTGATGTACTTAAGGGGGCTGGCTATATACTATGGGGCTGGCAGGCTATATACTACAGGGGGAGGCTATATACTACAGGGGGCTGACTATATACTACAGGGGGCTGGCAGGCTACATACTACAGGGTGCTGACTGGCTATATAATACAGGGGGCTGGCAGGCTATATAACACAGGGGGGAGGCTATATACTACAGGGGACTGGTGGCTATATACTACAGGGGACTGGTAGCTATATACTACAGGGGGCTGGCAGGCTATATACTACAGAGGGCTGGCAGACTATATACTACAAGGGGCTGGCAGGCTATATACTACAGGGGGCTGGCAGGCTATATAACACAGGGGGGAGGCTATATACTACAGGGGGCTGGCTGGCTGGCTATTTACAGGGGCTGGCAAGCAATATACTCGGGAGGCTGTGACCAATAAGTTTTCCCAGTTTTTGGTGGTAAAATAAGGTACCTCGGCTTATACTCTGGTTGGTTTATACCCGAGTATTAATGTAAGTCTTCACCTTCAACTAAGATCTAATTTAAAAAAATTATAGAACATATTTTGTTTTGACCTTAAAAAATTTGATTTAAAAACTGGTTGAAACATTTGGTTAAAATTTTTATTAAAAAATGTATAACATTTAGATTTTAAAATTACTTTTACAAACATTTTTATTAAAAAATTAAAAAGTTTTCTCTTAGCTTGTATGTATATGGTTTTTTGATGAATTGGTGGGGTTGAAGCTTAAATTCCTTCAGCGATCAAACATCAGGAGGACCTGTAGCTGAGGGTGGAAGGACACATGGGACAACGAGTGGTGGCTCCTCTGATCCAGGTACGGCTGTGATTGTGAAAGCCGTGCAAATCCTCCAGCCCCCCCAGATATTAAAATCTGAAACAAAATGTGAGTGAGGCAACTCTGTCCTCATCCTGTTCTTCTGTGTCCTCATCCTGCACTTCTGTGTCCTCATCCTGCACTTCTGTGTCCTCATCATGCACTTCTGTCTCCTCATCCCGCACTTCTCTGTCCTCATCCTGCACTTCTGTCTCCTCATCCTGCACTTCTGTCTCCTCATCCTGCACTTCTCTGTCCTCATCCTGCACTTCTGTCTCCTCATCCTGCACTTCTGTGTCCTCATCCCGCACTTCTGTCTCCTCATCCTGACCTTCTGTGTCTTCATCCTGCACTTCTGTGTCCTCATCCTGCACTTCTCTGTCCTCATCCTGCACTTCTGTCTCCTTAACCTGCACTTCTGTGTCCTCATCCTGCACTTCTGTCTCCTCATCCTGCACTTCTGTGTCCTCATCCTGCACTTCTGTCTCCTCATCCTGCACTTCTGTGTCCTCATCCCGCACTTCTGTGTCCTCATCCTGCACTTCTGTGTCCTCATCCTGCACTTCTGTCTCCTCATCCTGCACTTCTGTGTCCTCATCCCGCACTTCTGTCTCCTCATCCTGACCTTCTGTGTCTTCATCCTGCACTTCTGTGTCCTCATCCTGCACTTCTCTGTCCTCATCCTGCACTTCTGTCTCCTTAACCTGCACTTCTCTGTCCTCATCCTGCACTTCTGTCTCCTCATCCTGCACTTCTGTGTCCTCATCCTGCACTTCTGTGTCCTCATCCTGCACTTCTGTGTCCTCATCCTGCACTTCTGTGTCCTCATCCCGCACTTCTGTCTCCTCATCCTGACCTTCTGTGTCTTCATCCTGCACTTCTGTGTCCTCATCCTGCACTTCTCTGTCCTCATCCTGCACTTCTGTCTCCTTAACCTGCACTTCTGTGTCCTCATCCTGCACTTCTGTCTCCTCATCCTGCACTTCTGTGTCCTCATCCTGCACTTCTGTCTCCTCATCCTGCACTTCTGTGTCCTCATCCCGCACTTCTGTGTCCTCATCCTGCACTTCTGTGTCCTCATCCTGCACTTCTGTCTCCTCATCCTGCACTTCTGTGTCCTCATCCCGCACTTCTGTCTCCTCATCCTGACCTTCTGTGTCTTCATCCTGCACTTCTGTGTCCTCATCCTGCACTTCTCTGTCCTCATCCTGCACTTCTGTCTCCTTAACCTGCACTTCTCTGTCCTCATCCTGCACTTCTGTCTCCTCATCCTGCACTTCTGTGTCCTCATCCTGCACTTCTGTGTCCTCATCCTGCACTTCTGTCTCCTCATCCTGCACTTCTGTGTCCTCATCCTGCACTTCTGTGTCCTCATCCTGCACTTCTGTCTCCTCATCCTGCACTTCTGTGTCCTCATCCCGCACTTCTCAATATGAACTTGTTTACGGGTGGAAATGTATGTGATTCATCTGTCAAATGATTCCAGTTTCTTAAAGGGGTTTTCCGAACTGGGCATTTACATTTAATTAAATTAATTTGGCATATGTAAACATTTCTTCATTTGGATTTTATTTTTGAAGATAATTTCTCATAAATGTAGTCATGTTGTCCCTTAGAAACGAGATGGCTTCCCCGGATACGACCACTTCACATTTTGGCAGGGTTGGCCACACATGCACCATTGAGTCCTGCCTGACCTCCTGGATTCAACAATCATTACCACAGGATGGATGTGGGACCTGCAGTAACTCCCGGACATTTAATGTTTAGAAACTTTTTGTTTCTTTGTGCAATCCCTCAAGCAGAGGTGGTCGTATCCAAGGACATAGTTTCTTGGGACCATAAGACTACATTTATGAGAAATTATCTTCACACGGAAACATTTGTTTTAATAACATCTAATTGAAGAAATGTTAATATATGGCAGATTAATGAAACAGAATGGGAATGCCCAGACGAGAATACCCCTTTAAACAAGACTTTACATTTTATTCAGTCATGTGGAAATCATAGACTTTAAAAATCTTACTTTTTGAATGTTTTATTAAAAAAAAGAATAACTTTTAATACAAAATATGGACAATAGTTAAACATATGTGTCTCTAGAGAAAACTCTTTTCTAGAAAATCTCAAAAATAAACAAAAATAACTATTGTGCTTATAAAAAATTATGGGGCTCCATGACTATTTGTTACTGGGGGCTCCATGATTATTGGCTAATGGGTTCTGTGTGACTATTGGCTCCATGAAGCTTTATGACTATGAGCTACTTGGAGCTCTGTGATTATTGGTTACTGGAGGCTACATGACTATTGGTTACTAGGGGCTACATGAGTATTAGCTTATGGGGGGCTACATGACTATTGGCTAATGAGGTCTGTGTGACTATTGGCTCCATGAAGCTCTATGACTATGAGCTACTTGGAGCTCTGTGATTATTGGTTACTGGGGGCTACATGACTATTAGTTACTAGGGGCTATGAGTATTAGCTTATGGGGGCTCCATGACTATTGGCTAATGAGGTCTGTGTGACTATTGGCTCCATGAAGCTCTATGACTATGAGCTACTTGGAGCTCTGTGATTATTGGTTACTGGAGGCTACATGACTATTGGTTACTAGGGGCTACATGAGTATTAGCTTATGGGGGGCTACATGACTATTGGCTAATGAGGTCTGTGTGACTATTGGCTCCATGAAGCTCTATGACTATGAGCTACTTGGAGCTCTGTGATTATTGGTTACTAGGGGCTACATGAGTATTAGCTTATGGGGTCTTTGTGACTATTGGCTAATGGGGTCTTTGTGACTATTGGCTAATATGGTCTGTGTGACTATTGGCTACATGAAGATCTATGACTATGAGCTACTTGGAGTTCTCTCATCTCCATATTCCTATTATTATCACAAATGCAAATATTAAATCAGTGATGTTTTATGCCCCTATCAAGTCCCCCAATCCCAGCAATATTGTGAAATTCTTGCCTCATTTTTTATACCAGTATTTTAGTAATTTTTATTATAAGGGATGTATAACCATAAATCATGTAATTACAAATGTGAGGTGCTATTCAATAGGTTCACCATTCTCACATATCCTGCATTTATTACTTAGCATATTTTGCATATTTCTTGGAGATTTTGGGGGGTATTTATCAGGGTTTCTGCCCCACCAAAGATTATTTCCCCCTTACGCCACCTCCATGGCAGTGGGCATGTAGGGGAGGGAAGAGGGCGTGGGCGGCCAGGGGGGTGGGCATGGTGGTCAGAAAGTGGTCTGAAGTGAAGCGTTCCTGTCCCGCACCTGCACACTCTCTGCAGCCGGATACAAGGCTGGTGCACCAACACTGGCCTCTGATACGTAACCCTCTTTGTCTTCATTTCAGATAATTCTCACACAGAGGAAAGAGTGCAAAGAATTTCAAGATACCAAAAATTCTCCAAATATCCAAAGCTAAAACGCAAACATAGTATTTTTATGGATATTTTACATAATATTCACCAGGTATTTTAATGGAAATTTATAAGGAAAAAGTACAGCAGAAATCAATAAGCCACATTTATCACTTTTGTGCGCCTAAGTGTAGTAGTTGCGCCTAAATTCTGCCGCACTGTTTTGCCAGAATTATCACAAGCTACAACCATCTGTGATAAGGTAATTTCTTGCCTCTTATTAATCACTTTATTTTAACACAGTTTAGGCGCAATTTTGGCGCAGTTTAGGCGCAATGTTAGATTCGGGCAGTTACATGTGATCCTGCTACAAGCTCCTCTCTGCTTCTCCCACAGCCCAGAATGAAGATAACACTCACAGCAGCACCCAGGTGTGTGACACCCTGCACCCAGTGACCTCCTCAGCAGGGGCTTCTCCTGGAGGGGATCCCCCAGTGCTGTTCTCTTGCTGCACCCCTGTAATTCTGCACAGTATCCCCCTCAGACACCAGTGTGGTCATCCTGCTACACGGGGGACACTTGTCTGTAGTATCTGCAGACAGGGCCGATTCTAGCATATTTGCTGCCTGAGGCGAATATTAAAATGCTGCCCCCCCCCACTCCCTGTTAAGTAAATCCTTAATCTTTACTAACAATTGACAACCCTACAGACAGCTCCCTGACACTGTGTGACTGACTACAGGATCTGAGAGGCATTAGTGGCATCTAGTACCTTATAGATGACAATCTCTTCCATCAGGAGGACTTTATTCCGGGTTCTCCAATCCATGACGTATCAAGGCCAGATATCTTCAGCTCCGTGCAGCATCTCCACCCGGCGTCCCTAAAAATACCACAGTCACTTACAGTATAAAGTCTCCTGGAAAACAACACTGCGCTCCTAAATAATATATACCCCTCACAACACAACTGACTGCACGCTACCCCACATATAACACATCCCTTCATTATATAGGGATAAAATCTATATACATATAATATACTGTATCCCATATACAGCCCCTGCAGCTAAGTAATATACTGTACCCGATATACAGCCCCCCCCAGTATAGTAATATACTGTATCCCATATACATCCCCCCAGCTTAGTGATATATAATATATACAGCACCCCCCAGTATAAAATGATTCTGGCCCCATATAATATATACTGAATCCCCCCCAGTATAAAATAATTATAGCCCCAAATAATATCTATAGCATCCCCCCCCAGTATAAAATAATTATAGCCCCAAATAATATCTATATAGCACCCCCCCCAGGTATAAAATAATTATAGCCCCAAATAATACATATAGCATCCCCCCCCCAGTATAAAATAATTATAGCCCCAAATAATATATATATAGCATCCCCCCCCAGTATAAAATAATTATAGCCCCAAATAATATCTATAGCATCCCCCCCCAGTATAAAATAATTATAGCCCCAAATAATATCTATAGCATCCCCCCCCAGTATAAAATAATTATAGCCCCAAATAATATCTATAGCATCCCCCCCAGTATAAAATAATTATAGCCCCAAATAATATCTATAGCATCCCCCCCAGTATAAAATAATTATAGCCCCAAATAATATCTATAGCATCCCCCCCCAGTATAAAATAATTATAGCCCCAAATAATATATATAGCATCCCCCCCCCAGTATAAAATAATTATAGCCCCAAATAATATCTATAGCATCCCCCCCAGTATAAAATAATTATAGCCCCAAATAATATCTATAGCATCCCCCCCCAGTATAAAATAATTATAGCCCCAAATAATATATATAGCATCCCCCCCAGTATAAAATAATTATAGCCCCAAATAATATCTATAGCATCCCCCCCAGTATAAAATAATTATACCCCAAATAATATCTATAGCATCCCCCCCAGTATAAAATAATTATAGCCCCAAATAATATATATAGCATCCCCCCCCCAGTATAAAATAATTATAGCCCCAAATAATATCTATAGCACCCCCCCCCAGTATAAAATAATTATAGCCCCAAATAATATCTATAGCATCCCCCCCCAGTATAAAATAATTATAGCCCCAAATAATATCTATAGCATCCCCCCCCAGTATAAAATAATTATAGCCCCAAATAATATCTATAGCACCCCCCCCAGTATAAAATAATTATAGCCCCAAATAATATGTATAGCATCCCCCCCCAGTATAAAATAATTATAGCCCCAAATAATATCTATAGCATCCCCCCCCCAGTATAAAATAATTATAGCCCCAAATAATATATATAGCACCCCCCCAGTATAAAATAATTATAGCCCCAAATAATATCTATAGCATCCCCCCCAGTATAAAATAATTATAGCTCCAAATCCCCAAATAAAATATACAGAACCCCCCCTCCCTAGTATAAAATAATTCTGGCCCCATATAATATCTATAGCATCCCCCTAGTATTAAACAATCATAGCCCCAAATAATATATATATAGCATTCCCCCCAGTATAAAATAATTACGGTATAGCCCCAAATAATATAAATATATATTGCATCCCCCCCATTAATAAAGAAATAATTATAGCCCAAAATAAAATAGCATTCAATGATCCCTCCCCCCCCCCCCCAGTTTAAAATAATTCTGGCCCCATATGATATATATAGCCCCCCCCCCCCCGCAGTATTAATTATTAGCCACAATTAATTAAATAAATGAAAAATAATAAAAATCATACTCACCTGCAGGCAGCTGCTCCCTCGGCACGGCTCCGGTCTTCACGCGGCTCTCCTGTGAGCCGCGGCTCCGCACAGTGACACAGGTGCCGCGCCATGACGCCTGTGTCACTGCTTAGAACGGAGCGGCGCAGCTGCCGGAAAGGCGCTGCGTCGCTCCGCATATAAATCGCGACTGTGTCTTAAAGAGACAGGCGCGATTTATTTAGCTGGTGGACGATTCGGGCGTTAATGGACGCCCGAATCGCCCACTTTAGAGCGGCGAATTTCGCCGCCTTTTACAGGGACCCGCATTCTGCCGCCTGAAGCGAGATTTTCATCTCGCCTCATGGCAGATGCGGCCCTGTCTGCAGAATCCTGCAAACTTCTCTCCTGTCCTGCTCTGAGCTCAGGATTCTGCAGAATGTTTAGTAAATAGAAGGTCATGAACTGTAAATAGAGTCTGCAGGCAGTGTCTGTATTATCTGTACTAGTGTCTGTAATGTCTGTATTATCTGTACTAGTGTCTGCTGAGCTCTACTGCTGTACTATACAGAGTCTGCAGGTAGTGTCTGTATTATGTTTACTAGTGCCTGCATTATCTGTACTAGTGTCTGTAGTGTCTGCATTATCTGTATTTTTGTCTGCAGTGTATGTAATGTCTGTACTAGTGTCTGCAGTGTCTGTATTATCTGTACTAGTGTCTGTAATGTCTGTAGTAGTGTCTGCATTATCTGTACTAGTGTCTGTAATGTCTGTAGTAGTGTCTGCATTATCTGTACTAGTGTCTGTAATGTCTGTAGTAGTGTCTGCATTATCTGTACTAGTGTCTGCTGAGCTCTGCTTCTGTACTATACAGAGGCTGCAGGTAGTGTGTGTAATATCTGTACTAGTACTGTACTACTAATATAATATTCATACACCCCAGAGCCCCTGGAGGTCTTACCACGTCCCTGTGTAGCCCAGTCTCGACTTTGTAGGGAAATCTAACAGGAGGTTTCTTTTTTATTGTAGGAGTAAAATTCCATCCTGGCAAGATGATGCTCGGAAACCAGACCCATGTGACCGAATTTATTCTCACCGGATTTTCCCAAAGTTTAGAGATAAGAATATTCCTTTTCATTTTGTTCTTAACTCTTTATGTCACGACTATTTTTGGGAACAGCCTCTTGATCTTCATCGTCATCGTCAGCCCCCGGATGCACACGCCCATGTATTATTTCCTCTGTCACTTGTCCTTTATAGACGTTTGCTACTCATCAAATTCTCTGCCCAAAATGATCATTGATATATTTTCCAAGAAGAAGAGTATTTCTGTGGTCGGGTGTTTAGCACAAATCAACGTGGGGCTTTTCCTTGGGGAGACGGAGTGTATATTACTAGCGGTGATGGCCTATGATCGGTATATAGCCATTTGCTTCCCCTTACATTACACCACCATTATAAATCGGAGGGTCTGCACCAACATTGCAGTCATTTTGTGGGTTGGGAATCTTTTGGTCTCCACCATTCCCATGATACTGAAACCTCTCGTGTTCTGCGGAGAAAACAAAGTCGACCATTTTGTTTGTGAGATCATCGCCATCCTGAGCCTGGCCTGCGGAGACGTCTCCTTTTATACAACCACCATCTTTGTTTTAGGCTTATTCACACTTTTGCTTCCTCTTGGCTTCATCGTGGTGTCTTATGTTTGTATAATCTATTCAGTATTAAAGATCCGGGCCGGGAGGTCTCGCGCCTTTTCTACCTGTGTTTCTCACTTGATGGTGGTGACCATGTACTACGGAGCTACTATTACTATGTACATGGTGCCTGCAGACACCTTCTCATCCCAGAAGAAGTACCTTGCCCTACTATACGGGGTAGCAACACCCACCCTGAACCCCTTGATATACAGTTTAAGAAACAGTGATGTGAAAGAAGCATTTAAGACTTTTTTATACAAATTTTACCAGGTGTTATAATGAAATGACTCACAGAGCGTCACATCCAGTCTCATACAATCATTATTAACTCAACCAGAAAGACCATTTCATACAGTAATGTGCAAACGTTGAAGGTAGTGAGGAACAACGCTGTGCGGTAACAACAAAAATAGTTTATTAAGCTTCTCACTTTGAGGATCTTTTAACACATTGGGGCACATTTACTTACCCGGCCGACGCATTTAAAGTGCATTGTCCGATGACAATACAGTGTGCCGCGATTCACTATGATCGTGTCCCCGATATCCTGCATGTGTCGCTTCCCCGCTCAGGTCCCCGGAGTTCACCTTCTTCTTCCTGGTGCATGTAAGTGCATTGTCCGTGTATAATGCGCTGTGCGGGGAGTCACTAAGATCGTGTCCCCGATATCCTGCATGTGTCGCTTCCCCGCTCAGGTCCCCGGAGTTCACCTTCTTCTTCCTGGTGCATGTAAGTGCATTGTCCGTGTATAATGCGCTGTGCGGGGAGTCACTAAGATCGTGTCCCCGATATCCTGCATGTGTCGCTTCCCCGCTCAGGTCCCCGGAGTTCACCTTCTTCCTGGTGCATGTAAGTGCATTGTCCGTGTATAATGCGCTGTGCGGGGAGTCACTAAGATCCTGCGCCCGATATCCTGCATGTGTCGCTTCCCCGCTCAGGTCCCCAGAGTTCACCTTCTTCTTCCTGGTGCATGTAAGTGCATTGTCCGTGTATAATGCGCTGTGCGGGGAGTCACTAAGATCGTGTCCCGATATCCTGCATGTGTCGCTTCCCTGCTCAGGTCCCTGGAGTTCACCTTCTTCTTCCTGGTGCATGTAAGTGCATTGTCCGTGTATAATGTGCTGTGCGGGGAGTCACTAAGATCCTGCGCCCGATATCCTGCATGTGTGGCTTCCCCGCTCAGGTCCCCGGAGTTCACCTCCTTCTTCCTGGTGCATGTAAGTGCATTGTCCGTGTATAATGTGCTGTGCAGGGAGTCACTAAGATCCTGCCCCCGATATCCTGCATGTGTCGCTTCCCCGCTCAGGTCCCTGGAGTTCACCTTTTTCTTCCTGGTGCATGTAAGTGCATTGTCCGTGTATAAAGCGCTGTGCGGGGAGTCACTAAGATCCTGTGTCCGATATCCTGCATGTGTCGCTTCCCCGCTCAGGTCCCCGGAGTTCACCTTCTTCTTCCTAGTGCATGTAAGTGCATTGTCCGTGTATAATGCGCTGTGCGGGGAGTCACTAAGATCCTGCACCCGATATCCTGCATGTGTCGCTTCCCCACTCAGGTCCCCGGAGTTCACCTTCTTCTTCCTAGTGCATGTAAGTGCATTGTCCGTGTATAAAGCGCTGTGCGGGGAGTCACTAAGATCCTGTGTCCGATATCCTGCATGTGTCGCTTCCCCGCTCAGGTCCCACGTTCAGTGCGAATCAGTCGGAACGTCCAACGGCACACCCCCTGATTTCTGTTGCATGAAAATCCGATCTTGTGCGCCACAATCCCCTTCTAAATACCTGTCACAGCCTCGCAAATCCCCAAAATTTCGGAAATCCGATGAAAGTGCTTTCTGCGGACCCTTAGTAAATAAGCGCCATTGGGCCACATTTATCAGGGCTCGTATGTCTGTGTACACCTGGCGCGTGGGCAGGAATTATGACTACTTCCCCCATTATACCACCTCCATGCAAAGTGGTCATAGAGGGGTGTGAAGGGGGGTGCAGTCGGCGGATCAGTGGGCCATTTCGGAGTGTTACTGCCCTACGCACTGCCTATAACATGTGCCCATTCAGGTGCGGGTTACAGTGCAATTGCAGTAAGTGCCCCATCTCCGCAGCGTATGGCAGCTACCCCTATGGAAGTCACCTTGAGTGATGGAACGCGTGGGTGCGGTACACACCCTGGCTGCTTTGGATGTATGTTCTGGTGTCCTAGGTGTTTTATATGTGATTATATACAGATTGAACATTACCCAATGCATCAGTTATTTGGGCAGCCAGGATGTCAGATAAGGTGTAGCTACCGTATTCACCCTATTGTTCTTTTGGTATAGACATGTACACTTTTTAAGTGTTTTTAACTATTTCTGGTCTTTGTCTGTGTATATCATGGGGTTTTTGATCAATAAAATATTTTCTATTGTAAAGAGGCGCATTTATGGCACAATGGGGCACATTTACTTACCTGGTCCTGTCGCGATCCCGCGGTGCATTGTCCAACGACGATTCGGGTCTGCCGGGATTCACTGAGGTCCGTGCGCCCAGTATCCAGCAGGTGTCGCTGCTGCACCGTGGTCCGCCGGAGTTCATCTTCTTCTTCCCGGTGCATGTAAGTGCTGATCTTGCGACACAAATCGTTTTTTAAATTCCGTGTTTTTTCCGAATCCGTAGGGTTATCCGAATATGATGAATATGATGATGGAAGGCAAGGCCATATTCCATAATGCTACATTCTGGTCGAATTCTTGTGCACTTAAATAGTTGCACTTATAAAAGTTGCAGTGGGTAAGAAAGAGAGAGTTGAAGTCTTATGCAGTTTTTTAGTCTCATGGGTTTTAAGAGCACATTTGAAGATTTAGAGATTAGGTATTAGTCTGGGGTAGTGTATTCCAGAGAATTGGTGCAGCTCAGGGTGTTTAATTAAAACTGTATTCGGAAGGAGACGGGCAGCCAGTGCAGGGACTGGCACAAACTGGAGGCATCCGCGCAGTGTTTGGTCTGAAAGACGAGCCTGGCTGCTGCATTGAGAATGGATTGTTGAGGAGAGAGTTTAGTAAATGGAAGATGATTAGTAGGGAGTTACAGGAGTCTAGACGACAGGGAATTAAAAGCGACAATTAGTGTTTTAGAAATTTCGATTGTAAGAAATGGTCAGATTCTAGAAATGTTTTTAAAATGCAAAAGAGAACAAGAGATTGAATATACAGTGCAAAGGAGAGGTCGGAGTCAGCACAACCCCAAGATAGAGGCCTGCTGCCTCGGTAGGATTACATTTCAAGAAGAGAGGGTACATGATTTTAGTTATTGTTATTAATCTTACCCCGTTAACTCTTGATAATGATTGCTTGTCATTACTGGCTTAAGGTCTGGGGTTTACCTTGGTAGATCAGTTTGACCCAGTCATGTTGGAGATCGATTTGTTCAAGGCGATCTGCAAACTCTACATAAAAAGTTTTATGACCATCCTGCTCCAGCTTCTATTAGGAGAGAAGGGGAGATCCCCTCCGTGATAGGCCCTTTGGGGTTTTTCCCCCCATCAGCACCAGCACCAGTGGATATTGAGGACATTGAACTTCTGGTTGATCTAGCTAGAAGTCCTCTGTCTGATAATGTGTATATTGATACCTACATTGAGGTTGAGGAGTTCAGAGGTGGAGTAAGTTCCACGTTTTGTCCCACTTCGGCGGCCGGGTCCCCTATCGAGAAATTCTACCAATGTGTTTTGGAGAATGTAAGTGATTTGGTTTATCCCCAGGTCCCTGATAACATCACTTCTGGTGAAAGAAGAGCCCTGAGGTGGCTCTAGCCCAGAAGTGATGTCATCATTAAGCTGGCCGACAAAGGGGGAAATGTGGTATTGACGTCCCAGGAGTAATATGTGGCTGAAACCAAACGACCATTGAATGATAGGGACACATATTTCCCCCTGTCGGAAAATCCTACAATTATGTTCCAATCCCTTCTTCAGTCCTTCTTGAGATATAGCATAAGATCAGGGGTTATCTCTGAGAAGATGGCAAATGAGCTGTTTTCCATCCATCCTAGGTACCCATGATGGTACTTTCTACCTGAAGTACCACAAGACACACTCGGCCCCTCCTGGTCATCCTATTGTGGATGGCATAAGCTCATTGACTGAGCCTTTGTCCCAGTATCTAGATTGGCTATTGCACCCTATTCTTCATGATATCCTGTCGTATTTAAAGGATACCAGCTCTTTCCTGGCTGCCATTCGAGGCTTTGAATGGAGGGAGGGTTATAGCTTGGCTTCCATTGACATGGAAAATGTATACATTAGAATACCACAGGACCAGGGGGTCGAGAGTGTACATTTTTGGTACTTGCAGAACGCAGGGATAGATGACGGGTTTATTGGATTTGTCTGTGAAGGGTTACTGGTGTTCCGCAGTAAGGCAGGAGAGATGTTATGTGCACATATAGCTGGGTATCATCAGCTTAAAAAGAAGAAAGAGGAAGTAGTGGTCCACAGTATCGCCGATACTACCGATACATCCATAAGAAGGAGGAGAAAACAGTCACCTGTGAATTTAGCAGTGGGGAGATGATTAGAGACTTTAGTAAGAGCAGTGTCAGTAGAGAGCATAGAGCGAAAACTAGATTATAGGGGGTCAAGGAGGGAGTTAGCTGAGAGATAGCAGATTAGTCGAGAACAGGACGTTCCAGGAGGTCTGTGGTTAATAGCAGTGGATGGGTCCAGGGAAGGTTTCTTTAGTAATGGTGTAGCAGCTTAAAGGAAGAGGGGACGATACCAGAAGAGAGAGAGAGGTTGAAGATTTTAGTGAAGTGAGAAGTGATAGCTGGGGATAGAGACTGTACGAGATGTGAGGGGATGGGGTCACTGATGCAGGTAGTGGGGCGAGCTGAGGAGCCCGGACACTTCATCCTCTGTGATCGGCTCAAAGGAAGAGATTGAACAGGGTGAAGTAGCAGAGGGAAGTGGATTAATAGAGTGGATTGGGACATTTCCTAGTGAATGCAGTCAACTTTATCTTTAAAGTAGGTGTCACAAGTGAATCCGGGACCCATATCGCAGGTCGCTCACCCATGCTTCTGTCACCTTGCTGGCGCGGCCTCCGTGCTACTTACAGGTCCTGGCTCCGACTCCTAGGGCACGCGCGCAGTCTAGAAAGTGAAGCGGGGCCAGGGAGCAAACCTTGGCACCACGGCCCTGCGCGAACACATGCAGCGTCAACATCCAATGGCCTGGGAGAAACGGGTGTCAGATGTGGTCCATCCTGCAGGCGCAGCAAGAGCAGCAGCAGCACCTAGTGGCACACATGCCATTTCAGCAAGTCAAAGCTCCAGCACCTCTGCCGAAGGGAGCTGTTTGTCTTTGACATAATCTCCAGGTCCATGTGCTCCTGCTCGCATGGCGCCAGCAGTCGTTGAGCGAGGCGATTACAAAGAGACAACTCTATGCGTCCAGCCATCCTAAGATGCAGAAGCTGACCGTGCTCTTGTCCAAGTTGTTGGTACTGCAGTCTCTCCCTTTCCAAGTCGTGGACTCTGCACCCTTCAGAGAACTAATGGCTTGTGCCGAACCGAGGTGGAGAGTTCTAAGCCGCTTCCTGCCCAGCCACACCAACAACTTCCACAAGAGACTCCGCTTTTTCCTACATGTTGTCAAAATGCTGCTCCTGCGCCAGTGTCTGCCTCCTTCTCCTCCTTCCCCACCACCACCTCAGCCTCCACAAGTGCTGCTCCATCATATCACATGATGTCACGCAGTTCTACACCTGGTTTGCCTGGGCGAACGAAGTCACACAGAGGAGGAACTGCTCCGTGTCATGCATCAATGTGTGGCTTTCTCTGCGACAACTGCAAATCGGAACCATGGCGAAAGACAATGGGAGGAACATGGTGTCCGCGCTGCACCAAGGAGGGATGGTCCATGCGCCCTGCCTGGTGCACGTGTTCAATCTGTTTGTCAACAAGTTCCTGAAATCTTCCTCCCATCTGCAAGACATTCTAAAAATGGCCAGGACACTGTGCACGCACTTCAGCCATTCTTACAAAGCCAAGCACACCCTCCTCGAGTTGCAGCGTCAGAACGGCCTACCCCAACATAGTCAGATATGCGATGTTTCCACCCATTGGAATTCCACCCTCCATATGTTAGACTGCCTGTATGAACAGAGAAAAGCCATTAATGATTTTTTAATTATGCAAACGGACTGTAGTACTCCCCTGTGTAACTTTGATGTCAGCCACTGGCAGCTCATGCGTGACACCTGCCGTTTGCTCAGGCCCTTTGAAGAGGTCCCGTTATTTGTCAGTCGCCAGGATTGCAGGATGAATAACGTCGTTCCTCTGCTTCATGTCCTGGAACTCATGCTGCAAAATCTGTCTGGTCAGGGCACTGGAGAAGTGGAGACTACATCTCATGACCACATGAGTCCAGTGGGCGCTGAACTGGAGGAGGAGGAGGACATTGGAGCACAAGCAGAGTCTGGTGCAATTTGTGGTTTTTCTACTAAGGTGACAGGAGAGGAGGAGAAGGAGCATCCGGAGGAGGTAGAAGATGAGGCAGATGATCCAGAAGCACCGTGGCAGTATACAGTGGAGATGGAGGCCGGGAGGCCCTCAGAGTCACTTGCGCAGATGGCCCGCATCATGCTGCTTTGCCTAACTGGTGACAGCTGAATAGTCAACATCCGGCATAGGGATGACTTTTGGCTCTCCACCCTCTTGGACCCTTGCTACCGGTCAAATATGGGTGACTTTTTTCCAGCTGCTGAGAGGAAGGAACAACTGGCATACTATAGAGAAATTCTGTACGCACAGTTGGCCGCTGCCTATGTGCGCCATTGTCCATCCTCTGTCAGGTCTGACCGGGGGATTCCTGGCAGTCATCGTTCACGTACTACTGTGACGGATGCTGTGGGGAGCTGGGGGGGTTTGAGCAGTAGCAGTTCCATCAGCAGCAGCTTAAGTCTGGATTCTTTAATGAGCAACTTCCTTCACCCGCCTATTGAAGATGGTAGCCGCCACCAGCAGCAGGACATGGAGCAGACCCTGCACCAGCAGGTGGTGGCCTACTTGGACAGCGCTTTACCACCTCAGTTAGAGGATCCCATGGACTACTGGGCAGCCAAACTGACCGCAACTTGCGGAGTTTGCAGTAGAGAAGCTGTCCTACCCGGCCAGTAGTGTGGCATCAGAGCGGGTGTGGCGGGGGCCATCATTACCCCAAGGAGAACCCGCTTGTCCACCCGTAATTTGGAGAGACTGACCTTTGTCAAGATGAATCAGTCTTGGATCGGCCAGGATTTCAACTCACCAATGCCTAATGCATCAGATTAGTTCCGCCATGACGCCTCCTCCAAGCGTTGAGAAATGAGTTTGAGTTCTAATTACCTGCTTCAGCCACTATTCTGATGCTGCCACCCGTCTGATGCCACACATCTGCTGTCATTTGCTCCATCTGCCTCCTACCATCTTTACCAGGGACTGTAATTGTCCGCCAACTCCACACTACATCATGGTGCCGTTCTGTGGGCACCTGCTGCTGATGCCACCTTCACACTATATATCATTGTGCCACTCTGTGGGCTCCTGCTGCTGCTGATGCCACCTTCACACTATATCATTGTGCCACTCTGTGGGCTCCTGCTGCTACTACTGATGCCGCCTTCACACTATATCATTGTGCCACTCTGTAAGCTCCAGCTGCTGCTACTGATGCCACCTCCACACTATATGATTGTGCCACTCTGCGGGCTCCTGCTGCTGATGCCACCTTCACACTATATCATCGTGCCACTCTGTGGGCTCCTGCTTATGCCACCTTCACACTATATCATTGTGCCACTCTGTGGGCTCCTGCTGCTACCGATGCCACATCCACACTATATCATTGTGCCACCTTGTGGGCTCCTGCTGCTGATGATGCCACCTCCACACTATATCATTGTGCCACTCTGTGGGCTCCTGCTGCTACTGATGCCACCTCCACACTATATCATTGTGCCACTCTGTGGACTCCAGCTGCTGCTACTGATGCCACCTCCACACTATATCATTGTGCCACTCTGTGAGCTCCTGCTGCTGCTGATGCCACCTTCACACTATTTAATGGTGCCTCTGTGTTGGCTCCTGCTGCTGATGCCACCTTCACACTATATCATTGTGCCACTCTGCGGGCTCCTGCTGCTGCTGCAGATGGCAACTTCACACTATATCATTGTGCCACTCTTTGGGCTCCTGCTGCTGCTGACGCCACCTCCACACTATATCATTGTGCCACTCGGTGGGCTCCTGCTGCTGCTGATGCAAACTTCACACTATATCATTGTGCCACTCTTTTGGCTCCTGCTGCTGCTTATGCCACCTTCACACTATATTATTGTGCCACTCTTTGGGCTCCTACTGCTGCTTATGCCACCTTCACACTATTTCATTGTTCCACTCTGTGGGCTACCATGTTGCCGCCAACTCCACACCTCTGACCTCATGCTGCTGCTGGTGCCACCTTTGCAGTTCTTTTTCGGACTACTCTGCAGCTTTCCATGTTGATACCACCATGTTGCTGCCACCTGTGGGCTCCTGCTGCTGCTTCTGCCCCCTCCACACTCTTATCATTGTGCCACTTTGTGGCCTACCATGTTTCCGCCACCTCCATAATTTCTCATTGTGCCACTCTACAGCCTACTCATGCTGCTTCCAACTGACTGCTGTCCCCCTGAACACCCTGTTATTTCCATAATGCTGTTTTCACCCTCCATCACTCTATGACGTTGCCATGACCGGGGCAGGGCAGTCGTGCAGAGTAAGGATCACACCCGGGCCGGCAGCCATGCAGAGAAAGGATCACACCCAGGCCGGCAGCCGTGCAGAGTAAGGATCACACTCTGGCCAGTAGCCGTGCAGAGTAAGGATCACACTCTGGCCGGTAGCCGTGCAGAGTAAGGATCACACTCTGGCCGGTAGCCGTGCAGAGTAAGGATCACACTCTGGCCGGTAGCCGTGCAGAGTAAGGATCACACCCGGGCCGGCAGCCGTGCAGAGTAAGGATCACACCCGGGCCGGCAGCCATGCAGAGAAAGGATCACACCCTGGCCGGCAGCCGTGCAGAGTAAGGATCACACTCTGGCCGGCAGCCGTGCAGAGTAATAATCACACCCAGGCCGGCAGCCGTGCAGAGTAATAATCACAACCTGGCCGGCAGCCGTGCAGAGTAAGGATCACACTCTGGCCGGCAGCCGTGCAGAGTAAGGATCACACTATGGCCGGCAGCCGTGCAGAGTAATAATCACAACCTGGCCGGCAGCCGTGCAGAATAAGGATCACACTCTGGCCAGCAGCCGTGCAGAGTAAGGATCACACCCTGGCCGGTAGCCGTGGAGAGTAAGGATCACACTCTGGCCGGTAGCCGTGGAGAGTAAGGATCACACTCTGGCCGGCAGCCGTGCAGAGTAAGGAACACACCCGGGCCGGCAGCCGTGCAGAGTAAGTATCACACCCTGGCCGGCAGCCGTGCAGAGTAAGGATCACACTCTGGCCGGCAGCTGTGCAGAGTAAGGATCACACCCTGGCCGGCAGCCATGCAGAGTAAGGATCACACCCGGGCCGGCAGCCATGCAGAGTAAGGATCACACCCGGGCCGGCAGCCGTGCAGAGTAAGGATCACACCCTGGCCGGCAGCCATGCAGAGTAAGGAACACACCCGGGCCGGCAGCCGTGCAGAGTAAGGATCACACCGTGGCCGGCAGCCGTGCAGAGTAAGGATCACACCCTGGCCGGCAGCCATGCAGAGTAAGGATCACACCCGGGCCGGCAGCCATGCAGAGTAAGGATCACACCCTGGCCATCAGCCGTGCAGAGTAAGGATCACACCCTGGCCATCAGCCATGCAGAGAAAGAATCACACCCGGGCCGGCAGCCATGCAGAGTAAGGATCACACCCTGGCCGGCAGCCGTGCAGAGTAAGGATCACACTCTGGCCAGTAGCCGTGCAGAGTAAGGATCACACTCTGGCCGGTAGCCGTGCAGAGTAAGGATCACACCCGGGCCGGCAGCCGTGCAGAGTAAGGATCACACCCGGGCCGGTAGCCGTGCAGAGTAAGGATCACACCCGGGCTGGCAGCCGTGCAGAGTAAGGAACACACCCGGGCTGGCAGCCGTGCAGAGTAATAATCACAACCTGGCCGGCAGCCGTGCAGAATAAGGATCACACTCTGGCCAGCAGCCGTGCAGAGTAAGGATCACACCCGGGCCGGCAGCCGTGCAGAGTAAGGATCACACCCTGGCCGGTAGCCGTGGAGAGTAAGGATCACACTCTGGCCGGCAGCCGTGCAGAGTAAGGAACACACCCGGGCCGGCAGCCGTGCAGAGTAAGGATCACACCCTGGCCGGCAGCCATGCAGAGTAAGGATCACACCCGGGCCGGCAGCCATGCAGAGTAAGGATCACACCCTGGCCATCAGCCGTGCAGAGTAAGGATCACACCCTGGCCATCAGCCATGCAGAGAAAGGATCACACCCGGGCCGGCAGCCATGCAGAGTAAGGATCACACCCTGGCCATCAGCCGTGCAGAGTAAGGATCACACACTGGCCATCAGCCGTGCAGAGTAAGGATCACACCCGGGCCGGCAGCCGTGCAGAGTAAGGATCACACCCGGGCCGGCAGCCATGCAGAGTAAGGAACACACCCGGGCCGGCAGCCGTGCAGAGTAAGGATCACACCGTGGCCGGCAGCCATGCAGAGTAAGGATCACACCCGGGCCGGCAGCCGTGCAGAGTAAGGATCACACCCTGGCCGGCAGCCGTGCAGAGTAAGGATCACACCCTGGCCGGCAGCCATGCAGAGTAAGGATCACACCCGGGCCGGCAGCCATGCAGAGTAAGGATCACACCCTGGCCATCAGCCGTGCAGAGTAAGGATCACACCCTGGCCATCAGCCATGCAGAGAAAGAATCACACCCGGGCCGGCAGCCATGCAGAGTAAGGATCACACCCTGGCCGGCAGCCGTGCAGAGTAAGGATCACACTCTGGCCGGTAGCCGTGCAGAGTAAGGATCACACTCTGGCCGGTAGCCGTGCAGAGTAAGGATCACACCCGGGCCGGCAGCCGTGCAGAGTAAGGATCACACCCGGGCCGGTAGCCGTGCAGATTAAGGATCACACCCGGGCTGGCAGCCGTGCAGAGTAAGGAACACACCCGGGCTGGCAGCCGTGCAGAGTAATAATCACAACCTGGCCGGCAGCCGTGCAGAATAAGGATCACACTCTGGCCAGCAGCCGTGCAGAGTAAGGATCACACCCGGGCCGGCAGCCGTGCAGAGTAATGATCACACCCTGGCCGGTAGCCGTGGAGAGTAAGGATCACACTCTGGCCGGTAGCCGTGGAGAGTAAGGATCACACTCTGGCCGGCAGCCATGCAGAGTAAGGAACACACCCGGGCCGGCAGCCGTGCAGAGTAAGTATCACACCCTGGCCGGCAGCCGTGCAGAGTAAGGATCACACTCTGGCCGGCAGCTGTGCAGAGTAAGGATCACACCCTGGCCGGCAGCCATGCAGAGTAAGGATCACACCCGGGCCGGCAGCCATGCAGAGTAAGGATCACACCCGGGCCGGCAGCCGTGCAGAGTAAGGATCACACCCTGGCCGGCAGCCATGCAGAGTAAGGATCACACCCGGGCCGGCAGCCATGCAGAGTAAGGATCACACCCTGGCCATCAGCCGTGCAGAGTAAGGATCACACCCTGGCCATCAGCCATGCAGAGAAAGGATCACACCCGGGCCGGCAGCCATGCAGAGTAAAGATCACACCCTGGCCGGCAGCCGTGCAGAGTAAGGATCACACTCTGGCCGGTAGCCGTGCAGAGTAAGGATCACACTCTGGCCGGTAGCCGTGCAGAGTAAGGATCACACCCGGGCCGGCAGCCGTGCAGAGTAAGGATCACACCCGGGCCGGTAGCCGTGCAGAGTAAGGATCACACCCGGGCTGGCAGCCGTGCAGAGTAAGGAACACACCCGGGCTGGCAGCCGTGCAGAGTAAGGAACACACCCTCGCTGACCCTGGCATAAATAGAATCCATTTAAAGGACATCTACCACCAGGATGAAGGACTGTAACACTGGTGCGTCCCCTCAGGCAGGATTTTCTCTTCTGTAGCTTCTGTTGCCCTGGTTTTTCAAAATAAAGGTGATCGACAAATGAGAGAAAGACATCATGGAATGCGCTAGAAATCTTTATTGAGAATAAATTGATTATAATGAGATTCACGATTAATTCATGTTTCATTGTTAAGGTCAAGCCAGGTGAGAATTCTTAGAACACTAGACGACCCCTCTAACCTCTGCCCCCTAACTCTCTCTGCCCCTTCCTCTTTCTGCCCCCCCTCTCTCTTCCCCCCCTCTCTGCCCTCTCTCTTTTCCCCCTCTCTCTCTCTGCCTTCTCTCTGCCCTCTCTCTGTCCTCTGTCTCTCTGCCCTCTCTCTCTCTCGCTCTGCCCACTCTCTGTCCCCTCTCTCGCTCTGCCCTCTCCCTCTCTTCCCTCTTTTTGCCCCCTCTCTCTCTCTGCCCCCTCTTTCTGCCCCCTCTCTCTCTGCCCCCTCTTTCTCTCTTGCTTTTAACCTGATAGATAGAGTCAGATATTGTGATAACTATTAGGGTCCGAATCGCTGGCCCTACATGTAAGCCAATCACAGCACAGATACCGGGGTAACGCGGAGGTATCACCCTCAATCTCATGCGGTCACTGGCGGCTGTGGAATCAGGGTGATCATTGTATAATCTCAGAAACAATGGTTCGATTTCCATTGTAAAAGCTTTTATGGGAATAGACTTTTATTTGCTCTTTGTACAATCGATGTTTAACTTGTCGCCGTTAAAGCATTTGTAACAATTGTTTTCGTAGCATCTGACTAAACTGATCTCTTTGTCTAGAAGCTTCCAGGCAGTAGCAATGGCTTGGTCTCTTCCTACATCAAAGTAATACATAAAATGGAAGACGAAGGCTCTGTCCTTGATGTTGACCAACGCTGGAGTCTCGTGGATCCCCTTGATGATATTATTGTTTTCTTTCGGGTTGGTGCAGAAGTCCACACACGGAGAGTTCTGAGAGAAGAATATGACACAATCCTGCGCAGATGTAGATTCCAGGAGGCGGCTTATGGGGGAATCGGTGACGGGGTCCAGTAGGCGGAATTCCGAGTGTCGTGTCTTAGGACCGATATTGCCGGTTGGGATTGCCGCCACCATGCGCTTTCCTTCGTAGACTCCTTTAGTGTTCAGCATATTAAGAACCTCCATTGGATCGATTTCTGACATGACCTTGTTTAATTCCAAACCCTTTGTACATTCAGCATTTGTAAATTTGACCAAATATGCGAATTGTTTTTTTCCACCTAGAAGTCTGTAAGGTAAAAAAAGCAAAACTTTCTATAAAGAAATAAAATAAATGAGTTACAAATAAAATCTTCCCTGAATAAATCAGATGAGAAGAGTAACAGTATAATATACTGCGTTCAGGAGAACAGTTCCCCTTTGCCTGGACCCTGCTCTTTCTCTTGCTCTTTCTCCTGCAGTGAGCAGTGTATCTGAAAACACTAAGAGCTCCACCCCCAATCTGGCAGATAAGAAGACTAAAGATTAACTCTTTCCATATCTAAGGAATATTTTCATTGATGATTCAGCTTAATAATGAGATTAGAGTATATAGAGACTGACCGTACAGAGGTAGGTCATTAGAAACATTGCGGCTCATTTACTTAGGGTTTCCCGCACACTATTGTCGGACTGTGAACCTTATTTCGGGGATAAAACGGCTTGTACAGGTATGTATGTATCAGAACCCAGCTCACTACATAGCTATGGTACCAGAACCCAGCTCACTACATAGCTATGGTATCAGAACCCGGCTCACTACATAGCTATGGTATCAGAACCTAGCTCACTACATAGCTATGGTACCAGAACCCAGCTCACTACATAGCTATGGTATCAGAACCCGGCTCACTACATAGCTATGGTATCAGAACCCAGCTCACTACATAGCTATGGTATCAGAACCCGTCTCACTACAAAGCTATGGTATCAGAACCCGTCTCACTACAAAGCTATGGTATCAGAACTCGGCTCACTACATAGCTATGGTATCAGAACCCGGCTCACTACATAGCTATGGTATCAGAACCCAGCTCACTACATAGCTATGGTATCAGAACCCGGCTCACTACATAGCTATGGTATCAGAACCCGGCTCACTACATAGCTATGGTATCAGAACCCGGCTCACTACATAGCTATGGTAACAGAACCCGGCTCACTACATAGCTATGGTATCAGAACCCGGCTCACTACATAGCTATGGTATCAGAACCCGGCTCACTACATAGCTATGGTATCAGAACCCAGCTCACTACATAGCTCTGGTATCAGAACCCAGCACACTACATAGCTATGGTACCAGAACCCGTCACACTACATAGCTATGGTATCAGAACCCAGCTCACTACATAGCTATGGTATCAGAACCCTACTCACTACATAGCTATGGTATCAGAACCCAGCTCACTACATAGCTATGGTATCAGAACCCAGCTTACTACATAGCTATGGTATCAGAACCAAGCTCACTACATAGCTATGGTATCAGAACCCAGCTCACTACATAGCTATGGTATCAGAACCCGGCTCACTACATAGCTATGGTATCAGAACCCAGCTCACTACATAGCTATGGTATCAGAACCCAGCTCACTACATAGCTATGGTATCAGAACCCTACTCACTACATAGCTATGGTATCAGAACCCAGCTCACTACATAGCTATGGTATCAGAACCCAGCTTACTACATAGCTATGGTATCAGAACCAAGCTCACTACATAGCTCTGGTATCAGAACCCAGCTCACTACATAGGTACAGTACCAGAACCCAGCTCACTACATAGCTATGGTACCAGAACCCAGCTCACAACATAGCTATGGTATCAGAACCCAGCTCACTACATAGCTATGGTATCAGAACCCAGCTCACTACATAGCTATGGTATCAGAACCCGGCTCACTACATAGCTATGGTATCAGAACCCAGCTTGCTACATAGCTATGGTATCAGAACCCAGCTCACTTCATAGCTCTGGTATCAGAACCCAGCCCACTACATAGCTATGGTATCAGAACCCAGCTCACTACATAGCTATAGTATCAGAACCCAGCTTACTACATAGCTATGGTATCAGAACCCAGCTCACTACATAACTATGGTATCAGAACCCAGGTTACTACATAGCCTTGGTACCAGAACCCAGCTCACTACATAGCTCTGGTATCAGAACCAAGCTCACTACATAGCTATGGTACCAGAACCCAGCTCACTACATAGCCTTGGTACCAGAACCCAGCTCACTACATAACTATGGTACCAGAACCCAGCTCACTACATAGCTATGGTATCAGAACCCAGCTCATTACATAGCTATGGTATCAGAACCCAGCTTACTACATAGCTATGGTATCAGAACCAAGCTCACTACATAGCTATGGTATCAGAACCCAGCTCACTACATAGCTATGGTACCAGAACCCAGCTTACTACATAGCTATGGTATCAGAACCCGTCACACTACATAGCTATGGTATCAGAACCCAGCTCATTACATAGCTATGGTATCAGAACCCAGCTTACTACATAGCTATGGTATCAGAACCCAGCTTACTACATAGCTATGGTATCAGAACCAAGCTCACTACATAGCTATGGTATCAGAACCCAGCTCACTACATAGCTATGGTATCAGAACCCGGCTCACTACATAGCTATGGTATCAGAACCCAGCTTACTACATAGCTATGGTATCAGAACCAAGCTCACTACATAGCTATGGTATCATAACCCGGCTCACTACATAGCTATGGTATCAGAACCCAGCTTACTACATAGCTATGGTATCAGAACCAAGCTCACTACATAGCTATGGTATCAGAACCCAGCTCACTACATAGCTATGGTATCAGAACCCAACTCACTACATAGCTCTGGTATCAGAACCCAGCTCACTACATAGCTATGGTATCAGAACCCAACTCACTACATAGCTCTGGTATCAGAACCCAGCTCACTACATAGCTCTGGTATCAGAACCCAGCCCACTACATAGCTATGGTATCAGAACCCAGCTCACTGCATAGCTATAGTATCAGAACCCAGCTTACTACATAGCTATAGTATCAGAACCCAGCTCACTACATAGCTCTGGTATCAGAACCCAGCTCACTACATAGCTATGGTATCAGAACCCAGCTTACTACATAGCTATGGTATCAGAACCCAGCTCACTACATAGCTATGGTATCAGAACCCAGCTCACTACATAGGTATAGTACCAGAACCCAGCTCACTACATAGCTATGGTATCAGAACCCAGCTCACTACATAGGTACAGTACCAGAACCCAGCTCACTACATAGCTATGGTACCAGAACCCAGCTTGCTACATAGCTATGGTAGCAGAACCCAGCTCACTACATAGCTATGGTAGCAGAACCCAGCTCACTACATAGGTACAGTGCCAGAACCCAGCTCACTACATAGCTATGGTACCAGAACCCAGCTCACTACATAGCTATGGTACCAGAACCCAGCTCACTACATAGCTATGGTATCAGAGCCCAACTCACTACATAGCTCTGGTATCAGAACCCAGCTCACTACATAGCTATGGTACCAGAACCCAGCTCACTACATAGCTATGGTATCAGAACCCAGCTCACTACATAGCTATGGTACCAGAACCCAGCTCACTACATAGCTCTGGTATCAGAACCCAGCTCACTACATAGCTATGGTACCAGAACCCAGCTCACTACATAGCTATGGTATCAGAACCCAGCTCACTACATAGCTATGGTATCAGAACCCAGCTTACTACATAGCTATGGTATCAGAACCCAGCTCACTACATAGCTATGGTATCAGAACCCAGCTCACTACATAGCTATGGTATCAGAACCCAGCTCACTACATAGCTCTGGTATCAGAACCCAGCCCACTACATAGCTATGGTATCAGAACCCAGCTCACTGCATAGCTATAGTATCAGAACCCAGCTCACTACATAGCTATGGTACCAGAACCCAGCACACTACATAGCTATAGTATCAGAACCCAGCTCACTACATAGCTATGGTACCAGAACCCAGCTCACTACATAGCTATGGTACCAGAACCCAGCCCACTACATAGCTCTGGTATCAGAACCCAGCTCACTACATAGTTATGGTACCAGAACCCAGCTCACTACATAGCTATGGTATCAGAACCCAGCTTACTACATAGCTATAGTATCAGAACCCAGCTCACTACATAGCTATGGTATCAGAACCCAGCTTACTACATAGCTATAGTATCAGAACCCAGCTCACTACATAGCTATGGTATCAGAACCCAGGTTACTACATAGCTATGGTATCAGAACCCAGCTTACTACATAGCTATGGTACCAGAACCCAGCTCACTACATAGCTATGGTACCAGAACCCAGCTTGCTACATAGCTATAGTATCAGAACCCAGCTCACTACATAGCTATGGTACCAGAACCCAGCTCACTACATAGCTATGGTATCAGAACCCAGCTCACTACATAGCTATGGTATCAGAACCCAGCTCACTACATAGCTATGGTACCAGAACCCAGCTCACTACATAGCTATGGTACCAGAACCCAGCTCACTACATAGCTATGGTATCAGAACCCAGCTCACTACATAGCTATGGTACCAGAACCCAGCTCACTACATAGCTCTGGTATCAGAACCCAGCTCACTACATAGCTATGGTATCAGAACCCAGCTCACTACATAGCTATGGTATCAGAACCCGGCTCACTACATAGGTATGGTATCAGAACCCGGCTCACTACATAGGTATGGTACCAGAACCCAGCTCACTACATAGCTATGGTACCAGAACCCAGCTCACTACATAGCTATGGTATCAGAACCAGGCTCACTACATAGGTATGGTATCAGAACCCGGCTCACTACATAGGTATGGTACCAGAACCCAGCTCACTACATAGGTACAGTATCAGAACCGAGGTTACTGCATAGTTATACTATCATAACCCGGCTCACTACATAGCTTTGGTATCAGAACCCAGCTCATTAACTAGGTACAGTACCAGAACCCAGTTCACTACATAGGTACGGTACCAGAATCCAGCTCACTACATAGGTAAAGTACCAGAACCCAGCTTACTACATTGCTATGGTAACAGAACCCAGCTCACTACATAGGTACAGTACCAGAACCCAGCTCACTACATAGCTATGGTATCAGAACCCAGCTCACTACATAGCTATGGTATCAGAACCAAGCTCCCTACATAGCTATGGTATCAGAACCCAGTTTACTACATAGGTACAGTACCAGAACCAAGCTCCCTATATAGCTATGGTATCAGAACCCGGCTCACTACATAGCTATGGTATCAGAACACAGCTCACTACATAGCTACGGTATCAGAACCCAGTTTACTACATAGGTATAGTACCAGAACCCAGCTCACTACATAGCTATGGTAGCAGAACCCAGCTCACTACATAGCTATGGTATCAGAACCCAGTTTACTACATAGGTGCAGTACCACAACCCAGTTTACTATATAGGTAGAGTACCAGAACCCAGCTCACTACATAGCTATGGTATCAGAACCCAGCTCACTACATAGGTACAGTACCAGAACCCAGCTCACTACATAGCTATGGTATCAGAACCCAGCTCACTACATAGGTACAGTACCAGAACCCAGCTCACTACATAGCTATGGTATCAGAACCCAGCTCACTACATAGCTATGGTAGCAGAACCCACCTCACTACATAGGTACAGTACCAGAACCCAGCTCACTACATAGCTATGGTAGCAGAACCCAGCTCACTACATAGGTACAGTACCAGAACCCAGCTCACTACATAGCTATGGTATCAGAACCCAGCTTACTACATAGGTACAGTACCAGAACCCAGCTCACTACATAGCTATGGTTTCAGAACCCAGCTCACTACATAGCTATGGTAGCAGAACCCACCTCACTACATAGGTACAGTACCAGAACCCAGCTCACTACATAGCTATGGTATCAGAACCCAGTTCACTACATAGCTATGGTATCAGAACCCAGCTCACTACATAGGTACAGTACCAGAACCCAGCTTGCTACATAGCTATGGTATCAGAACCCACCTCACTACATAGCTATGGTATCAGAACCCAGCTCACTACATAGGTACAGTACCAGAACCCAGGTTACTACATAGGTACAGTACCAGAACCCAGCTCACTACATAGCTACGGTATCAGAACCCAGCTCACTACATAGCTATGGTAGCAGAACCCACCTCACTACATAGGTACAGTACCAGAACCCAGCTCACTACATAGCTATGGTAGCAGAACCCAGCTCACTACATAGGTACAGTACCAGAACCCAGCTCACTACATAGCTATGGTATCAGAACCCAGCTTACTACATAGGTACAGTACCAGAACCCAGCTCACTACATAGCTATGGTAGCAGAACCCACCTCACTACATAGGTACAGTACCAGAACCCAGCTCACTACATAGCTATGGTATCAGAACCCAGCTCACTACATAGGTACAGTACCAGAACCCAGCTCACTACATAGCTATGGTTTCAGAACCCAGCTCACTACATAGCTATGGTAGCAGAACCCACCTCACTACATAGGTACAGTACCAGAACCCAGCTCACTACATAGCTATGGTATCAGAACCCAGCTCACTACATAGCTATGGTATCAGAACCCAGCTCACTACATAGGTACAGTACCAGAACCCAGCTTGCTACATAGCTATGGTATCAGAACCCACCTCACTGCATAGCTATGGTATCAGAACCCAGCTCACTACATAGGTACAGTACCAGAACCCAGGTTACTACATAGGTACAGTACCAGAACCCAGCTCACTACATAGCTATGGTATCAGAACCCAGCTCACTACATAGCTATGGTACCAGAACCCAGCTCACTACATTGATTTAATAAAATTGGTTCATGTTCTATATCTATGATGATATAGATATATGAAGAGAAATTGCCCCAACCCCCCCCCCCCCACACACACAGGTGCCCCCTTCACCCTACACACTTACCCCCCTCCCTCATGACCAGCAGCTCTATCATCTTCCCGTAGCTGGGGCTCTGAGGAGGCTGGACTATTAGCGCTGACACCACACGGGGGCAGCACCACTTTACAGTGTAACTAAAGTCAGGACCCCGTGCCCCCCCTATGGAGGTCTGACCCCGTGCCCCCCCTATGGAGGTCTGACCCCGTGCCCCCCCTATGGAGGTCTGACCCCGTGCCCCCCCTATGCAGGTCTGACCCCGTGCCCCCCCTATGGAGGTCTGCCCCCGTGCCCCCCCTATGGAGGTCTGACCCCGGTTGGCGTTGGCCAATGAGCCGTGGATCCCCTCCCTCTAGTCTGCAGGACATGCAATGAAATGGGAAACACTTACTTGAAGATTTTGTTGTAAAAAGTTTTTGTTGCTCTGTTCAGATCATCGGTCCCTAATGCTGTTACTGCCAGGACGCCGGCGCACAGGCACAGCAGTGTGAGGACCAGCCGCCCCATCTGTATCTGCAATCACAAGAGCTGAGAATGATCTCTATGAAGTCTCTGGACCCGTCCTCCTCCTCGGTGCTGGAGCTCTCGTGTTGTGGTGCAGGATTTATACCTTCCACGTTGTTTGCTCAGTCCAGACGGGTGACGCAATTTCCAGGGAAAACAATTAGTATCAAAGTTCCAGAGAAATCGGCATTACTTAACCTCTTGGTGACCAGGGCTGAGGGAACCCTGGTGCTACCATCTGATGGCTTCTGCTGGACCCCTAGAACATGGGGCCCCCTCCTCATAGCGAGAACCTTCATTGTGTAGAATCCATTTCAGAAATAATTACGATCTTGTTCGCGGAACGTAAAGTGCGGGTCAGGACGTCTGTTACTCTTCAGTAGAGACGAGACGACCTGACGATTGCAACGTCCCGAACCTGGAATCAAATGACGGTTCTGCTCAACTCTTTGGGGGTCATTTACTAAGGGGCCGATTCACGTTTTCCCGACGTGTTACCCGAATATTTCCGATTTGCGACGATTTTCCCTGAATTGCCCCAGGATTTTGGCGCACGCGATCGGATTGTGGCGCATCGGAGCCGGCATGCAGAATTTAAAACCGCGATTGTGTCGCAAGATCAAGCACTCACATGCACCAGGAAGAAGAAGGTGAACTCCGGCGGACCTCAGAGGGGAAGCGACACATGTAGGAAATTAGAAGCACGATCTTAGTGAATCACACCGGACTTCATCCTCGTCAGACAACGCACCGCGGGATCGCGACAGGAGCGGGTAAGTAAATCTGCCCCATTGAGGTCTTAGGCCGTGTTCACACACAGTGGGGCAGATTTACTTACCCGATCCTGTCGCGATCCAGCTGCGCGTTCTCTGTGGAGGATTCAGGTCTTCCGGCAATTCACTAAGGTAGTTCCTCCGATGTCCACCAGGTGTCGCTGCTGCGCAGAATGCACTGAAGTTCACCAAGCCGGGCCGGGTGCAGGTAAGTGCGTGTCAAGTGACACTTTTTTTTTTAAAAATACTTTGGTTTTTCCGAATCCGTTGGGTTTTCTTATGGCCACACTCCCCTGTTTTCCGTTGCATGCAACCCAGCGCCGATGTGACACAATCTGATCGCGTCCTCCAAAATCCCGGGGCAATTCGGGGAAAATCAGCGCAAATCGGAAATATTCGTGTAACGTGACGGAGAAACGCGCCCTTAGTAAATGACCCCCAGTGTGTGTTTGTTTGGATAGAGAAGCAGCGGGCACACAGGACCCTGTTCTTGCAATGGGTTTGGCGGAGCTTGTGCACTGGATGTGTTTAGCACGTGCGCTCGCGTTTCGGTTGCAGTAATCTATATTACCTGTGTTTACAATTTGAGCTGCGAGTTTCCATTTTACCGTTTTGTACAGAAGTGGATTATAATATCGGGCAGTTTGGGCGGCAGCACCGGGCCCAAGTCTTCTAGGGGGCCCATGGCCACCCAGACCAGCAGCCATATTTTATACTCCTACAACCATGAAATCCTCGTACATCTACTCCTGCCCTCAATGCTCATCTACACAAGAGCCATTTCAGGACCTTTGTTGGTCCTCCAAAAGTCCTGAAATTTCAGAAGCATTGCAGGAGGGAGGCATCCGACCATCACCTCAGCCTGGATGTATCAGGATGAACGGGTTTGGTAAGATTCCTTCATGCTGCAAACACCTACTAGAGCATGTTCCTATCATGGCCCAGAGTTGTGGCATCATCCAGAAAATAAACTTTAACCTGTTCAGGACCGGGCCCTTTCCTGGTTTTTCATTTCCATTTTTCACTCCTCCACCTTCAAAAATCTATAACTTTTTTATTTTTGTGTGACGGCTTATTTTCTGCGTAACAAATTGCACTTCATAGAAAAGGCATTGAATATTCCCTGCCATGTACTGGGAAGCGGGAAAAAAAAATTCCAAATGCAGTGAAAATGGTGAAAAAACGCATTTGTGCCGTTTTCTTGTGGGCTTGGATTCTACGGCTTTCACTGTGCGCCACAAATGACACGTCTACTTTATTCTTTGGGTCGGTACGATCACGGTGACAGCAAATTTGTACAGGTTTTATAATGTTTTCATACAATTACAAAAATGAAAACCTCCTGTACAAATTTTTTTTTTTTTATTTTGCCATCTTCTGGCGCTAATAACTTTTTTATACTTTGGTGCACGGAGCTGTGGGTGGTGTCATTTTTTGCGACATTTGATAATATTTTCAATTTTATCATTTTTAGGACTTCGACCTTTTGATCACTTTTTATAGAATTTTTTTATATTTTTCAAAACGGCAAAAAAGTGGCATTATCGACTTTGGGCGGTATTTACGGGGGTTAAACGCAGTGAAAAAACGTTAATATATTTTGATAGATCGGACATTTTCGGACGCGGCGATACCTGATGTGTTTATGATTTTTACTGTTTATTTATATTTATGTCAGTTCTAGGGAAAGGGGAGTGATTGGAAATTTTTAGGTTTTTTATTATAATTTTTTTTTTAAACTTTTTTTTATTTTTATTTTTACTATTTTTCAGACTCCCTAGGGTACTTTAATCCTAGGTTGTCTGATCGATCCTATCATATGGCACTATATGGAGATTTTACTCCCCATTCATTACAATGTGCTATCAGCACATCCGTGAACCAGTTCAAGTGTGATATAAATTGCTTGGAAGTCGAAGAGGCGACTTGAAATCAAAGAGCGAAGCATTGAAATCAAGGTCTCTCCGCTGCAAATCCCCCCCGCTTCTAAATGTACATGGTATGTATCTCTGCTATCTCACACAACAAAAACACACTCAGCTCTGCTATGTCACACAATAAAACACACTCAGCTCTGCTATGTCACACAATAAAACACACTCAGCTCTGCTATCTCACATAACAAAAACACACTCAGCTCTGCTATGTCACACAATAAAACACACTCAGCTCTGCTATCTCACATAACAAAAACACACTCAGCTCTGCTATGTCACACAATAAAACACACTCAGCTCTGCTATCTCACATAACAAAAACACACTCAGCTCCGCTATCTCACACAACAAAAACACACTCAGCTTTGCTATCTCACACAATAAAACACACTCAGCTCTGCTATGTCACACAACAAAAACACACTCAGCTCTTTATCTCACACAACAAAAACACACTCAGCTCCGCTATCTCACACAATAAAACACACTCAGCTCTGCTATCTCACACAATAAAACACACTCAGCTCTGCTATCTCACACAACAAAAACACACTCAGCTCTGCTATCTCACACAACAAAAACACACTCAGCTCTGCTATCTCACACAACAAAAACACACTCAGCTCTGCTATCTCACACAACAAAAACACACTCAGCTCTGCTATCTCACACAACAAAAACACACTCAGCTCTGCTATCTCACATAACAAAAACGCACTCAGCTCTGCTATCTCACACAACAAAGCACTCGGCTCTGCTATCTCACACAACAAAACTCGCTCCACACTGCTATGCCACATTTCCTGCCCGGATCAATACGCTTATCATACAAAGTGCCTCTGACGCAGCTTATCGCGCCTCCCTCCTCCCTGGGCATGTGCCAAGTATCTGACCATGAAGGAAGAATCGGCAACTCTATCCCAGGCTGAGGGGGGGGGGGAATAATTAGAGAAACTGGTGATGCAGCCCATCGAAAAAATCCCTTACGGATCTGCTATAATATCCCCCCCCCCTTCCATTGCATTGGGGGCCCTGAGCCTCTTGATGTATCTGTAGGGGCAGTTCTTCCGGAATACTCAGATGCACGTGCAGCGGCGTTTGTAGAATCTCCCCCTCAGAGTGTCCCGGTGGCCAATATACATACATACAATACATTACATACATACATACATACATACATACATTACATACATACATTACATTACATACATTATATACATTGCATACATACATTACATACATACATTACATACATACATTACATACATTACATTACATACATTACATACATACACTACATACATAAATTACATACATTACATACATACATACATTACATATATACATTAAATTACATACATTACCTACATACATTACATACATACATTACATACATACATTACTTTACATACATTACATACATTATATACATACATACATTACATACATTACATACATACATATATACATACAAATATACATACATTACATTACATACATTACATTACATACATTACATACATACATTACATACATTACAAACATACATTACATACATACATACATTACATATATTACATATATTACATACATGCATTGCATACATACATTACATTACATACATTATATACATTACATACATTACATACATTACATACATACATTACATACATACAATACAAACATACATTACATACATTACATACATTACATACATTACATACATACATTACATACATTACATACATTACATACATACATTACATACATACAATACATACATTACATACATACATACATACATTGCATACATACATTACATACATTACATACATACATTACATACATACATTACATACATACATTGCATACATACATTACATACATATATTACATACATACATTACATACATACATACATTACATACATACATTACATACATACATTACACACATACATTACATACATACATTACATACATACATTAATTACATACATTACATACATTACATACATACATTACATACATTACATACATTACATACAATACATACATACATACATTACATGCATACATACATACATTACATACATTACATACATACATTACATACATTACATTACATACATACATTACATTACATACATACATACATACATTACATTACATACATTACATACATTACATACATACATACATTACATACATTACATACATACATACATTACATACATTACATATTTAAATACATTACATACATACATTACATACATACATACATACATACATTACATTACTTACATTATATACATTACATACATACATTACATACATTACATACATACAATACATTACATACATTACATACATACATTACATACATTACATTACATACATTACATACATTACATTACATACATACATTACAAACATACATTACATTACATACATTATATACATACATACATTACATACATATGTTACATATATTACATACATACATTACATACATAAATTACATACATTACATGCATACATTACATACATACATTACATATATACTTTAAATTACATACATTACATACATACATTACATACATTACCTACATACATTACATACATACATTACATATATACATTACATTACATACATTACATACATACATTACATTCATTACATACATTACATACATTATATACATACATATATACATACAAATATACATACATTACATTACATACATTACATACATACATTACATACATTACATACATTACATACATACATTACATACATTCATACATTACATTACATACATTACATACATACATTACATACATACATTACATATATTACATACATGCATTGCATACATACATTACATTACATACATTACATACATACATACATTACAGACATACATTACATACATTACATACATACATACATACAATACATACATTACATACATACATACATACATTACATACATTCATTGCATACACACATTACATACATACATTACATACATACATTACATACATACATTACATACATACAATACATACATACATTACACACATACATACATACATTAAATTACATACATTACATACATACATACATTACATACATACATACATACATTACATACATTCATTGCATACATTACATACATACATTACATAAATTACATACATACATTACATTACATACATTACATATATTACATACATACATTAAATACATACATACATTACATACATACATTACATACATACATTACATACATTACATACATACAATACATAAATACATTACACACATACATACATACATTACATTACATACATTACATACATTCATTACATACATTACATACATACATTACATAAATTACATACATACAAACATTACATTACATACATTACATACATACATTAAATACATTACATACACACATTACATACATACATTATATACATTACATACATACATTACATACATTACATACATACATTACATACATTACATACACACATTACATACATACATTATATACATTACATACATAAATTAAATACATACATACATTACATACATACATACACACAATACATTACATACATTACATACATACATTACATACATACAATACATACATACATAAATTACATACATACATACATTAAATACATACATACATTACATACATACATACATACATTACATACATTACATACATACATTACATACATACATACATTACATACATTACATACATTACATACATACATTACATACATACATTACATACATTACATTACATACATACATTACATTACATACATACATACATACATTACATTACATACATTACATACATTACATACATACATTACATACATACATTACATACATTACATTACATACATTACATACATACATTGCATACATACATTACATTACATATATTACATACATTACATTACATACATACATACATTACATACATACATTACATTGCATTACATACATTACAAACATTACATACATATATTACATACATACATACATTACATACATACATTACATACATTACATACATACATACATTACATACATTACATACATACATACATTACATACATTACATATTTAAATACATTACATACATACATTACATACATACATACATACATACATTACATTACTTACATTATATACATTACATACATACATTACATAGATTACATACATACAATACATTACATACATTACATACATACATTACATACATTACATTACATACATTACATACATTACATTACATACATACATTACAAACATACATTACATTACATACATTATATACATACATACATTACATACATATGTTACATATATTACATACATACATTACATACATAAATTACATACATTACATGCATACATTACATACATACATACATTACATATATACTTTAAATTACATACATTACATACATACATTACATACATTACCTACATACATTACATACATACATTACATATATACATTACATTACATACATTACATACATACATTACATTCATTACATACATTACATACATTACATACATACATATATACATACAAATATACATACATTACATACATACATACATTACATTACATACATTACATACATACATTACATACATTACATACATTACATACATACATACATTACATACATTCATACATTACATTACATACATTACATACATACATTACATACATACATTACATATATTACATACATGCATTGCATACATACATTACATTACATACATTACATACATACATACATTACAGACATACATTACATACATTACATACATACATACAATACATACATTACATACATACATACATACATTACATACATTCATTGCATACACACATTACATACATACATTACATACATACATTACATACATACATTACATACATACAATACATACATACATTACACACATACATACATACATTAAATTACATACATTACATACATACATACATTACATACATACATACATACATTACATACATTCATTGCATACATTACATACATACATTACATAAATTACATACATACATTACATTACATACATTACATATATTACATACATACATTAAATACATACATACATTACATACATACATTACATACATTACATACATACATTACATACATTACATACATACAATACATAAATACATTACACACATACATACATACATTACATTACATACATTACATACATTCATTACATACATTACATACATACATTACATAAATTACATACATACAAACATTACATTACATACATTACATACATACATTAAATACATACATACATTACATACATACATTACATACATTACATACACACATTACATACATACATTATATACATTACATACATAAATTAAATACATACATACATTACATACATACATACACACAATACATTACATACATTACATACATACATTACATACATACAATACATACATACATAAATTACATACATACATACATTAAATACATACATACATTACATACATACATACATACATACATTACATACATACATACATACATTACATACATACATACATTACATACATTACATACATTACATACATACATTACATACATACATTACATACATACATTACATTACATACATTACATACGTAAATTACATACATTACATACATACATTACATACATTACATACATACATTACATACATACATTATATACATTACATACATACATTATATACATACATTACATTACATACATTATATACATTACATACATACATTACATAGATTACATACATACAATACATTACATACATACATACATTACATACATACATACATTACAAACATACATTACATACATACATTACATACATACATTACATATATACATTAAATTACATACATTACATACATTACCTACATACATTACATACATACATACATACATTACATGTATACATTACATTACATAGAAACATACATTACATACATTACATACATTACATACATACATACATACATTACATATATTACATACATACATTGCATACATACATTACATGCATACATTATATACATACATACATTACATTACATACATTACGTACATACATTATATACATACATACATACATTACATACATACATTACATTACATACATACATTACATACATACATACATTACAAACATACATTACATACATACATTACATACATACATTACATATATACATTAAATTACATACATTACATACATTACCTACATACATTACATACATACATACATACATTACATGTATACATTACATTACATAGAAACATACATTACATACATTACATACATTACATACATACATACATACATACATTACATATATTACATACATACATTGCATACATACATTACATGCATACATTATATACATACATACATTACATTACATACATTACGTACATACATTATATACATACATACATACATTACATAACATACATTTATACATACAAATATACATACATTTCATACACACATACATTACATTGCATACATTACATACATACATTACATACAAACATACATACATTACATACATACATACATTACATACAAACATACATACATTACATACATTACATACATTACATAATACATTACATATATTACATACATACATTACATACATTACATACATACATTACATACATTACATACATACATTACATACATACATACATTACATACATTACATACATTACATACATTACATATATTACATACATACATACATTACATACAAACATACATACATTACATACATACATACATTACATTACATACATTACATACATTACATACATACATTACATACATTACATACATACATTACATACATACATACATTACATACATTACATACATTACATACATTACATATATTACATACCTACATACATTACATACAAACATACATACATTACATACATACATACATTACATACAAACATACATACATTACATACATTACATACATTACATACATACATACATTACATACATTACATACATTACATATTACATTACATATATTACATACATACATTGCATACATACATTACATTACATACATTACATACATACATACATACATTACATACATACATTATATACTTTACATACATACATTACATACATACATACATTACATACATACATACATTACATACAAACATACATACATTACATACATACATACATTACATACATTACATACATTACATACATACATACATTACATAATACATTACATATATTACATACATACATTGCATACATACATTACATTACATACATTACATACATCACATACATACATTACATACATACATACATTACATACATTACATACATTACATACATTACATATATTACATACATTACATACAAACATACATACATTACATACATACATACATTACATACAAACATACATACATTACATACATACATACATTACATACATTACATACATACATTACATACATTACATAATACATTACATATATTACATACATACATTGCATACATACATTACATTACATACATTACATACATACATACATACATTACATACATACATTATATACTTTACATACATACATTACATACAAACATACATACATACATTACATACATACATACATTACATACATTACATACATTACATACATTACATAATACATTACATATATTACATACATTACATTACATACATTACATACATTACATACATACATTACATACATTACATTACATACATTACATACATACATTACATACATACATACATTACATACATTACATACATACATACATTACATACAAACATACATACATTACATACATACATACATTACATACATTACATACATACATTACATACATACATTACATACATTACATACATTACATACATAACATACAATCACCGGCCACTTTATTAGGTACACCATGCTAGTAACGGGTTGGACCCCCTTTTGCCTTCAGAACTGCCTCAATTCTTCGTGGCATAGATACAACAAGGTGCTGGAAGCTCCTCAGAGATTTTGGTCCATAGTGACATGATGGCATCACACAGTTGCCGCAGATTTGTCGGCTGCACATCCATGATGCGAATCTCCCGTTCCACCACATCCCAAAGATGCTCTATTGGATTGAGATCTGGTGACTGTGGAGGCCATTTGTGTCCAGTGACCTCATTGTCATGTTCAAGAAACCAGTCTGAGATGATTCCAGCTTTATGACATGGCGCATTATCCTGCTGAAAGTAGCCATCAGATGTTACAGGGTACATTGTGCTCATAAAGGGATGGACATGGTCAGCAACAATACTCAGGTAGGAAAATATTCCCCACACCATGACACCACCACCACCAGCCTGACCCGCTGATACAAGGCAGGATGGATCCATGACACCAGCACCACCAGCCTGAGCCGCTGATACAAGGCAGGATGGATCCATGACACCACCACCACCAGCCTGAGCCGCTGATACAAGGCAGGATGGATCCATGACACCACCACCACCAGCCTGAGCCGCTGATACAAGGCAGGATGGATCCATGACACCAGCACCACCAGCCTGAGCCGCTGATACAAGGCAGGATGGATCCATGACACCACCACCACCAGCCTGAGCCGCTGATACAAGGCAGGATGGATCCATGACACCACCACCACCAGCCTGACCCGCTGATACAAGGCAGGATGGATCCATGACACCACCACCACCAGCCGGACCCGCTGATACAAGGCAGGATGGATCCATGACACCACCACCACCAGCCTGACCCGCTGATACAAGGCAGGATGGATCCATGACACCACCACCACCAGCCTGACCGCTGATACAAGGCAGGATGGATCCATGACACCACCACCACCAGCCTGACCCGCTGATACAAGGCAGGATGGATCCATGACACCACCACCACCAGCCTGACCCGCTGATACAAGGCAGGATGGATCCATGACACCACCACCACCAGCCTGAGCCGCTGATACAAGGCAGGATGGATCCATGACACCAGCACCACCAGCCTGAGCCGCTGATACAAGGCAGGATGGATCCATGACACCACCACCACCAGCCTGAGCCGCTGATACAAGGCAGGATGGATCCATGACACCACCACCACCAGCCTGACCCGCTGATACAAGGCAGGATGGATCCATGACACCACCACCACCAGCCGGACCCGCTGATACAAGGCAGGATGGATCCATGACACCACCACCACCAGCCTGACCCGCTGATACAAGGCAGGATGGATCCATGACACCACCACCACCAGCCTGACCGCTGATACAAGGCAGGATGGATCCATGACACCACCACCACCAGCCTGACCCGCTGATACAAGGCAGGATGGATCCATGACACCACCACCACCAGCCTGACCCGCTGATACAAGGCAGGATGGATCCATGACACCAGCACCACCAGCCTGACCCGCTGATACAAGGCAGGATGGATCCATGACACCAGCACCACCAGCCTGACCCGCTGATACAAGGCAGGATGGATCCATGACACCAGCACCACCAGCCTGACCCGCTGATACAAGGCAGGATGGATCCATGACACCACCACCACCAGCCTGACCGCTGATACAAGGCAGGATGGATCCATGACACCACCACCACCAGCCTGACCCGCTGATACAAGGCAGGATGGATCCATGACACCAGCACCACCAGCCTGACCCGCTGATACAAGGCAGGATGGATCCATGACACCACCACCACCAGCCTGACCCGCTGATACAAGGCAGGATGGATCCATGACACCACCACCACCAGCCTGACCCGCTGATACAAGGCAGGCTGGATCCATGCTTTCATGTTGTTGACGCCAAATTCTGACCCTACCATCCGAATGTCGCAGCAGAAATCGAGACTCATCAGACCAGGCAACGTTTTTCCAATCTTCTACTGTCCAATTTCGATGAGCTTGTGCAAATTGTAGCCTCAGTTTCCTGTTCTTAGCTGAAAGGAGTGGCACCCGGTGTGGTCTTCTGCTTCTGTAGCCCATCTGCCTCAAAGTTGGACGTACTGTGCGTTCAGAGATGCTCTTCTGCCTACCTTGGTTGTAACGGGTGGCGATTTGAGTCACTGTTGCCTTTCTATCAGCTCGAACCAGTCTGCCCATTCTCCTCTGACCTCTGGCATCAACAAGGCATTTCCGCCCACAGAACTGCCGCTCACTGGATGTTTTTTCTTTTTCGGACCATTCTCTGTAAACCCTAGAGATGGTTGTGCGTGAAAATCCCAGTAGATCAGCAGTTTCTGAAATACTCAGACCAGCCCTTCTGGCACCAACAACCATGCCACGTTCAAAGGCCTCAAATCACCTTTCTTCCCCATACTGATGCTCGGTGTGAACTGCAGGAGATTGTCTTGACCATGTCTACATGCCTAAATGCACTGAGAAGCCGCCATGTGATTGGCTGATTAGAAATTAAGTGTTAACGAGCAGTTGGACAGGTGTACCTAATAAAGTGGCCGGTGAGTGTACATTACATAATACATTACATATATTACATACATTACATACATTACATACATTACATACATACATTATATACTTTACATACATACATTGCATACATACATTACATTACATACATTACATACATTACATACATACATTATATACTTTGCATACATACATTACATACATTACATTTAGAGATGAGCGAGCACTAAAATGCTCGGGTGCTCGTTATTCGAGACGAACTTTTCCCGATGCTCGAGTGCTCGTCTCGAATAACGAGCCCCATTGAAGTCAATGGGAGACTCGAGCATTTTTCAAGGGGACCAAGGCTCTGCACAGGGAAGCTTGGCCAAACACCTGGAAACCTCAGAAAAGGATGGAAACACCACGGAAATGGACAGGAAACAGCAGGGGCAGCATGCATGGATGCCTCTGAGGCTGCTTAATCGCACCATTATGCCAAAATTATGGGCAACAACATGGCCATGACAGAGTGACCGAATGAGGCTAGATAGCATCTAAAACATCCAATAATTGACCCTGACACTATAGGGGACGGCATGCAGAGGCAGCGGCAGCAGCGGAAGGCTAGAGAGTGGCATGGCGACATACCCTAAATGGACTCAGGTTTCACCAAAGGAGGTGAAATGATTTCCTATGTGAACAAAAGGTTGACGGTATATTTAGTCGATAACACAGCATGGTGGCGACATAGTGACCAAGTTCCATAACGTATCTGGTGAAACACCCGAAAAATGAGCCTGACACAGCTCTTTTGATAAGGGGACGACATGTGGAGGCAGCCATGGAGACGACTTCCATGATTAAGAGCGACAGTATGGGGCATCCATATTGCGCTGCTATGATAACTTCAGGTCTCCAGCATGGCGGCGACAGATGGGCCGAGTTCCACTATGTATCTGGTGAAACACCTGAAAATTCTGCCTGACACAGCTCGTTTGATAAGGGGATGATGTGCTGCATATCCTCTCGTGCTCCAGCGTCTGGGGTATAGAGAGTTGAAATGAGACATTGGTGGACGCTGTGGAGGATCGTGGAGGCAAAATGGACAGGAAACAGCAGGGGCAGCATGCATGGATGCCTCTGAGGCTGCCTAATCTTGGGATGGAGCTGGCGCTCCGCTGCCAGGCGAGCTTTCGCCAATCCAAGCCCCTGTCTCTAGGCTACTCCCCAAACAGCACTTCTAAGAACCTTTTGTATAAGATCAAGTGTAGTAGCGTTCTTATAAGTTTGGGTTATGGCGGGTGAGGGGAATGTAAACAGATGCGCAAGAAGCGCTGAAATAATATTGGTAAATGATAAAAGTTTGCCAGTATATTTTGTGGATTACACAGCAGGGTGGCGACAAAGTTAACAAGTTTGATGTGGAATGCCCTGTAATAGCTCTTGGGCGGTGTGCCTTTTATCGCCTAGGCTCAGCAGTTTGAGCACCGCCTGCTGTCGCTTAGCGACGGCACTGCTGCTGTGCCTAGAGCTACCGACTGATGGCGCCATGCCCACGGATGGTAATTCGGAGGAGGAGGAGGTGGAGGAGGGGTGGGAGGAGGAGGAGGTATAGTAGGCCTTTGAGACCTGGACCGAGGTAGGCCCCGCAATCCTCGGCGTCGGCAGTATATGACCAGCCCCAGGGTCAGACTCGGTCCCAGCCTCCACCAAGTTAAGTGTAGTAGCGTTCTTATAAGTTTGGGATATGGCGGGTGAGGGGAATGTAAACAGATGCGCAAGAAGCGCTGAAATAATATCCGTAAATGGTAAAAGTTTGCCAGTATATTTTGTGGATAACACAGCAGGGTGGCGACAAAGTTAACAACTTTGATGTGGAATCCATGAAAACAACCCAAATTTCTGCCTGACACACCTCGTTTGATAAGGGGACGATGTATGGAGGCAGCTATATGGACGACTTTTGGAGGTAGCAATGGAGACAACGTGTGGAGGCTGCTATGGAGACAATTTAATTTGGATAGTGCCTGTATGTGGCAGTCCAAAAAAGTTTTCAAACCAGAGGAGCAGGTAGGTGGCCCTCCAGAAAAATGAAATAGATTGAGTGCCTGTATGTGGCAGTCCAAAAAAGTTTTCAAACCAGAAGAGCAGGTAGGTGGCCCTCCAGAAAAATTGAATAGATTGAGTGCCTGTATGTGGCAGTCCCAAAAATTGTTTAAAACAGAGGACCGGGTAGGTGGCCCTCCAGAAAAATTAAATGCATAAAGTACTATAGCTAGAGCCAGTGGGCCCTGTCAAAAAATAGCCAGTTTCCTCTGCTTTAGTGTACAAAGAGGAGGAGAAGGAGGAAAATGAGGAGGAGGAGTGCATAAATTATTCAGGTTGAGCTTCCTTCACCTGGTGGAGATTGGAAATTATGAGAAATCCAGGCTTTATTCATCTTAATAAGCGTCAGCCTGTCAGCGCTGTCAGTCGACAGGCGTGTACGCTTATCGGTGATGATGCCACCAGCTGCACTGAAAACCCGCTCGGACAACACGCTAGAGGCAGGGCAGGCAAGAACCTCCAAGGCGTACAGCGCCAGTTCGTGCCACATGTCCAGCTTTGAAACCCAGTAGTTGTAGGGAGCTGTGTGATCATTTAGGACGATGGTATGGTCAGCTACGTACTCCCTCACCATCTTTCTGTAAAGATCAGCCTTACTCTGCCGAGACTGGGGACAGGTGACAGTGTCTTGCTGGGGTGACATAAAGCTGGCAAAAGCCTTGTAAAGCGTACCCCTGCCAGTGCTGGACAAGCTGCCTGCTCGCCTACTCTCCCTCGCTACTTGTCCCGCAGAAGTATGCCCTGTGCCGCTAGCGCTGTCAGAAGGGAAATACTGTTTCAGCTTGTGCACCAGGGCCTGCTGGTATTCATGCATTCTCACACTCCTTTCCTCTCCAGGGATGAGAGTGGAAAGATTTTGCTTGTACCGTGGGTCAAGGAGAGTGAATACCCAGTAATCGGTGCTGGAATAAATTCTTTGAACGCGAGGGTCACGGGATAGGCAGCCTAGCATGAAATCTGCTATATGCGCCAGAGTACCAACGCGCAAGAATTCACTCCCCTCACTGGCCTGACTGTCCATTTCCTCCTCCTCCAACTCCTCTTCTTCTGCCCATACACGCTGAACAGTGAAGGACAGAACAATGGTCCCCTCTTGTGTCTCGCCAACATTCTCCTCCTCTTCCTCCTCATCCTCCTCCACCTCCTCCGATATGCGCTGAGAAACAGACCTGAGGGTGCTTTGGCTATCAACAAGGGAATCTTCTTCCCCCGTCTCTTGTGATGAGCGCGAAGCTTCCGACTTCATGCTGACCAGAGAGTTTTTCAACAGGCCAAGCAGCCGGATGGTGAGGCTGATGATGGCGGCATCGCCACTGACCATCTGTGTTGACTCCTCAAAGTTACTCAGCACCTGACAGATATCAGACATCCACGTCCACTCCTCATTGTAGACTTGAGGAAGCTGACTGACCTGACTACCAGTTCTGGTGGAAGTTGACATCTGGCAGTCTACAATCGCTCTGCGCTGCTGGTAAACTCTGGATAACATGGTTAATGTTGAATTCCACCTCGTGGGCACGTCGAACAACAGTCGGTGAGCAGGCAGTTGGAGGTGGCGCTGCGCTGCCCTGAGAGTGGCAGCATCTGTGCTGGACTTCCTGAAATGCACACAGATGCGGCGCACCTTCGTGAGCAAATCAGACAGATTGGGGTATGTCTTGAGGAAACGCTGAACTATCAGATTTAACACATGGGCCAGGCATGGCACATGTGTCAGTCTGCCGAGTTGCAGAGCCGCCACCAGGTTACGGCCGTTGTCACACACAACCATGCCTGGCTTCAGGTTCAGCGGTGCCAGCCACAGATCAGTCTGCGCCGTGATGCCCTGTAATAGTTCTTGGGCGGTGTGCCTTTTATCGCCTAGGCTCAGTAGTTTGAGCACCGCCTGCTGTCGCTTAGCGACGGCACTGCTGCTGTGCCTAGAGCTAGCGACTGATGGCGCCATGCCCACGGATGGTAGTTCGGAGGAGGAGGTGGAGGAGGGGCGGAAGGAGGAGGAGGCATAGTAGGCCTGAAAGACCTGGACCGAGGTAGGCCCCGCAATCCTCGGCGTCGGCATTATATGACCAGCCGCAGGGTCAGACTCGGTCCCAGCCTCCACCAAGTTAACCCAATGTGCCGTCAGCGATATATAGTGGCCCTGCCCGGCAGCACTCGTCCACGTGTCCGTGGTCAGGTGAACCTTGTCAGAAACGGCGTTGGTCAGGGCACGGATGATGTTGTCTGACACGTGCTGGTGCAGGGCTGGGACGGCACATCGGGAAAAGTAGTGGCGGCTGGGGACCGAATACCGAGGGGCGGCCGCCGCCATGAGGTTGCGAAAGGCCTCGGTCTCTACTAGCCTATAGGGCAGCATCTCCAGGCTAAGCAATCTGGAGATGTGGACATTAAGGGCTTGGGCGTGCGGGTGGGTTGCACTATATTTCCTTTTCCGCTCCAGCGTCTGGGGTATGGAGAGCTGAACGCTGGTGGATGCTGTGGAGGATCGTGGAGGCGACGATGGGGTTTTTGTGCCAGGGTCCTGGGCAGGGGGCTGACTATCAGCTGACACAGGGGAAGGAGCAGTGGTGTGCACGGCCGGAGGTGAACGGGCTTGGTGCCGCTGATTCGGGTGTTTAGCATTCATATGCCTGCACATACTGGTGGTAGTTAAGCTAGTAGTGGTGGAACCCCTGCTGATCCTGGTTTGGCAAAGGTTGCACACCACAGTCCGTCGGTCATCCGGTGTTTCCTTAAAGAACCTCCAGACTTCTGAAAATCTAGCCCTCGCCGCAGGAGCCCTCGCCACGGGAGCTTCACTACGTGACACATTTTGCGCTGATGCACCAGCTCTGGCCCTGCCTCTCCGTCTGGCCCCACCACTGCCTCTTCCAACCTGTTCTGGTCGAGGACTCTCCTCCGTCTCAGAAGCAGTGTGTTCACCCGGCCTCTCAACCCAGCTTGGGTCTGTCACCTCATCATCCTCCGATCCCTCAGTCTGCTCCCCCCTCGGACTTCCTGCCCTGACAACAACTTCACCACTGTCTGACAACCGTGTCTCCTCATCGTCGGACACCTCTTTACACACTTCTTCCACTACGTCAAGAAGGTCATCATCACCCACAGACTGCGACTGGTGGAAAACCTGGGCATCGGAAAATTGCTCAGCAGCAACCGGACAAGTGGTTTGTGACTGTGGGAAGGGTCCAGAAAACAGTTCCTCAGAGTATGCCAGTTCAAATGCCAAATTTTCCTGGGAGGGGGCAGACTGGGGGGGTGGAGGCTGAGGTGCAGGAGCTGGAGGAGTGCCGATTTCGGTGACATGGGTGGACTGCGTGGAAGACTGACTGGTGGACAAATTGCTCGAAGCATTGTCGGCAATCCACGACATCACCTGTTCGCACTGTTCTGGCCTCAAAAGTGCTCTACCACGAGTCCCAGTAACTTCAGACATGAACCTAGGGAGTGTAGCTCTGCGGCGTTCCCCTGCTCCCTCATCAGCAGGTGGTGTCTCACCCCGCCCAGGACCACGGCCTCTGACCCCTGCAGTAGTTGGACGCCCACGTCCCCGCCCTCATCCTATTGCTATGGCTATTTTCTAGCCAAGTATGAAAGCACACTGCTATGCCAGATGAGATGACGCTGAGTTATGAAAAAATAAACGTAAAATAAAAAGAAACTTGCAGACTGTGCCTAATTGAAATCCAACCCCGGGCCCTAATAAATTGTCCCACTTCGGTGTTTGAGGTGGATATGTGTGTCACTAACAGCTAAACACAACGGTAGCAAGTCCCCCTGCTAATTCCTCACAATATGGTACTAGCTGCAAATAATAAAAAAAAATGTGTAACGTTATTGTAGCCCTAAGAAGGGCTGTTGGGTTCTTGTAGAATCACTCCTGCCTAACACTATTCTAATAGAACAGCCTAACGCTTTCCCTGACCAGCAGCAGCTCTCTCCCTAGCGGCATCCAGACACAGAATGATCCGAGCAGCGCGGGCAGCGGCTAGTCTATCCCAGGGTCACCTGATCTGGCCAGCCAACCACTGCTATCGACGTGTAAGGGTACCACGTCATGCTGGGTGGAGTGCAGAGTCTCCTGGCTTGTGATTGGCTCTGTTTCTGGCCGCCAAAAAGCAAAACGGCGGGAGCTGCCATTTTCTCGAGCGGGCGAAGTATTCGTCCGAGCAACGAGCAGTTTCGAGTACGCTAATGCTCGATCGAGCATCAAGTACGGACGAGTATGTTCACTCATCTCTAATTGTAATATGTTGGGACTTTTTCTATAGCGTCCTGTCCACAGATATAATAACCCTTTGTTGACATATTGCGTAAAACTATTCAATTAGGATCTGATTTAGCAAAACAATTCTGTTTGTTCCCTTGAATGCCTCAAACTTAAAATGTTTTTTTGAGATAAATGGTGCCCTTTAATAGCCACACAGCTGCTTAAATCTTTTTTTTAATGTCCTTTTTATTTTATTTTTTGTTTTAAAAAAGTAAATGAAGAAATTACACCTCATTTCAACATAATGGGGCAGATTTACTTACCCGGTCCGTTCGCGATCCAGCGGCGCGTTCTCTGCGGTGGATTCGGGTCCGGCCGGGATTCATCAATTTCCTCCGCCGTCCACCAGGTGGCGCTGCTGCACTGAAGAGCATCTGAACGCACTGGAATTCACCGAGCCGGACCAAGTGAAGGTAAGTGCGTCCCAAGCGACACTTTTTTTGTTTTAAATGCGGCGTTTTTTCCGAATCCGTCGGGTTTTCTCTCGGCCACGCCCCCCGATTTCCGTTGCGTGCATGTCGGCGCTGATGCGCCACAATCCGATCGCGTGCGCCAAAATCCCGGGGCAATACAAAGGAAATTGGCGCAAATCTGAAATATTTGGGTAACACGTCGGGAAAACGCGAATCGGGCCCTTAGTAAATGACCCCCAATGTTCTTTTTCTATATGAAACCTTTAAAAAATTTTGTTTTTAATTATGTTTTTCTGAGGCTTTACGTATCATTTAAAGGACATCTTCCACCTGGAACCATGCTTGAAATCCCTGCAAAATGACATTCTGTTGTGTGACCCCTTTTTTTTTTTTTGTGTGTTTTCACATTTAAATTTATGCAAATGAGCCTGAGGGGCTCCAGACTCCATAGATGTAAATGTAGTCTGTAGCCCATGAGGGTAATTTGCAGATTATTTAAAGCATAACTTAATGGAAAAACGACAATAACAAGCTATTATATCAAAAAATAAAAATGCATGGGGTGCACATCAGTATGTCATTTTTGTAGTTTAACTAGCTGTGGTCCCCAAAAAAAGGAGCATCTAAAGTGTACTGAAAAAAATGCTATTCTTTGGGTTCTGTTTAAAAATTGTAGAATAATAAACATTACATTTGTTTTATGTTAAAAATTAAAATAAATGTTTAGCTGGCAAAATATTACTCGTAGCCTTTATTTTCTTCGTAACGTACAGTTGTGTTGTCATGTTAATTGACATTTTCGAAAGATGCGTCAATTACACAATTGGATCACCAAGGCGGAAAACCAAAAAAAAAAAACATAGACAATAAAAGGGGCAAATGCATAAACTGCTCAGAATGGCGCAGCTTCACTTCAATGGAGCGGCGTGTGTCCGTACAGCAGTTAACACCACATATAATTTTAGAATATTGAGAGATTGTGGATCAAACTTTGTGGGTCGTTAAAGTATTTTAGCCACTGAGAATTTTTCTATTTGTAAAATCAAATAAACCCCAAAAAATATGTACATTTAAAAATGTCATCTGATTATTTTTGAATCCCCTCTAAAACAAGGGGGGTCATTTACTAAGGGCCCGATTCGCGTTTTCCCGACGTGTTACCCGAATATTTCCGATTTGCGCCGATTGTACCTGAATTGCCCCGGGATTTTGGCGCACGCGATCGGATTGTGGCACATCGGCGCCGGAATGCCCGCAACGGAAATCGGGGGGCGTGGCCGAGCGAAAACCCACATACGTTAAGGTGTGTAGTTTATATAATGGCATAATTTTTGTGCATTTGATTTAATTTTTTAATTTCGTTCTCTTAAAGTAATTGGAAATATGAGCTTTTTCCGCAAAACCATCATTACAGTTACTGTATTGTGTTCTGCCATTATTCTTATATGTGTCATATATTGGTGCTATGCTGCCATCTGCTAGTCTGGATGTCCATGCGCTCCCTCTGCTTGTTTTGATAAAGTTTGTTCACGTCGCGAAAAAAAATACGTGCGACAAATTGTATCCAAAAAAACCCAAAAACAAGTAAAAAGACCCTGTGCGACTTCCAAACCGACAAATAAGAACTTCAAAAACTATGATAAATATCTCCCTATGTCTATAAGTTCTTTTGCTAACTCTTCTTGGCTCACAGGTCCAGAATTTCTGCTGGAACAGGCGAACAACCATGCTCAAGAGGACTTGAGCATCCAGGATCCGGATAATGCGTCAGATTTACTTACCCGGTCCATTTGCGATCCAGCGGTGCGTTCTCTGCGGTGGATTTGGGTCCGCCCAGGATTCATTAAGGTAGTTCCTCCGACGTCCACCAGGTGGCGCTGCTGCGCTGAAGAGCATCGGAACGCACTCAAGTACACCATCCTATACCTAGTGAAGGTAAGTGCAAGCTCCGCAACACATTTTTTTTAAAATGCGGCGGTTTTTCCGAATCCGTCGGGTTTTCGTTCAGCCACGCTCCCCCGATTTCCGTCGCGTGCATGCCAGTGCCGATGCGCCACATTCTGATCGCGTGCGCCAAAATCCCGGGGCAATTCAGGGAAAATCGGCGCAAATCGGAAATATTCGGGTAACACGTCGGGAAAACGCGAATCAGGCCCTTAGTAAATGACCCCCAATGATCCAGGTTGGTGCATTAGTCACTGGAACAAAGCCAGCCTCCAGCCTCGGTTGTCAACGCTTTGAACGTTTCTCCAGGAAGGCTGAACCTAAAACATTTGCAAGGAGAATCAACAAGTTAATTGTGATACTGTCCATTGAGAATGTTTCTGTAGGATGAGCAGAACAGAACTTTATTCCATGGATCTTGTTCCTGAGTTGAGAAACAGGACTATATTAGTGTTTTATATTGTACTCTAACATTTTGTTACAGGTTTCGGACTATATCTTATAGACAGTAGTTCATAGTGAAATCCCCAAAGGGAATTTCAGTCTGGGAGTGTGCTGTTCCCCTTGGTTGTATATTAGAGATGAGCGAGCACACTCGTTCGAGCATTAGCGTACTCGAAACTGCTCGTTGCTCGGATGAATACTTCGCCCGCTCGAGAAAATGGCATCTCCCGCCGTTTTGCTTTTTGGCGGCCAGAAACAGAGCCAATCACAAGCCAGGAGACTCTGCACTCCACCCAGCATGACGTGGTACCCTTACACGTCGATAGCAGTGGTTGGCTGGCCAGATCAGGTGACCCTGGAATAGACTAGCCCCTGCCCGCGCTGCTCGGATCATTCTCTGTCTGGATGCCGCTAGGGAGAGAGCTGCTGCTGGTCAGGGAAAGCGTTAGGGTGTTCTATTAGCTTACTGTTAGGCAGGAGTGATTCTACAAGAACCCAACAGCCCTTCTTAGGGCTACAATAACGTTATACATTTTTTTTTTTATTTGCAGCTAGTACCATATTGTGAGGAATTAGCAGGGGGACTTGCTACCGTTGTGTTTAGCGCTTAGTGACGCACATATCCACCTCAAACACCAAAGTGGGACAATTTATTAGGGGTTGGATTTCAATTAGGCACAGTCTGGCAGTTTCTTTTTATTTTACGTTTATTTTTTTCATAACTCAGCGTCATCTCATCTGGCATAGCAGTGTGCTTTCATACTTGGCTAGAAAATAGCCATAGCAATAGGATAGCATTGTTTGGTTTTAAAAACTAAAAAACACAAAAAAAAAAAAAAAACACAAAAAAAAAGTAAAAAAAAAGTTATAACTTTCATTTTCAAAATGTTTAACCCGAGGGCTAGGGGTAGAGGACGAGGGCGGGGACGTGGGCGTCCAACTACTGCAGGGGTCAGAGGCCGTGGTCCTGGGCGGGATGAGACACCACCTGCTGATGAGGGAGCAGGGGAACGCCGCAGAGCTACACTCCCTAGGTTCATGTCTGAAGTTACTGGGACTCGTGGTAGAGCACTGTTGAGGCCAGAACAGTGCGAACAGGTGATGTCGTGGATTGCCGACAATGCTTCGAGCAATTTGTCCACCAGTCAGTCTTCCACGCAGTCCACCCATGTCACCGAAATCGGCACTCCTCCAGCTCCTGCACCTCAGCCTCCTCCCCCCCAGTCTGCCCCCTCCCAGGAAAATTTGGCATTTGAACCGGCATACTCTGAGGAACTGTTTTCTGGACCCTTCCCACAGTCACAAACCACTTGTCCGGTTGCTGCTGAGCAATTTTCCGATGCCCAGGTTTTCCACCAGTCGCAGTCTGTGGGTGATGATGACCTTCTTGACGTAGTGGAAAAAGTGTGTAAAGAGGTGTCCGACGATGAGGAGAATGATGAGGGGACAGACCCAAGCTGGGTTGAGAGGCCGGGTGAACACAGTGCTTCTGAGACGGAGGAGAGTCCTCGACCAGAACAGGTTGGAAGAGGCAGTGGTGGGGCCAGACGGAGAGGCAGGGCCAGAGCTGGTGCATCAGCGCCAAATGTGTCACGTAGTGAAGCTCCCGTGGCGAGGGCTCCTGCGGCGAGGGCTAGATTTTCAGAAGTCTGGAGGTTCTTTAAGGAAACACCGGATGACCGACGGACTGTGGTGTGCAACCTTTGCCAAACCAGGATCAGCAGGGGTTCCACCACTACTAGCTTAACTACCACCAGTATGCGCAGGCATATGAATGCTAAACACCCCACTCAGTGGCACCAAGCCCGTTCACCTCCGGCCGTGCACACCACTGCTCCTTCCCCTGTGTCAGCTGATAGTCAGCCCCCTGCCCAGGACCCTGGCACAAAAACCCCATTGTCGCCTCCACGATCCTCCACAGCATCCACCAGCGTTCATCTCTCCATACCCCAGACGCTGGAGCGGAAAAGGAAATATAGTGCAACCCACCCGCACGCCCAAGCCCTTAATGTCCACATCTCCAAGTTGCTTAGCCTGGAGATGCTGCCCTATAGGCTAGTAGAGACCGAGGCCTTTCGCAACCTCATGGCGGCGGCCGCCCCTCGGTATTCGGTCCCCAGCCGCCACTACTTTTCCCGATGTGCCGTCCCAGCCCTGCACCAGCACGTGTCAGACAACATCATCCGTGCCCTGACCAACGCCGTTTCTGACAAGGTTCACCTAACCACGGACACGTGGACGAGTGCTGCCGGGCAGGGCCACTATATATCGCTGACGGCACATTGGGTTAACTTGGTGGAGGCTGGGACCCAGTCTGACCCTGCGGCTGGTCATATACTGCCGACGCCGAGGATTGCGGGGCCTACCTCGGTCCAGGTCTTTCAGGCCTACTATGCCTCCTCCTCCTCCCACCCCTCCTCCACCTCCTCCTCCGAACTACCATCCGTGGGCATGGCGCCATCAGTCGCTAGCTCTAGGCACAGCAGCAGTGCCGTCGCTAAGCAACAGCAGGCGGTGCTCAAACTGCTGAGCCTAGGCGATAAAAGGCACACCGCCCAAGAACTATTACAGGGCATCACGGCGCAGACTGATCTGTGGCTGGCACCGCTGAACCTGAAGCCAGGCATGGTTGTGTGTGACAACGGCCGTAACCTGGTGGCGGCTCTGCAACTCGGCAGACTGACACATGTGCCATGCCTGGCCCATGTGTTAAATCTGATAGTTCAGCGTTTCCTCAAGACATACCCCAATCTGTCTGATTTGCTCACGAAGGTGCGCCGCATCTGTGCGCATTTCAGGAAGTCCAGCACAGATGCTGCCACTCTCAGGGCAGCGCAGCGCCGCCTCCAACTGCCCGCTCACCGACTGTTGTGCGACGTGCCCACGAGGTGGAATTCAACACTAACCATGTTATCCAGAGTTTACCAGCAGCGCAGAGCGATTGTAGACTGCCAGATGTCAACTTCCACCAGAACTGGTAGTCAAGTCAGTCAGCTTCTTCAAGTCTACAATGAGGAGTGGACGTGGATGTCTGATATCTGTCAGGTGCTGAGTAACTTCGAGGAGTCAACACAGATGGTCAGTGGCGATGCCGCCATCATCAGCCTCACCATCCCGCTGCTTGGCCTGTTGAAAAACTCTCTGATCAGCATGAAGTCGGAAGCTTTGCGCTCCTCACAAGAGACGGGGGAAGAAGATTCCCTTGTTGATAGCCAAAGCACCCTCAGGTCTGTTTCTCAGCGCATATCGGAGGAGGTGGAGGAGGATGAGGAGGAAGAGGAGGAGAATGTTGGCGAGACACAAGAGGGGACCATTGTTCAGTCCTTCACTGTTCAGCGTGTATGGGCAGAAGAAGAGGAGTTGGAGGAGGAGGAAATGGACAGTCAGGCCAGTGAGGGGAGTGAATTCTTACGCGTTGGTACTCTGGCGCATATGGCAGATTTCATGCTAGGCTGCCTATCCCGTGACCCTCGCGTTCAAAGAATTTATTCCAGCACCGATTACTGGGTGTTCACTCTCCTGGACCCACGGTACAAGCAAAATCTTTCCACTCTCATCCCTGGAGAGGAAAGGAGTGTGAGAATGCATGAATACCAGCAGGCCCTGGTGCACAAGCTGAAACAGTATTTCCCTTCTGACAGCGCTAGCGGCAGAGGGCGTACTTCTGCGGGACAAGTAGCGAGGGAGAGTAGGCGAGCAGGCAGCTTGTCCAGCACTGGCAAGGGTACGCTTTACAAGGCTTTTGCCAGCTTTATGTCACCCCAGCAAGACACTGTCACCTGTCCCCAGTCTCGGCAGAGTAGGGCTGATCTTTACAGAAAGATGGTGAGTAGAGATGAGCGAACATACTCGTCCGAGCTTGATGCTCGATCGAGCATTAGCGTACTCGTAACTGCTCGTTGCTCGGACGAGTATTTCACCCGCTCGAGAAATTGGCAGCTCCCGCCGTTTTGCTTTTTGGCGGCCAGAAACAGAGCCAGTCACAAGCCAGGAGACTCTGCACTCCACCCAGCATGACGTGGTACCCTTACACGTCGATAGCAGTGGTTGGCTGGCCAGATCAGGTGACCCTGGGATAGACTAGCCGCTGCCCGCGCTGCTCGGATCATTCTCTGTCTGGATGCCGCTAGGGAGAGAGCTGCTGCTGGTCAGGGAAAGCGTTAGGGTGTTCTATTAGCTTACTGTTAGGCAGGAGTGATTCTACAACAACCCAACAGCCCTTCTTAGGGCTACAATAACGTTATACTTTTTTTTTTTATTTGCTTGTGGCTGGGCTTGCTGGCACTAGTAGTGCAGCTAGTACCATATTGTGAGGAATTTGCAGGGGGACTTGCTACCGTTGTGTTTAGCTCTTAGTGACACACATATCCACCTCAAACACCAAAGTGGGAAAATTTATTAGGGGTTTGTTTTCAATTAGGCAAAGTCTGCCAGTTTCTTTTTATTTTACGTTTATTTTTTTCATAACTCAGCGTCATCTCATCTGGCATAGCAGTGTGCTTTCATACTTGGCTAGAAAATAGCCATAGGAGAATCCAAACGGCTTACTTACGCCTTCAGTAGCGTTACATATATTTGATTTCTGGTTGATCTGCTGGTGGCTGTAGTTGTTGCAGTGCATCTACTAGCAAATTGTGAGCAATTAGGAGTGAGACTTGCGACCACTGTGTTTTGCGCTTAGTGACGCACATATCCATCGCAAAGACCGAAGTGGGAAAGTTTATTAGGGCCCGGGGTTGGATTTCAATTAGGCACAGTCTGCCATTTCCTTTTTTATTTTACGTTTATTTTTTTAATAACTCAGTGTCATCTCATCTGGCATAGCAGTGTGCTTTCATACTTGGCTAGAAAATAGCCATAGCAATAGGATAGCATCGTTTGGTTTTAAAAACTAAAAAACACACACAAAAAAAAAAAAACACAAAAAAAAGTTAAAAAAAAAATTAAAGTTATACCTCTCATTTTCAAAATGTTTAACCCGAGGGCTAGGGGTAGAGGACGAGGGCGGGGACGTGGGCGTCCAACTACTGCAGGGGTCAGAGGCCGTGGTCCTGGGCGGGGTGAGACACCACCTGCTGATGATGAAGGAGCAGGGGAACGCCGCAGAGCTACACTCCCTAGGTTCATGTCTGAAGTTACTGGGACTCGTGGTAGAGCACTGTTGAGGCCAGAACAGTGCGAACAGGTGATGTCGTGGATTGCCGACAATGCTTCGAGCAATTTGTCCACCTGTCAGTCTTCCACGCAGTCCACCCATGTCACCGAAATCGGCACTCCTCCAGCTCCTGCACCTCATCCTCCTCCCCCCCAGTCTGCCCCCTCCCAGCAAAATTTGCCATTTGAACCAGCATACTCTGAGGAACTGTTTTCTGGACCCTTCCCACAGTCACAAACCACTTGTCCGGTTGCTGATGAGCAATTTTCCGATGCCCAGGTTTTCCACCAGTCGCAGTCTGTGGGTGATGATGACCTTGTTGACGTACTGGAAGAAGTGTGTAAAGAGGTGTCCGACGATGAGGAGACACGGTTGTCAGACAGTGGGGAAGTTGTTGTCAGGGCAGGAAGTCCGAGGGGGGAGCAGACTGAGGGATCGGAGGATGATGAGGTGACAGACCCAAGCTGGGTTGAGAGGCCGGGTGAACACAGTGCTTCTGAGACGGAGGAGAGTCCTCGACCAGAACAGGTTGGAAGAGGCAGTGGTGGGGCCAGACGGAGAGGCAGGGCCAGAGCTGGTGCATCAGCGCCAAATGTGTCAACTAGTGAAGCTCCCGTGGCGAGGGCTCCTGCGGCGAGGGCTAGGTTTTCAGAAGTCTGGAGGTTCTTTAAGGAAACACCGGATGACCGACGGACTGTGGTGTGCCACATTTGCCAAACCAGGATCAGCAGGGGTTCCACCACTAATAGCTTAACTACCACCAGTATGCGCAGGCATATGAATGCTAAACACCCGAATCAGTGGCACCAAGCCCGTTCACCTCCGGCCGTGCACACCACTGCTCCTTCCCCTGTGTCAGCTGATAGTCAGCCCCCTGCCCAGGACCCTGCCACAAAAACCCCATCGTCGCCTCCACGATCCTCCACAGCATCCACCAGCGTTCAGCTCTCCATACCCCAGACGCTGGAGCGGAAATGCAAATATAGTGCAACCCACCCGCACGCCCAAGCCCTTAATGTGCACATCTCCAGATTGCTAAGCCTGGAGATGCTGCCCTATAGGCTAGTAGAGACCGAGGCCTTTCGCAGCCTCATGGCGGCGGCCGCCCCTCGGTATTCGGTCCCCAGCCGCCACTACTTTTCCCGATGTGCCGTCCCAGCCCTGCACCAGCACGTGTCAGACAACATAATCCGTGCCCTGACCAACGCCGTTTCTGACAAGGTCCACCTGACCACGGACACGTGGACGAGTGCTGCCGGGCAGGGCCACTATATATCGCTGACGGCACATTGGGTTAACTTGGTGGAGGCTGGGACCGAGTCTGACCCTGCGGCTGGTCATATACTGCCGACACCGAGGATTGCGGGGCCTACCTCGGTCCAGGTGTTTCAGGCCTACTATGCCTCCTCCCACCCCTCCTCCACCTCCTCCTCCGAACTACCATCCGTGGGCATGGCGCCATCAGTCGCTAGCTCTAGGCACAGCAGCAGTGCCGTCGCTAAGCGACAGCAGGCGGTGCTCAAACTGCTGAGCCTAGGCGATAAAAGGCACACCGCCCAAGAACTATTACAGGGCATCACGGCGCAGACTGATCTGTGGCTGGCACCGCTGAACCTGAAGCCAGGCATGGTTGTGTGTGACAACGGCCGTAACCTGGTGGCGGCTCTGCAACTCAGCAAACTGACACATGTGCCATGCCTGGCCCATGTGTTAAATCTGATAGTTCAGCGTTTCCTCAAGACATACCCCAATCTGTCTGATTTGCTCACGAAGGTGCGCCGCATCTGTGCGCATTTCAGGAAGTCCAGCACAGATGCTGCCACTCTCAGGGCAGCGCAGCGCCGCCTCCAACTGCCCGCTCACCGACTGTTGTGCGACGTGCCCACGAGGTGGAATTCAACACTGACCATGTTATCCAGAGTTTACCAGCAGCGCCGAGCGATTGTAGACTGCCAGATGTCAACTTCCACCAGAACTGGTAGTCAGGTCAGTCAGCTTCCTCAAGTCTACAATGAGGAGTGGACGTGGATGTCTGATATCTGTCAGGTGCTGAGTAACTTTGAGGAGTCAACACAGATGGTCAGTGGCGATGCCGCCATCATCAGCCTCACCATCCCGCTGCTTGGCCTGTTGAAAAACTCTCTGGTCAGCATGAAGTCGGAAGCTTTGCGCTCCTCACAAGAGACGGGGGAAGAAGATTCCCTTGTTGATAGCCAAAGCACCCTTAGGTCTGTTTCTCAGCGCATATCGGAGGAGGTGGAGGTGGAGGAGGATGAGGAGGAGAATGTTGGCGAGACACAAGAGGGGACCATTGTTCAGTCCTCCACTGTTCAGCGTGTATGGGCAGAAGAAGAGGATTTGGAGGAGTTGGAGGAGGAGGAGATGGACAGTCAGGCCAGTGAGGGGAGTGAATTCTTACGCGTTGGTACTCTGGCGCATATGGCAGATTTCATGCTAGGCTGCCTATCCCGTGACCCTCGCGTTCAAAGAATTTATTCCAGCACCGATTACTGGGTGTTCACTCTCCTGGACCCACGGTACAAGCAAAATCTTTCCACTCTCATCCCTGGAGAGGAAAGGAGTGTGAGAATGCATGAATACCAGCAGGCCCTGGTGCACAAGCTGAAACAGTATTTCCCTTCTGACAGCGCTAGCGGCAGAGTGCGTAGTTCTGCGGGACAAGTAGCGAGGGAGAGTAGGCGAGCAGGCAGCTTGTCCAGCACTGGCAAGGGTACGCTTTACAAGGCTTTTGCCAGCTTTATGTCACCCCAGCAAGACACTGTCACCTGTCCCCAGTCTCGGCAGAGTAGGGCTGATCTTTACAGAAAGATGGTGAGGGAGTACGTAGCTGACCATACCATCGTCCTAAATAATCACACAGCTCCCTACAACTAATGGGTTTCAAAGCTGGACATGTGGCACGAACTTGCGCTGTACGCCTTGGAGGTTCTTGCCTGCCCTGCCGCTAGCGTCTTGTCCGAGCGGGTTTTCAGTGCAGCTGGTGGCATCATCACCGATAAGCGTACACGCCTGTCGACTGACAGCGCTGACAGGCTGACGCTTATTAAGATGAATAAAGCCTGGATTTCTCCTAATTTCCAATCTCCACCAGGTGAAGGAAGCTCAACCTGAATAATTTATCCACTCCTCCTCCTCCTCATTTTCCTCCTTCTCCTCCTCTTTGTACAGTAAAGCAGAGGAAACTGGCTATTTTTTGACAGGGCCCACTGGCTCTAGCTATAGTACTTTATGCATTTAATTTTTATGGCGGGCCACCGACCCGGTCCTCTGTTTTAAACAATTTTTCGGAGTGCCACATACAGGCACTCAATCTATTCAATTTTTCTGGAGGGCCACCTACCTGCTCCTCTGGTTTGAAAACTTTTTTGGACTGCCACATACAGGCACTCAATCTATTCCATTTTTCTGGAGGGCCACCTACCTGCTCCTCTGGTTTGAAAACTTTTTTGGACTGCCACATACAGGCACTCAATCTATTCAATTTTTCTGGAGGGCCACCTACCTGCTCCTCTGGTTTGAAAACTTTTTTGGACTGCCACATACAGGCACTCAATCTATTCAATTTTTCTGGAGGGCCACCTACATGCTCCTCTGGTTTGAAAACTTTTTTGGACTGCCACATACAGGCACTATCCAAATTGAATTGTCTCCATAGCAGCCTCCACACGTTGTCTCCATTGCTACCTCCAAAAGTCGTCCATATAGCTGCCTCCATACATCGTCCCTTTATCAAACGAGGTGTGTCAGGCCGAAATTTGGGTTGTTTTCATGGATTCCACATCAAAGTTGTTAACTTTGTCGCCACCCTGCTGTGTTATCCACAAAATACACTGGCAAACTTTTACCATTTACGGATATTATTTCAGCGCTTCTTGCGCATCTGTTTACATTCCCCTCACCCGCCATATCCTAAACTTATAAGAACGCTACTACACTTGATCTTATACAAAAGGTTCTTAGAAGTGCTGTTTGGGGAGTAGCCTAGAGACAGGGGCTTGGATTGGCGAAAGCTCGCCTGGCAGCGGAGCGCCAGCTCCATGCCAAGAACCAACTAACATAGTTTTAACTGCAGCACCTTTAATCTACTACTAGTTCACTGCCTCCATACATGGTCCCCTTATCAAACGAGCTGTGTCAGGCAGAATTTTGGGTTGTTTTCATGGATTCCACATCAAAGTTGTTAACTTTGTCGCCACCCTGCTGTGTTATCCACAAAATACACTGGCAAACTTTTACCATTTACGGATATTATTTCAGCGCTTCTTGCGCATCTGTTTACATTCCCCTCACCCGCCATATTCCAAACTATTAAGAACGCTACTACACTTAACTTGGTGCAGGCTGGGACCGAGTCTGACCCTGGGGCTGGTCATATACTGCCGACGCAGAGGATTGCGGGGCCTACCTCGGTCCAGGTGTTTCAGGCCTACTATGCCTCCTCCTCCTCCCACCCCTCCTCCACCTCCTCCTCCTCATCCGAATTACCATCCGTGGGCATGGCGCCATCAGTCGGTAGCTCTAGGCACAGCAGCAGTGCCGTCGCTAAGCGACAGCAGGCGGTGCTCAAACTGCTGAGCCTAGGTGATAAAAGGCACACCGCCCAAGAGCTATTACAGGGCATTCCGCATCAAACTTGTTAACTTTGTCGCCACCCTGCTGTGTAATCCACAAAATATACTGGCAAACTTTTTTCATTTACGGATATTATTTCAGCGCTTCTTGCGCAGATGTTTACATTCCCCTCACCCGCCATATCCCAAACTTATAAGAACGCTACTACACTTGATCTTATACAAAAGGTTCTTAGAAGTGCTGTTTGGGGAGTAGCCTAGAGACAGGGGCTTGGATTGGCGAAAGCTCGCCTGGCAGCGGAGCGCCAGCTCCATGCCAAGATCCAACTAACATAGTTTTAACTGCAGCACCTTTAATCTACTACTAGTTCACTGCCTCCATACATGGTCCCCTTATCAAACGAGCTGTGTCAGGCAGAATTTTGGATTGTTTTCATGGCTTCCATGTTAACTTTGTCGCCACCCTGCTGTGTAATCCACAAAATATACTGGCAAACTTTTATCATGTACCGATATTATTTGAGCGCTTCTTGCTCACCTCCTTTGGTTCCTCTCTGCCACCCATTGGTTTGAAGCCTGAGTCCATTTAGGGTATGTTGCCATGACACTCTCTAGCCTGCTGCCGCTGCCTCTGCATGCCATCCCCTATAGTGTCAGGGTCAATTATTGGATGTTTTAGATGCTATCTAGCCTCATTCGGTCACTCTGTCATGGCCATGCTGTTGCCCATAATTTTGGCATAATGGTGCGATTAAGCAGCCTCAGAGGCATCCATGCATGCTGCCCCTGCTGTTTCCTGTCCATTTCCGTGGTGTTTCCATCCTTTTCTGAGGTTCCCAGGTGTTTGGCCAAGCTTCCCTGTGCAGAGCCTTGGTCCCCTTGAAAAATGCTCGAGTCTCCCATTGACTTCAATGGGGCTCGTTACTCGAAACGAGCACTCGAGCATCGGGAAAAGTTCGTCTCGAATAACGAGCACCCGAGCATTTTAGTGCTCGCTCATCTCTAATGGTGAGGCAGTACGTAGCTGACCATACCATCGTCCTAAAGGATCACACAGCTCCCTACAACTACTGGGTTTCAAAGCTGGACATGTGGCACGAACTGGCGCTGTACGCCTTGGAGGTTCTTGCCTGCCCTGCCGCTAGCGTGTTCTCCGAGCGGGTTTTCAGTGCAGCTTGTGGCATCATCACCGATAAGCGTACACGCCTGTCGACTGACAGCGCTGACAGGCTGACGCTTATTAAGATGAATAAAGCCTGGATTTCTCATAATTTCCAATCTCCACCAGGTGAAGGAAGCCCAACCTGAATAATTTATGCACTCCTCCTCCTCATTTTCCTCCTTCTCCTCCTCTTTGTACACTAAAGAAGAGGAAACTGGCTATTTTTTGACAGGGCCCACTGGCTCTAGCTATAGTACTTTATGCATTTAATTTTTCTGGAGGGCCACCTACCCGGTCCTCTGTTTTAAACAATTTTTGGGACTGCCACATACAGGCACTCAATCTATTCAATTTTTCTGGAGGGCCACCTACCTGCTCCTCTGGTTTGAAAACTTTTTTGGACTGCCACATACAGGCACTCAATCTATTTCATTTTTCTGGAGGGCCACCTACCTGCTCCTCTGGTTTGAAAACTTTTTTGGACTGCCACATACAGGCACTCAATCTATTTCATTTTTCTGGAGGGCCACCTACCTGCTCCTCTGGTTTGAAAACTTTTTTGGACTGCCACATACAGGCACTATCCAAATTAAATTGTCTCCATAGCAGCCTCCACACGTTGTCTCCATTGCTACCTCCAAAAGTCGTCCATATAGCTGCCTCCATACATCGTCCCCTTATCAAACGAGGTAAGTCAGGCAGAAATTTGGGTTGTTTTCATGGATTCCACATCAAAGTTGTTAACTTTGTCGCCAACCCTGCTGTGTAATCCACAAAATATACTGCCAAACTTTTACCATTTACGGATATTATTTCAGCGCTTCTTGCGCATCTGTTTACATTCCCCTCACCCGCCATATCCCAAACTTATAAGAACGCTACTACACTTAACTTGGTGGAGGCTGGGACCGAGTCTGACCCTGGGGCTGGTCATATACTGCCGACGCCGAGGATTGCGGGGCCTACCTCGGTCCAGGTCTCAAAGGCCTACTATACCTCCTCCTCCTCCCACCCCTCCTCCACCTCCTCCTCCTCCTCCGAATTACCATCCGTGGGCATGGCGCCATCAGTCGGTAGCTTTAGGCACAGCAGCAGTGCCGTCGCTAAGCGACAGCAGGCGGTGCTCAAACTGCTGAGCCTAGGCGATAAAAGGCACACCGCCCAAGAGCTATTACAGGGCATTCCACATCAAACTTGTTAACTTTGTCGCCACCCTGCTGTGTAATCCACAAAATATACTGGCAAACTTTTATCATTTACCGATATTATTTCAGCTCTTCTTGCGCATCTGTTTACATTCCCCTCACCCGCCATATCCCAAACTTATAAGAACGCTACTACACTTGATCTTATACAAAAGGTTCTTAGAAGTGCTGTTTGGGGAGTAGCCTAGAGACAGGGGCTTGGATTGGCGAAAGCTCGCCTGGCAGCGGAGCGCCAGCTCCATCCCAAGATCCAACTAACATAGTTTTAACTGCAGCACCTTTAATCTACTACTAGTTCACTGCCTCCATACATGGTCCCCTTATCAAACGAGCTGTGTCAGGCAGAATTTTCAGGTGTTTCACCACATACATAGTGGAACTCGGTGCATCTGTCGCCGCCATGCTGGAGACCTGCAGTTGCAATCATAGAAGCGCAATATGGATGCCCCATACTGTCGCTCTTAATCATGGAAGTCCTCTCCATGGCTGCCTCCAAATGTCGTCCCCTTATCAAAAGAGCTGTGTCAGGCTCATTTTTCGGGTGTTTCACCAGATACGTTATGGAACTTGGTCACTATGTCGCCACCATGCTGTGTTATCGACTAAATATACCGTCAACCTTTTGTTCACAGAAGAAATAATTTCAGCGCTTCTTGCTCACCTCCTTTGGTTCCTCTCTGCCACCCATTGGTTTGAAGCCTGAGTCCATTTAGGGTATGTCGCCATGCCACTCTCTAGCCTTCCGCTGCTGCCGCTGCCTCTGCATGCCGTCCCCTATAGTGTCAGGGTCAATTATTGGATGTTTTAGATGCTATCTAGCTTCATTCTGTCACTCTGTCATGGCCATGTTGTTGCCCATAATTTTGGCATAATGGTGCGATTAAGCAGCCTCAGAGGCATCCATGCATGTTGCCCCTGCTGTTTCCTGTCCATTTCCATGGTGTTTCCATCATTTTCTGAGGTTTCCAGGTGTTTGGCCAAGCTTCCCTGTGCAGAGCCTTGGTCCCCTTGAAAAATGCTCGAGTCTCCCATTGACTTCAATGGGGCTCGTTATTCGAGACGAGCACTCGAGCATCGGGAAAAGTTCGTCTCGAATAACGAGTACCCGAGCATTTTAGTGCTCGCTCATCTCTATTGTATATGTTGTTATGCAGCTGTTCATATTACTGCAATGTGTTCTGCCTCCATTATTCTTATAAGTGTCATATATTGGTGCTATGCTGCCATCTGCTAGTCTGGATGTCCATGCGCTCCCTCTGCTTGTTTTGATAAAGTTTTTTTCTAAGTGGGTGTGTTTCTGGATACCTGTCCCCTTGTTATTTCCTGTGACAGCCATTTTAGGTAACTGGGAACACACATGTTTTGGGTTACTGAAGCACCAATTTCTGACCAGCAGCGACAGGTGTCAGTAGTTTCATCATCTACAAGTGTCAATAACTTCATCAAAAGCATCAACAATCACAGAGCCGCACAATACTGTAGAAGTGCCTACAGCTGTATCTGAGGTAAATGAACCAGGTCCTGCTTCACATCACTGAGTTCCTGCATCGTATCTCCTGCATCTGAGCTCTGGTCCTGTCTGCTCCACATTCTGGATATGAAGGTAGGAAAGTTTCCCAGTTACTATCTACCAGCCAATTACACCTTCAATCACCTTGTATGGGGACAGAACAAAGATCGCACCCTGGCTGACAGCCGCTCAGAGCAGTGACCGCAGCTTGGCCAGTAGCCGTTCAGAGTAAGGATCACACCCTGGCCGGCAGCCGTGCAGAATAAGGATCACACCCTGGCCGGCAGCCGTTCAGAGTAAGGATCACACCCTGGCCATCAGCCGTGCAGAGTAAGGATCACACCCTGGCCATCAGCCGTGCAGAGTAAGGATCACACCCTGGCCGGCAGCCATGCAGAGTTAGTATCACACCCTGGCCGGCAGCCGTGCAGAGTTAGTATCACACCCTGGCCGGCAGCCGTGCAGAGTAAGGATCACACCCTGGTCGGCAGCCGTGCAGAGTAAGTATCACACCCTGGCCAGCAGCCATGCAGAGTAAGTATCACACCCTGGTCATGAGCCGTGCAGAGTAAGGGTCACACCCTGGCCGGCAGCTGTGCAGAGTAAGGATCACACCCTGGCCGGCAGCCGTGCAGAGTAAGGATCACACCCTGGCCGGAAGCAGTGCAGAGTAAGGATCACACCCTGGCCGGCAGCCGTGCAGAGTTAGTATCACACCCTGGCCGGCAGCCGTGCAGAGTAAGGATCACACCCTGGCCGGCAGCAGTGCAGAGTAAGGATCACACCCTGGCCGGCAGCCGTGCAGAGTAAGGATCACACCCTGGCCGGCAGCTGTGCAGAGTAAGGATCACACCCTGGCCGACAGCCATGCAGAGTAAGTATCACACCCTGGCCGGCAGCTGTGCAGAGTAAGGATCACACCCTGGCTGGCAGCCGTGCAGAGTAAGGATCACACCCTGGCCGGAAGCCATGCAGAGTAAGGATCACACCCTGGCTGGCAGCCGTGCAGAGTAATAGACTTTACCTGGGCGGCAGCCGTGCCGAGTAAGGATCACACCCTGGTCAGCAGCCGTGCAGAGTAAGGATCACACCCTGGTCAGCAGCCATGTAGAGTCAGAAACACACCCTGGCTGGCAACCATGCAGAGTAAGGATCACACCCTGGCCGGTAGCCGTACAGAGTAATAATTACACCCTGGCCGGCAGCCGCAAAGAGTAAGGATCACACCCTGGCCGGCAGCCGTGCAGAATAAGGATCACACTCTGGCCGGTAGCCGTGCAGAGTAAGGATCACACCCTGGCCGGCAGCCATGCAGAGTAAGGATCACACCCTGGCCGGCAGCCGTGCAGAGTCACGATCACACCTTGGCCGGCAGCCATGCAGAGTAAGGATCACACCCTGGCCGGCAGCCATGCAGAGTAAGGATCACACCCTGGCCGGCAGCCATGCAGAGTAAGGATCACACCCTGGCCAGCAGCCATGCAGAGTAAGGATCACACCCTGGCCGGCAGCCATGCAGAGTAAGGATCACACCCTGGCCGGCAGCCGTGCAGAGTAAGGATCACACCCTGGCCAGCAGCCGTGCAGAGTAAGGATCACACCCTGGCCGGCAGCCTAGCAGAGTAAGGAACACACCCTGGCCGGCAGCCGTGCAGAGTAAGGAACACACCCTGGCCGGCAGCCGTGCAGAGTCACGATCACACCTTGGCCGGCAGCCATGCAGAGTAAGGATCACACCCTTGCCGGCAGCCGTGCAGAGTAAGGATCACACCCTGGCCAGTAGCCGTGCAGAGTAAGGATCACACCCTGGCCAGCAGCCGTGCAGAGTAAGGATCACACCCTGGCCAGCAGCCATGCAGAGTAAGGATCACACCCTGGCCGGCAGCCGTGCAGAGTAAAGATCACACCCTGGCCAGTAGCCGTGCAGAGTAAGGATCACACCCTGGCCAGCAGCCGTGCAGAGTAAGGATCACACCCTGGCCAGCAGCCGTGCAGAGTAAGGATCACACCCTGGCTGACTGTGGCATAAATAGAATCCATTTATAGGACATCTACCACCAGGATGAAGGACTGTAACACTGGTGTTTCCCCTCTGGCAGGATTTGCTCTTCTGTAGCCTCTTTTGCCCTGGTTTTTCAAAATAAAAGTGATTGACAAATGAGAGAAAGACATCAAGGAATGCGCTAGAAATCTTTATTGAGAATAAATTGATTATAATGAGATTCACGATTAATTCATGTTTCATTGTTAAGGTCAAGCCAGGTTAGAATTCTCAGAACACTAGACGACCCCTCTAACCTCTGCCCCCTAACTCTCTCTGTCCCTTCCTCTTTCTGCCCCCCCTCTCTCTTCCCCCTATCTCTCTCTGCCTTCTCTCTGCCCTCTCTCTCGCTCTGCACTCTCTCTGTCGTCTGTCTCTCTGCCCTCTCTCTCGCTCTGCCCTCTCTCCGTCCCGTCTCTCGCTCTGCCCTCTCCCTCTCTTGCCTCTTTTTGCCCCCTCTCTCTCTCTGCCCCCTCTTTGCCCCCTCTTTCTCTCTTGCTTTAAACCTGATTGCGTATAGAATGCATAAGGATAGAGTCAGATATTGTGATAACTATTAGTGTCCGAATCGCTGGCCCTACATGTAAGCCAATCACAGCACAGATATCGGGGTAACGCGGAGGTATCACCCTCAATCTCATGCGGTCACTGGCGGCTGTGGAATCAGGGTGATCATTGTATAATCTCAGAAACAATGGTTCGATTTCCATTGTAAAAGCTTTTATGGGAATAGACTTTTATTTGCTCTTTGTACAATCGATGTTTAACTTGTCGCCGTTAAAGCATTTGTAACAATTGTTTTCGTAGCATCTGACTAAACTGATCTCTTTGTCTAGAAGCTTCCAGGCAGTAGCAATGGCTTGGTCTCTTCCTATATCAAAGTAATACATAAAATGGAAGACGAAGGCTCTGTCCTTGATGTTGACCAACGCTGGAGTCTCGTGGATCCCCTTGATGATATTATTGTTTTCTTTCGGGTTGGTGCAGAAGTCCACACACGGAGAGTTCTGAGAGAAGAATATGACACAATCCTGCGCAGATGTAGATTTCAGGAGGTGGCTTATGGGGGAATCGGTGACGGGGTCCAGTAGGCGGAATTCTGCGTGTCGTGTATTAGGACCGATATTGCCGGTTTGGATTGCCGCCACCATGCGCTTTCCTTCGTAGACTCCTTTAGTGTTCAGCATATTAAGAACCTCCGTTGGATCGATTTCTGACATGACCTTGTTTAATTCCAAACCCTTTTTACATTCAGCATTTGTAAATTTGACCAAATATGCAAATTGATTATTGGCACCTAGAAGTCTGTAAGGTAAGAAAAGCATTAAACTAAACTATTTATGCCATCAAAGAGACAAAAATTCATTCTGCTCGTTACATGAATGAAATAAAAATAGGCAAATAAAGTGAAATAAGCAAAACCATTACATCTTGGATGCACATACTGGGTAAGGCTAAAATCCCTGAGAAGCTTCCGCCCAGCTTTTCCCTGAAATCGTGGCACCAGAAAAAGCTTACATGGTTCTGACCCAAGCACACTACATGGGTACAGTACCAGAACCCAGCTCACTACATAGCTATGGTACCAGAACCCAGCTCACTACATAGCTATGGTACCAGAACCCAGCTTACTACATAGCTATGGTATCAGAACCCAGCTCACTACATAGCTATGGTATCAGAACCCAGCTCACTACATAGCTATGGTATCAGAACCCAGCTCACTACATAGCTATGGTACCAGTACCCAGCTCCGTACATAGCTCTGACTATCAGAACCCAGCTCACTACATAGTTATGGTATCAGAACCAAGCTCACTACATAGCTATGGTACCAGAACCCAGCTCACTACATAGCTCTGACTATCAGAACCCAGCTCACTACATAGCTATGGTATCAGAACCCAGCTCACTACATAGCTATGGTACCAGTACCCAGCTCCGTACATAGCTCTGACTATCAGAACCCAGCTCACTACATAGTTATGGTATCAGAACCAAGCTCACTACATAGCTATGGTACCAGAACCCAGCTCACTACATAGCTCTGACTATCAGAACCCAGCTCACTACATAGCTATGGTACCAGAACCCAGCTCACTACATAGCTATGGTATCAGAACCCAGTTCACTACATAGCTATGGTATCAGAACCCAGCTCACTACATAGCTATGGTATCAGAACCCAGCTCACTACATAGCTATGGTACCAGTACCCAGCTCCGTACATAGCTCTGACTATCAGAACCCAGCTTACTACATAGCTATGGTATCAGAACCCAGCTCACTAAATAGCTATGGTACCAGTACCCAGCTCCGTACATAGCTCTGACTATCAGAACCCAGCTCACTACATAGCTATGGTATCAGAACCAAGCTCACTACATAGCTATGGTACCAGAACCCAGCTCACTACATACATATGGCATCAAAACCCAGCCCACTACATAGCTATGGTACCAGAACCCAGCTTACTATATAGGTACAGTAGCAGAACCCAGCTCACTACATAGCTATGGTACCAGAACCCAGCTCACTACATAGGTACAGTACCAGAACCCAGCTCACTACATAGCTATGGTATCAGAACCCAGCTCACTACATAGCTATGGTATCAGAACCCAGCTCACTACATAGCTATGGTATCAGAACCCAGCTCACTACATAGCTATGGTATCAGAACCCAGCTCACTACATAGCTATGGTATCAGAACCCAGCTCACTACATAGCTATGGTATCAGAACCCAGCTCACTACATCGCTATGGTATCAGAACGCAGTTCACTACATAGCTATGGTACCAGAACCCAGCTTACTACATAGCTATGGTATCAGAACCCAGCTCACTACATAGCTATGGTATCAGATCCCAGCTCACTACATAGCTATGGTATCAGAACCCAGCTCACTACATAGTTATGGTATCAGAACCCAGCTCACTACATAGTTATGGTACCAGAACCCAGCTCACTACATAGCTATGGTACCAGAACCCAGCTCACTACAAAGCTATGGTATCAGAACCCAGCTCACTACATAGCTATGGTATCAGAACCCAGCTCACTACATAGGTACAGTACCAGAACCCAGCTCACTACATACCTATGGTATCAGAACCCAGCTCACTACATAGCTATGGTATCAGAACCCAGCTCACTACATAGCGATGGTACCAGAACCCAGCTCACTACATAGCTATGGTATCAGAACCCAGCTCACTACATAGGCACAGTACCAGAACCCGGCTCACTACATAGCTATGGTATCAGAACCCAGCTCACTACATAGTTATGGTATCAGAACCCAGCTCACTACATAGTTATGGTATCAGAACCCAGCTCACTACATAGCTATGGTACCATATCCCAGCTCACTACATAGCTATGGTATCAGAACCCAGATCATTACATAGCCCTGGTATCAGAACCCAGCTCACTACATAGCTATGGTATCAAAACCCAGCTCACTACATAGCTCTGGTATCAGAACCCAGCTCACTACATAGCTATGGTATCAGAACCCAGATCATTACATAGCCCTGGTATCAGAACCCAGCTCACTACATAGCTATGGTATCAAAACCCAGCTCACTACATAGCTCTGGTATCAGAACCCAGCTCACTACATAGCTCTGGTATCAGAACCCAGCTCACTACATAGCTATGGTACCAGAACCCAGCTTACTACATAGTTATGGTATCAGAACCCAGCTCACTACATAGCTATGGTATCAAAACCCAGCTCACTACATAGCTCTGGTATCAGAACCCAGCTCACTACATAGCTATGGTACCAGAACCCAGCTCACTACATAGCTATGGTATCAGAACCCAGCTCACTACATAGTTATGGTATCAGAATTCCTAGCCCGCAGGCTGCTTAAGCCTGGGGGCGGCAGGACTGGCAGTGTTCCGCCCCCTCTTTTGGTTAGGGTATAGACCCTCCTTGGCCCGTCCCCTGCCCGGGGTTTTTTTTGTGCTGGGCAGCCAATCAGGTGGCCCGGAAGTGCTTCCTGGCCACTTGATGGCGCTAGCCCTGGGCTATTTAGCCCTGAGCACGGAGCTAGTCCTGCCTCTTTGGGACTTGCTCCGTGCTCAAGAGTTTCCCACCCGCCCGCCCTTTGGAATACTGTTTTTGGGTTTTGGTTAGGTATTGACTAGGGAATTTTTTGTTATATATATTTCTTTATCATTTGTTTGGAATTGTTTTTGTGTTTTAATGTTCTTAACAAAGTTTTTTTTGGTAGTCACAGCGTGGCCTGTGAGGAAACTGGACCCTCTCGGTTTACGTCGTAATCACCTGTCGGATCAACAAGGACATGCCCCCGCGTAGGCGGGGCCAGGCATGCGAGGTGAATAATTCCGGAAGGGTCTGGGTCTTCCCACAGGTCATTTATTTGTAAATATTTGTTAATTAATAAAGCTGTGGCCGACCTCCACTTTTACTCCCATCAGATCGGTTTCAATGTTTAGTTCTTTGGCGTAGGGGACGGGTGGGTTTTACACCGGTGGGTTTGGTTATTGATACTGCCAGTCCCCAGCTCACTACATAGCTATGGTATCAGAACCAAGCTCACTACATCACTATGGTACCAGAACGCAGCTCACTACATAGCTATGGTACCAGTACCCAGCTCCGTACATAGCTCTGGCATAAGAACCCAGCTCACTACATAGCTATGGTATCAGAACCCAGCTCACTACATAGCTATGGTATCAGAACCCAGCTCACTACATAGCTATGGTACCAGAACCCAGCTCACTACATAGTTATGGTACCAGAACCCAGCTTACTATATAGGTACAGTACCAGAACCCAGCTCACTACATAGCTATGGTATCAGAACCCAGTTTAATATATAGGTACAGTACCAGAACCCAGCTCACTACATAGCTATGGTATCAGAACCCAGCTTACTACATAGCTATGGTATCAGAACCCAGCTCACTACATAGCTATGGTATCAGAACCCAGCTCACTACATAGCTATGGTATCAGAACCCAGCTCACTACATAGCTATGGTATCAGAACTCAGCTCACTACATAGCTATGGTATCAGAACCCAGCTCACTACATAGCTATGGTATCAGAACCCAGCTCACTACATAGCTATGGTATCAGAACCCAGCTCACTACATAGCTATGGTATCAGAACCCAGCTCACTACATAGCTATGGTATCAGAACCCAGCTCACTACATAGCTATGGTATCAGAACCCAGCTCACTACATAGCTATGGTATCAGAACCCAGCTCACTACATAGCTCTGGTATCAGAACCCAGCTCATTACATAGGTACAGTACCAGAACCCAGCTTACTACATAGTTATAGTATCAGAACCCAGATCACTACATAGTTATGGTATCAGAACCCAGCTCACTACATAGCTATGGTATCAGAACCCAGCTCACTACATAGCTATGGTATCAGAACCCAGCTCACTACATAGTTATGGTATCAGAACCCAGCTCACTACATAGCTATGGTATCAGAACCCAGCTCACTACATAGCTATGGTATCAGAACTCGGCTCACTACATAGCTATGGTACCAAAACCCAGCTCCCTACATAGCTATGGTACCAGAACCCAGCTCACTACATAGTTAGGTTATCAAAACCCAGCTTACTACATAGCTCTGGTACCAGAACCCGGCTCACTACATAGTTATGGTATCAGAACCCAGATCACTACATAGCTTTGGTATCAGAACCCAGCTCACTACATAGCTATGGTACCAGAACCCAGCTCACTACATAGGTACAGTACCAGAACCAAGCTCACTACATAGCTATGGTATCAGAACCCAGCTCACTACATAGCTATGGTACCAGAACCCAGCTCACTACATAGCTATGGTATCAGAACCCAGCTCACTACATAGCTATGGTATCAGAACCCAGCTCACTACATAGCTATGGTATCAGAACCCAGCTCACTACATAGCTATGGTATCAGAACCCAGCTCACTACATAGTTATGGTACCAGAACCCAGCTCACTACATAGCTATGGAACCAGAACCCAGCTCACTACATAGCTATGGTATCAGAACCCAGCTCACTACATAGCTATGGTATCAGAACCCAGCTCACTACATAGCTATGGTATCAGAACCCAGCTCACTACATAGCTATGGTATCAGAACCCAGCTCACTACATAGCTATGGTATCAGAACCCAGCTCACTACATAGCTATGGTATCAGAACCCAGCTCACTACATAGCTCTGGTATCAGAACCCAGCTCACTACTTAGCTATGGTACCAGAACCCAGCTCACTACATAGCTATGGTATCAGAACCCAGCTCACTACATGGCTATGGTATCAGAACTCGGCTCACTACATAGCTATGGTACCAGAACCCAGCTCACTACATAGCTATGGTATCAGAACCCAGCTCACTACATAGCTCTGGTATCAGAACCCAGCTCACTACTTAGCTATGGTACCAGAACCCAGCTCACTACATAGCTATGGTATCAGAACCCAGCTCACTACATGGCTATGGTATCAGAACTCGGCTCACTACATAGCTATGGTACCAGAACCCAGCTCACTACATAGCTATGGTACCAGAACCCAGCTTAGTACATAGTTATGGTGTCAAAACCCAGCTTACTACATAGCTCTGGTATCAGAACCCAGCTCACTACATAGGTACAGTATCAGAACCCAGATTACTACATAGCTATGGTACCAGAACCCAGCTCACTACATAGTTATGGTATCAGATCCCAGATCACTACATAGCTTTGGTATCAGAACCCAGCTCACTACATAGCTATGGTATCAGAACCGAGCTCACTACATAGGTACAGTACCAGAACCCAGCTCACTACATAGCTATGGTATCAGAACCCAGCTCACTACATAGCTATGGTATCAGAACCCAGCTCACTACATAGCTATGGTACCAGAACCCAGCTCACTACATAGCTATGGTATCAGAACCCAGCTCACTACATAGCTATGGTACCAGAACCCAGCTCACTACATAGCTATGGTATCAGAACCCAGCTCACTACATAGCTATGGTACCAGAACCCAGCACACTACATAGCTATGGTACCAAAACCCAGCTCACTACATAGCTATGGTATCAGAACCCAGCTTACTACATAGCTGTGGTATCAGAACCCAGCTTACTACATAGCTATAGTATCAGAACCCAGCTCACTACATAGCTATAGTACCAGAACCCAGCTCACTACATAGTTATGGTGTCAGAACCCAGCTCACTACATAGATATGGTACCAGAACCCAGCTCACTACATAGATATGGTACCAGAACCCAGCTCACTACATAGCTATGGTATCAGAACCCAGCTCACTACATAGATATGGTACCAGAACCCAGCTCACTACATAGATATGGTACCAGAACCCGGCTCACTACATAGCTCTGGTATCAGAACCCAGCTTACTACATAGTTATGGTATCAGAACCCAGCCCACTACATAGCTATAGTACCATAACCCAGCTCACTACATAGTTATAGTATCAGAACCCAGTTCACTACATAGCTATAGTACCAGAACCCAGCTCACTACATAGCTATGGTATCAGAACCCAGATCACTACATAGCTATGATATCAAAACCCAGCTCACTACATAGCTATGGTACCAGAACCCAGCTCACTACATAGCTATGGTACCAGAACCCAGCTCACTACATAGGTACAGTACCAGAACCCAGCTCACTACATAGCTATGGTATCAGAACCCAGCTCACTACATAGCTATGGTATCAGAACCCAGCTCACTACATAGGTACAGTACCAGAACCCAGGTCACTACATAGCTATGGTACCAGTACCCAGCTCCGTACATAGCTCTGGCATAAGAACCCAGCTCACTACATAGCTATGGTACCAGAACCCAGCTCACTACATAGCTATGGTATCAGAACCCAGCTCACTACATAGCTATGGTACCAGAACCCAGCTCACTACATAGTTATGGTACCAGAACCCAGCTTACTATATAGGTACAGTACCAGAACCCAGCTCACTACATAGCTATGGTATCAGAACCCAGTTTAATATATAGGTACAGTACCAGAACCCAGCTCACTACATAGCTATGGTATCAGAACCCAGCTTACTACATAGCTATGGTATCAGAACCCAGCTCACTACATAGCTATGGTTTCAGAACCCAGCTCACTACATAGCTATGGTATCAGAACCCAGCTCACTACATAGCTATGGTATCAGAACCCAGCTCACTACATAGCTATGGTATCAGAACCCAGCTCACTACATAGCTATGGTATCAGAACCCAGCTCACTACATAGCTATGGTATCAGAACCCAGCTCACTACATAGCTATGGTATCAGAACCCAGCTCACTACATAGCTATGGTATCAGAACCCAGCTCACTACATAGCTCTGGTATCAGAACCCAGCTCATTACATAGGTACAGTACCAGAACCCAGCTTACTACATAGTTATGGTATCAGAACCCAGATCACTACATAGTTATGGTATCAGAACCCAGCTCACTACATAGCTATGGTATCAGAACCCAGCTCACTACATAGTTATGGTATCAGAACCCAGCTCACTACATAGCTATGGTATCAGAACCCAGCTAACTACATAGCTATGGTATCAGAACTCGGCTCACTACATAGCTATGGTACCAAAACCCAGCTCCCTACATAGCTATGGTACCAGAACCCAGCTCACTACATAGTTAGGTTATCAAAACCCAGCTTACTACATAGCTCTGGTACCAGAACCCGGCTCACTACATAGTTATGGTATCAGAATCCAGATCACTACATAGCTTTGGTATCAGAACCCAGCTCACTACATAGCTATGGTACCAGAACCCAGCTCACTACATAGGTACAGTACCAGAACCCAGCTCACTACATAGCTATGGTATCAGAACCCAGCTCACTACATAGCTATGGTACCAGAACCCAGCTCACTACATAGCTATGGTATCAGAACCCAGCTCACTACATAGCTATGGTATCAGAACCCAGCTCACTACATAGCTATGGTATCAGAACCCAGCTCACTACATAGCTATGGTATCAGAACCCAGCTCACTACATAGCTATGGTATCAGAACCCAGCTCACTACATAGCTATGGTATCAGAACCCAGCTCACTACATAGCTATGGTATCAGAACCAAGCTCACTACATAGCTATGGTATCAGAACCCAGTTTAATATATAGGTACAGTACCAGAACCCAGCTCACTACATAGCTATGGTATCAGAACCCAGCTTACTACATAGCTATGGTATCAGAACCCAGCTCACTACATAGCTATGGTATCAGAACCCAGCTCACTACATGGCTATGGTATCAGAACTCGGCTCACTACATAGCTATGGTACCAGAACCCAGCTCACTACATAGCTATGGTACCAGAACCCAGCTTAGTACATAGTTATGGTATCAGAACCCAGTTTAATATATAGGTACAGTACCAGAACCCAGCTCACTACATAGCTATGGTATCAGAACCCAGTTTAATATATAGGTACAGTACCAGAACCCAGCTCACTACATAGCTATGGTATCAGAACCCAGCTCACTACATAGCTATGGTATCAGAACCCAGCTCACTACATAGCTATGGTATCAGAACCCAGCTCACTACATGGCTATGGTATCAGAACTCGGCTCACTACATAGCTATGGTACCAGAACCCAGCTCACTACATAGCTATGGTACCAGAACCCAGCTTAGTACATAGTTATGGTGTCAAAACCCAGCTTACTACATAGCTCTGGTATCAGAACCCAGCTCACTACATAGGTACAGTATCAGAACCCAGATTACTACATAGCTATGGTACCAGAACCCAGCTCACTACATAGTTATGGTATCAGATCCCAGATCACTACATAGCTTTGGTATCAGAACCCAGCTCACTACATAGCTATGGTATCAGAACCGAGCTCACTACATAGGTACAGTACCAGAACCCAGCTCACTACATAGCTATGGTATCAGAACCCAGCTCACTACATAGCTATGGTATCAGAACCCAGCTCACTACATAGCTATGGTATCAGAACCCAGCTCACTACATAGCTATGGTACCAGAACCCAGCTCACTACATAGCTATGGTATCAGAACCCAGCTCACTACATAGCTATGGTACCAGAACCCAGCACACTACATAGCTATGGTACCAGAACCCAGCTCACTACATAGCTATGGTATCAGAACCCAGCTTACTACATAGCTATAGTATCAGAACCCAGCTCACTACATTGCTTTAGTACCAGAACCCAGCTCACTACATAGGTATAGTACCAGAACCCAGCTCACTACATAGATATGGTACCAGAACCCAGCTCACTACATAGCTATGGTATCAGAACCCAGCTCACTACATAGCTCTGGTATCAGAACCCAGCTTACTACATAGTTATGGTACCAGAACCCAGCTCACTACATAGATATGGTACCAGAACCCAGCTCACTACATAGATATGGTACCAGAACCCAGCTCACTACATAGCTATGGTATCAGAACCCAGCTCACTACATAGCTCTGGTATCAGAACCCAGCTTACTACATAGTTATGGTATCAGAACCCAGCCCACTACATAGCTATAGTACCATAACCCAGCTCACTACATAGTTATAGTATCAGAACCCAGTTCACTACATAGCTATAGTACCAGAACCCAGCTCACTACATAGCTATGGTATCAGAACCCAGATCACTACATAGCTATGATATCAAAACCCAGCTCACTACATAGCTATGGTACCAGAACCCAGCTCACTACATAGCTATGGTACCAGAACCCAGCTCACTACATAGGTACAGTACCAGAACCCAGCTCACTACATAGCTATGGTATCAGAACCCAGCTCACTACATAGCTATGGTATCAGAACCCAGCTCACTACATAGCTATGGTATCAGAACCCAGCTCACTACATAGCTATAGTATCAGAACCCAGCTCACTACATAGCTATGGTATCAGAACCCAGCTCACTACATAGCTATGGTATCAGAACCCAGCTCACTACATAGCTATGGTATCAGAACCCAGCTCACTACATAGCTATGGTATCAGAACCCAGCTCACTACATAGCTCTGGTATCAGAACCCAGCTCACTACATAGGTACAGTACCACAACCCAGCTCACTACATAGCTATGGTATCAGAACCCAGCTCACTACATAGCTATGGTATCAGAACCCAGCTCACTACATAGCTATGGTACCAGAACCCAGCTCACTACATAGCTCTGGTATCAAAACCCAGCTCACTACATAGCTATAGTACCAGAACCCAGCTCACTACATAGTTATGGTATCAGAACCCAGATCACTACATAGCTATGGTACCAGAACCCAGCTCACTACATAGGTACAGTACCAGAACCCAGCTCACTACATAGCTATGGTATCAGAACCCAGCTCACTACATAGCTATGGTATCAGAACCCAGATCACTACATATCTATGGTACCAGAACCCAGCTTACTACATAGCTATGGTACCAGAACCCAGCTTACTATATAGGTACAGTACCAGAACCCAGTTCACTACATAGCTATGGTATCAGAACCCAGCTTACTATATAGGTACAGTACCAGAACCCAGCTCACTACATAGCTATGGTATCAGAACCCAGCTCACTACATAGCTATGGTATCAGAACCCAGCTCACTACATAGCTATGGTACCAGAACCCAGCTCACTACATAGCTATGGTATCAGAACCCAGCTCACTACATAGTTATGGTACCAGAACCCAGCTCACTACATAGCTATGGTATCAGAACCCAGCTTACTATATAGGTACAGTACCAGAACCCAGCTCACTACATAGCTATGGTATCAGAACCCAGCTCACTACATAGCTATGGTATCAGAACCCAGCTCACTACATAGCTATGGTATCAGAACCCAGCTCACTACATAGTTATGGTACCAGAACCCAGCTCACTACATAGCTATGGTATCAGAACCCAGCTCACTACATAGCTATGGTATCAGAACCCAGCTCACTACATAGTTATGGTACCAGAACCCAGCTCACTACATAGCTATGGTACCAGAACCCAGCTCACTACATAGGTACAGTACCAGAACTCATCTCACTACATAGCTATGGTACCAGAACCCAGCTCACTACATAGGTACAGTACCAGAACCCGGCTCACTACATAGTTATGGTATCAGAACCCAGATCACTACATAGCGTTGGTATCAGAACCCAGCTCACTACATAGCTATGGTACCAGAACCCAGCTCACTACATGGCTATGGTATCAGAACTCAGCTCACTACATAGCTATGGTACCAGAACCCAGCTCACTACATAGCTATGGTACCAGAACCCAGCTCACTACATAGTTATGGTATCAGAACCCAGCTCACTACATAGCTATGGTACCAGAACCCAGCTCACTACATAGCTATGGTATCAGAACCCAGCTCACTACATAGCTATGGTATCAGAACCCAGCTTACTACATAGCTATGGTATCAGAACCCAGCTCACTACATAGCTATGGTACCAGAACCCAGCTCACAATATAGCTATGGTATTAGAACCCAGCTCACTACATAGCTATGGTATCAGAACCCAGCTCACTACATAGCTCTGGTATCAGAACCCAGCTCACTACATAGCTATGGTACCAGAACCCAGCTTACTACATAGCTATGGTATCAGAACCCAGCTTACTACATAGCTATGGTATCAGAACCCAGCTCACTACATAGCTATGGTATCAGAATCCAGCTCACTACATAGCTATGGTACCAGTACCCAGCTCCGTACATAGCTATGGTATCAGAACCCAGCTCACTACATAGCTATGGTATCAGAACCCAGCTCACTACATAGCTATGGTATCAGAACCCAGCTCACTACATAGCTATGGTACCAGAACCCAGCTCACTACATAGCTCTGGTATCAGAACCCAGCTCACTACATAGGTACAGTACCACAACCCAGCTCACTACATAGCTATGGTACCAGAACCCAGCTCACTACATAGTTATGGTACCAGAACCCAGCTTACTACATAGCTATGGTACCAGAACCCAGCTTACTACATAGCTATGGTATCAGAACCCAGCTCACTACATAGCTATGGTATCAGAACCCAGCTCACTACATATCTATGGTATCAGAACCCAGCTCAATACATAGCTATGGTATCAGAACCCAGCTTACTACATAGTTATGGTATCAAAACCCAGCTCACTACATAGCTATGGTACCATAACCCAGCTCACAACATAGCTATGGTATCAGAACCCAGCTCACTACATAGCTATGGTATCAGAACCCCGCTCACTACATAGCTATGGTACCAGAACCCAGCTTACTACATAGTTATGGTACCAGAACCCAGCTCACTACATAGTTATGGCACCAGAACCCAGCTTACTGCATAGCTATGGTATCAGAACACAGCTCACTGCATAGCTATGGTATCAGAACCCAGCTTACTACATAGCTATGGTACCAGAACCCAGCTCACTACATAGCTATGGTATCAGAACCCAGCTCACTACATAGCTATGGTATCAGAACCCAGCTCACTACATAGCTATGGTACCAGAACCCAGCTCACTACATAGCTATGGTATCAGAACCCAGCTCACTACATAGCTCTGGTATCAGAACCCAGCTCACTACATAGCTATGGTACCAGAACCCAGCTTACTACATAGCTATGGTATCAGAACCCAGCTCACTACATAGCTATGGTACCAGAACCCAGCTCACTACATAGCTATGGTACCAAAACCCAGCTCACTACATAGCTATGGTACCAGAACCCAGCTCACTACATAGCTATGGTATTAGAACCCAGCTCACTACATAGCTATGGTATCAGAACCCAGCTCACTACATAGCTCTGGTATCAGAACCCAGCTCACTACATAGCTATGGTACCAGAACCCAGCTTACTACATAGCTATGGTATCAGAACCCAGCTTACTACATAGCTATGGTATCAGAACCCAGCTCACTACATAGCTATGGTATCAGAATCCAGCTCACTACATAGCTATGGTACCAGTACCCAGCTCCGTACATAGCTCTGGTATCAGAACCCAGCTCACTACATAGCTATGGTATCAGAACCCAGCTCACTACATAGCTATGGTATCAGAACCCAGCTCACTACATAGCTATGGTATCAGAACCCAGCTCACTACATAGCTATGGTATCAGAACCCAGCTCACTACATAGTTATGGTATCAAAACCCAGCTCACTACATAGCTCTGGTATCAGAACCCAGCTCACTACATAGGTACAGTATCAGAACCCAGCTTACTACATAGCTATAGTACCAGAACCCAGCTTACTACATAGCTATGGTATTAGAACTCAGCTCACTACATAGCTTTGGTATCAGAACCCAGCTCACTACATAGCTATGGTACCAGAACCCAGCTCACTACATAGGTACAGTAGCACAACCCAGCTCACTACATAGCTATGGTACCAGAACCCAGCTCACTACATAGCTATGGTACCATAACCCAGCTCACAACATAGCTATGGTATCAGAACCCAGCTCACTACATAGCTATGGTACCAGAACCCAGCTTACTACATAGTTATGGTACCAGAACCCAGCTCACTACATAGTTATGGTACCAGAACCCAGCTTACTGCATAGCTATGGTATCAGAACACAGCTCACTACATAGCTATGGTATCAGAACCCAGCTTACTACATAGCTATGCTACCAGAACCCAGCTCACTACATAGCTATGGTATCAGAACCGAGCTCACTACATAGCTATGGTATCAGAACCCAGCTTACTACATAGCTATGGTATCAGAACCCAGCTTACTACATAGTTATGGTATCAGAACCCAGCTCACTACATAGATCTGGTATCAGAACCCAGCTCACTACATAGGTACAGTATCAGAACCCAGCTTACTACATAGCTATAGTACCAGAACCCAGCTCACTACATAGCTATGGTACCAGAACCCAGCTCACTACATAGTTATGGTATCAGAACCCAGCTCACTACATAGCTATGGTATCAGAACCCAGCTCACTACATAGCTATGGTATCAGAACCCAGCTCACTACATAGCTATGGTACCAGAACCCAGCTTACTACATAGTTATGGTATCAGAACCCAGCTTACTACATAGCTATGGTATCAGAACCCAGCTCACTACATAGCTATGGTACCAGAACCCAGCTCACTACATAGCTATGGTATCAGAACCCAGCTTACTACATAGCTATGGTATCAGAACCCAGCTTACTACATAGCTATGGTATCAGAACCCAGCTCACTACATAGCTATGGTATCAGAACCCAGCTCACTACATAGCTATGGTATCAGAACCCAGCTTACTACATAGCTATGGTATCAGAACCCAGCTCACTACATAGCTATGGTATCAGAACCCAGCTCCGTACATAGCTCTGGTATCAGAACCCAGCTCACTACATAGCTATGGTATCAGAACCCAGCTCACTATATAGCTATGGTATCAGAACCCAGCTTACTACATGGCTATGGTATCAGAACCCAGCTTACTACATAGTTATGGTATCAAAACCCAGCTCACTACATAGCTATGGTACCAGAACCCAGCTCACTACATAGCTATGGTATCAGAACCCAGCTCACTACATAGCTATGGTATCAGAACCCAGCTCACTACATAGCTATGGTATCAGAACCCAGCTTACTACATGGCTATGGTATCAGAACCCAGCTTACTACATAGTTATGGTATCAAAACCCAGCTCACTACATAGCTATGGTACCAGAACCCAGCTCACTACATAGCTATGGTACCAGAACCCAGCTTACTACATAGTTATGGTATCAGAACCCAGCTTACTACATAGCTATGGTATCAGAACCCAGCTCACTACATAGCTATGATACCAGAACCCGTCACACTACATAGCTATGTTATCAGAACCCAGCTTACTACATAGTTATGGTATCAAAACCCAGCTCACTACATAGCTATGGTATCAGAACCCAGCTCACTACAGAGCTATGGTATCAGAACCCAGCTCACTACATAGCTATGGTATCAGAACCCAGCTCACTACATAGTTATGGTACCAGAACCCAGCTCACTACATAGCTATGGTATCAGAACCCAGCTCACTACATAGCTATGGTACCAGAACCCAGCTCACTACATAGCTATGGTATCAGAACCCAGATCACTACATAGCTCTGGTATCAGAACCCAGCTCACTACATAGTTATGGTATCAGAACCCAGATCACTACATAGCTATGGTACCAGAACCCAGCTCACTACATAGCTATGGTATCAGAACCCAGCTCACTACATAGCTATGGTACCAGAACCCAGCTCACTACATAGCTATGGTATCAGAACCCAGCTCACTACATAGCTATAGTACCAGAACCCAGCTCACTACATAGTTATGGTATCAGAACCCAGATCACTACATAGCTATGGTACCAGAACCCAGCTCACTACATAGGTACAGTACCAGAACCCAGCTCACTACATAGCTATGGTATCCGAATCCAGCTCACTACATAGCTATGGTATCAGAACCCAGCTCACTACATAGTTATGGTATCAAAACCCAGCTCACTACATAGCTATGGTACCAGAACCCAGCTCACTACATAGCTATGGTATCAGAACCCAGCTCACTACATAGTTATGGTATCAAAACCCAGCTCACTACATAGCTATGGTACCAGAACCCAGCTCACTACATAGCTATGGTATCAGAACCCAGCTCACTACATAGCTATGGTATCAGAACCCAGCTCACTACATAGCTATGGTACCAGAACCCAGCTCACTTATTGCTATGGTACCAGAACCCAGCTTACTACATAGTTATGGTACCAGAACCCAGCTTACTACATAGCTATGGTATCAGAACCCAGCTCACTACATAGCTATGGTATCAGAACCCAGCTCACTACATAGCTATGGTATCAGTACCCAGCTCACTACATAGCTATGGTATCAGAACCCAGCTCACTACATAGCTATGGTACCAGAACCCAGATCACTACATAGCTATGGTACCAGAACCCAGCTCACTACATAGCTATAGTACCAGAACCCAGCTTACTACATAGTTATGGTACCAGAACCCAGCTCACTACATAGCTATGGTACCAGAACCCAGCTCACTACATAGCTATGGTATCAGAACCCAGATCACTACATAGCTCTGGTATCAGAACCCAGCTCACTACATAGCTATGGTATCAGAACCCAGCTCACTACATAGCTATATTATCAGAACCCAGCTCACTACATAGCTATGGTATCAGAACCCAGCTCACTACATAGCTATGGTACCAGAACCCAGCTCACTACATAGCTATGGTATCAGAACCCAGCTCACTACATAGCTATGGTACCAGAACCCAGATCACTACATAGCTATGGTATCAGAACCCAGCTCACTACATAGCTCTGGTATCAGAACCCAGCTCACTACATAGCTATGGTATCAGAACCCAGCTTACTACATAGCTATGGTATCAGAACCAAGCTCACTACATAGCTATGGTATCAGAACCCAGCTCACTACATAGCTATGGTATCAGAACCCAGCTCACTACATAGCTATGGTATCAGAACCCAGCTCACTACATAGCTATGGTATCAGAACCCAGCTCACTACATAGCTATAGTACCAGAACCCAGCTCACTACATAGCTATGGTATCTGAACCAAGCTCACTACATAGTTATGGTATCAGAACCCAGATCACTACATAGCTATGGTATCAGAACCCAGCTCACTACATAGCTATGGTACCAGAACCCAGCTCACTACATAGGTACAGTACCAGAACCCAGCTCACTACATAGCTATGGTATCAGGACCCAGCTCACTACATAGCTATGGTACCAGAACCCAGCTCACTACATAGCTATGGTACCAGAACCCAGCTTACTACATAGTTATGGTACCAGAACCCAGCTTACTACATAGCTATGGTATCAGAACCCAGCTCACTACATAGCTATGGTATCAGAACCCAGCTCACTACAGAGCTATGGTATCAGAACCCAGCTCACTACATAGCTATGGTTTCAGAACCCAGCTCACTACATAGCTATGGTACCAGAACCCAGCTCACTACATAGCTATGGTATCAGAACCCAGCTCACTACATAGCTATGGTACCAGAACCCAGCTCACTACATAGCTATGGTATCAGAACCCAGCTCACTACATAGCTATGGTATCCAAACCCAGCTCACTACATAGCTATGGTATCAGAACCCAGCTTACTACATAGTTATGGTATCAAAACCCAGCTCACTACATAGCTATGGTACCAGAACCCAGCTCACTACATAGCTATGGTATCAGAACCCAGCTCACTACATAGCTATGGTATCAGAACCCAGCTCACTACATAGCTATGGCACCAGAACCCAGCTCACTACATAGCTATGGTACCAGAACCCAGCTTACTACATAGTTATGGTACCAGAACCCAGCTTACTACATAGCTATGGTATCAGAACCCAGCTCACTACATAGCTATGGTATCAGAACCCAGCTCACTACATAGCTATGGTATCAGAACCCAGCTCACTACATAGCTATGGTATCAGAACCCAGCTCACTACATAGCTATGGTATCAGAACCCAGCTCACTACATAGCTATGGTATCAGAACCCAGCTCACTACATAGCTATGGTATCAGAACCCAGCTCACTACATAGTTATGGTATCAGAACCCAGCTCACTACATAGCTATGGTACCAGAACCCAGATCACTACATAGCTATGGTATCAGAACCCAGCTCATTACATAGCTATGGTATCAGAACCCAGCTCACTACATAGCTATGGTACCAGAACCCAGCTCACTACATAGCTATGGTATCAGAACCCGACTCACTACATAGCTATGGTATCAAAACCCAGCTCACTACATAGCTATGGTATCAGAACCCAGCTTACTACATAGTTATGGTATCAGAACCCAGCTCACTACATAGCTCTGGTATCAGCACCCAGCTCAATACATAGTTATGGTACCAGAACCCAGCTCACTACATAGCTATGGTACCAGAACCCAGCTCACTACATAGGTACAGTATCAGAACCCAGCTTACTACATAGCTATGGTATCAGAACCCAGCTTACTATATAGGTATAGTACCAGAACCCAGCTCACTACATAGCTATGGTATCAGAACCCAGCTCACTACATAGTTATGGTACCAGAACACAGCTCACTACATAGCTATGGTACCAGAACCCAGCTCACTACATAGCTATGGTACCAGAACCCAGCTTACTACATAGCTATGGTACCAGAACCCAGCTCACTACATAGGTACAGTATCAGAACCCAGCTTACTACATAGCTATAGTACCAGAACCCAGCTCACTACATAGCTATGGTATCAGAACCCAGCTCACTACATAGTTATGGTACCAGAACACAGCTCACTACATAGCTATGGTACCAGAACCCAGCTCACTACATAGCTATGGTACCAGAACCCAGCTTACTACATAGCTCTGGTATCAGAACCCAGCTCACTACATAGCTATGGTACCAGCACCCAGCTAACTACATAGGCACAGTACCAGAACCCAGCTCACTACATAGCTATGGTATCAGAACCTAGCTCAGTACATAGGTACAGTACCAGAACCCAGCTCACTACATAGCTATGGTACCATAACCCAGCTTACTACATAGCTATGGTACCAGAACCCAGCTTACTACATAGCTATGGTATCAGAACCCAGCTCACTACATAGGTACAGTACCAGAACCAAGCTCACTACATAGCTATGGTATCAGAACCCAGCTCACTACATAGCTATGGTATCAGAACCCAGCTAACTACATAGGTACAGTACCAGAACCCAGCTCATTACATAGCTATGGTATCAGAACCCAGCTTACTACATAGCTATGGTACCAGAACCCAGCTCACTACATAGCTATGGTACCGGAATCCAGCTTACTACATAGCTATGGTATCAGAACCCAGCTTACTACATAGCTATGGTACCAGAACCCAGCTCACTACATAGCTATGGTATCAGAACCCAGCTCACTACATAGCTATGGTATCAGAACCCAGCTCACTACATAGCTATGGTATCAGAACCCAGCTCACTACATAGCTATGGTATCAGAACCAAGCTCACTACATAGCTATGGTATCCGAACCCAGCTCACTACATAGCTATGGTATCAGAACCCGGCTCACTACATAGCTATGGTACCAGAACCCAGCTCACTACATAGCTCTGGTATCAGAACCCAGCTCACTACATAGCTATGGTATCAGAACCCAGCTCACTACATAGTTATGGTATCAGAACCCAGCTCACTACATAGCTATGGTATCAGAACCCAGCTCACTACATAGCTATGGTACCAGAACCCAGCTTACTACATAGCTATGGTATCAGAACCCAGCTTACTACATAGCTATGGTATCAGAACCCGACTCACTACATAGCTCTGGTATCAGAACCCAGCTTACTACATGGCTATGGTATCAGAACCCAGCTCACTACATAGCTATGGTATCAGAACCCAGCTCACTACATAGCTATGGTATCAGAACCCAGCTTACTACATAGCTATGGTATCAGAACCCGACTCACTACATAGCTATGGTATCAGAACCCGACTCACTACATAGCTATGGTATCAGAACCCAGCTCACTACATAGCTATGGTATCAGAACCCAGCTCACTACATAGTTATGGTATCAGAACCAAGCTCACTACATAGCTATGGTATCAGAACCCAGCTCACTACATAGCTATAGTATCAGAACCCAGCTTGCTACATAGCTATGGTATCAGAACCCAGCTCACTACATAGCTATGGTATCAGAACCCAGCTCACTACATAGCTATGGTATCAGAACCCGACTCACTACATAGCTATGGTATCAGAACCCAGCTTACTACATAGCTATGGTATCAGAACCCAGCTCACTACATAGCTATGGTACCAGAACCCAGCTCACTACATAGCTATGGTATCAGAACCCAGCTCACTACATAGCTATGGTATCAGAACCCAGCTTACTACATAGCTATGGTATCAGAACCCAGCTCACTACATAGCTATGGTATCAGAACCAAGCTCACTACATAGCTATGGTATCCGAACCCAGCTCACTACATAGCTATGGTATCAGAACCCGGCTCACTACATAGCTATGGTACCAGAACCCAGCTCACTACATAGGTACAGTATCAGAACCCAGCTTACTACATAGCTATGGTATCAGAACCCAGCTCACAACATAGCTATGGTATTAGAATCCAGCTTACTACATAGCTATGGTATCAGAACCCAGCTCACTACATAGTTATGGTATCAGAACCAAGCTTACTACATTGATTTAATAAAATTGGTTCTTGTTCTATATCTATGAAGAGATTGCCCCCTCCCCTCATGACCAGCAGCTCTATCATCTTCCCGTAGCTGGGGCTCTCTGAGGAGGCTGGACTATTAGCGCTGACACCACACGGGGGCAGCACCACTTTACAGTGTAACTAAAGTCAGGACCCCGTGCCCCCCTATGGAGGTCTGACCCCGTGCCCCCCTATGGAGGTCTGACCCCGTGCCCCCCCCTCCCCCCACTATGGAGGTCTGACCCCGTGCCCCCCCTATGGAGGTCTGACCCCGTGCCCCCCCTATGGAGGTCTGACCCCGTGCCCCCCCTATGGAGGTCTGACCCCGTGCCCCCCCTATGGAGGTCTGACCCCGGTTGGCATTGGCCAATGAGCCATGGGTTCCCTTCCTCCAGGACATGCAATGAAATGGGAAACACTTTGTCAGGTTCGCTAGGGAGATTGCCGGGACTTCTGGTTCTTCTGGTGGTACCAGCAGCGTTCTCCGAACCCCGGCGCGTATCCGCGCAAACTCCACCTCTCGTCCTGGGCAGCGGCTGCTAAGATCTCGCGCTGTCTAGGAGTGGCTGGGACTTTGAACCTCTGCTTGGTGCCTGGTTGGTTCTGCACCATGAGGGGTTAATTCCCAGATGCTGTCCAGCACCTATCAGGTTCTGGAGGTGGAGTTCTGGCTGCATAAATTGCAGCTTCACTAGTCACCTGTGCCAGTGTTTGAAAATCCCTTTCTCCACTCGCTGCTCTAGGTTGTATTGCTCTGTATCTTTATCTGTATTGTTGTTACCTCGGCTAGTTTTTGACTTTGACTCTCTGCTTACTGATTTTGCTATTGACGTACCCTCTCGTTGTGACTCCGGCCTGTTTACCATTCTTTTGTGTTTTATGTTGTCAGTCTGTTTGTTTTCCTTCCCACACTTATTCCAGCGTATCTCGAAGTCTTCAAGTAGTCGCCCCACGGTTTAGCGTGGGGGGGCTATAGGAAGGGACAGAGGTTGGGGCAAGCTCAGGGCACACTATCCCCTGTCTTTTGTGTACCAATCTTAACAGAAACACTGGCCACACATAGGTCTGCATCCTGTATCCGACCTGCTACATTTTCTCCTCCCATGGAGCCTTTGTCAGCTGTGGTCACTCAGGTCCAGACCCTAACTCAGTTTGTTCAGGATCTAGCCTCCCGTCTCCAAATTCAGGAATCTATGCAGGTTCCGCGGCAGACATCACCGCAGGATCCACTGCCACCCACACTTGAACCTAAGGTTCCTCTCCCTGACGTGTTTTTTGGTGACCGTAAGAAATTTTTTTCATTTCGGGAGGGCTGTAAACTTTATTTTTCCTTACGTCCTCGTTCATCGGGCACAGAGATTCAAAGAGTGGGCGTGGTAATTTCCCTGTTGCGTGGGGATCCGCAAAATTGGGCCTTTTCTCTCCCACCTGACTCTCCATCCTGTTCTTCTCTTGACGCTTTTTTTTCTGCTTTAGGCCAGATTTATGACGAACCTGACCGCCGAGCACTTGCAGTTTCCCACCTTAGATCTCTGTGTCAGGGAAAACGTACAGCAGAAGATTATTGTGCCCAGTTCAGACAGTATGTGACTGACTCGCAATGGAATGACTGCGCCCTAAAAGACCAATTTATGTCCGGACTGTCAGACCGAGTACAGGACTTAGTCTTAGCTTATGCCGAGCCTCAGACATTAGATGATGCTATGACTCTGGTCATCCGAGTTGATCGTCGCCTAAGATCCAGGCGATCACCTCGGGTGTCTTCTGACTGTCAGCCAGCGGCCAGTCTGTCTCCAGGTAGTCCAGAATTGGAATCCATGGAGCTGGATAGCATCTCTCCTGCACAGCGGAAGCAACATCGAATAAGACGCCATCTTTGTTTCTACTGTGGAAGTCCTGATCATCTGGTCAACACCTGTTCCAAGAGGCAGCAGCAGGAAAACTTCCGCTCCTAAGCAGTAGTCGGGGGGACTGCTTAGGAGCTCAGGTACTCCCAATTGTGTCTAGAATGTATTTACCTTGTACGGTTAAGTTTCAGTCTGTTTCCTGCACTGGTCGCGCCTTTTTGGATTCAGGTGCTGCGTCTAATTTAATCGATTATAAGTTTGTCTCTCAGTTTTGCATGTCATTGATTCCATTGTCCACTCCTATCCAGATGTCGGGTGCGGATTTGACCCCTCTACAGGCAGGGTTGATCAAATTCCGAACCCCGCAGATAAAGCTTATGGTAGGAGCTATGCATGAAGAGTGGTGTTCTTTCCTAGTTATGGAAAACTTGTCTGAAAATGTCATTCTTGGTCTACCCTGGCTCCGGATCCATAATCCGGTAATTAATTGGGAAACTCTGGAGCTGGTTCATTGGGGTCCTCACTGTAAAGATCACCTGTCCAAAGTTTCATTATGTACAGTAGTGGCGGAAGATCAGAGTCTTCCAGGTTTTCTCTCTGATTACTCAGATGTGTTTTCAAAACCCTTGTCCCAAGTCCTTCCTCCTCACAGGGAGTTTGATTGTAAAATTGACCTTCTTCCTGATGCTAGATTGCCAAAGGGTCGTATATATAACCTGTCGGTACCAGAACGGGAGTCACTGAAGAGTTATATTGATGAGAGTTTGGCAATCGGACATATCCGTCCCTCTGAGTCGCCCACTGGGGCCGGGTTCTTTTTTGTTGAGAAAAAAGATGGTGGTCTACGGCCGTGTATTGATTATCGAGAATTAAATAAGATAACGGTAAAAAACTCAGGTCCTCTCCCCTTGATCCCGGATCTCTTAAATCAGGTTTCTGGGGCCCAAGTTTTCTCTAAATTAGATCTCAGAGGGGCTTATAACCTGATTCGGATCCGAGAAGGGGATGAGTGGAAAACCGCATTTAATACACCTTTGGGGCACTTTGAATACCTGGTTATGCCCTTTGGTTTGAGTAATGCCCCAGCGGTTTTTCAAGGGTTTATGAACTCCATCTTTCATGATTACATCGGTGTGTTTATGGTGGTATATCTAGACGATATTTTGATTTTCTCTCCTGATATGGTTTCTCACCAGCAACATCTCCGCCAAGTACTTACCAGGTTGCGCAAAAACCACCTCTTCGCTAAGCTGGAAAAGTGTGTTTTTGGCGTCCAGAAGGTTTCCTTCTTAGGTTATGTTGTGACTCCCTCTGATGTACAGATGGATCCGAGTAAGGTTCAGGCGCTCACGGACTGGGTTCGGCCTACCAATCTTAAGGCCCTACAACGCTTTTTAGGTTTCGCTAACTATTATCGGAACTTTATAAAGAGCTTTTCCGTGATCGCCAAACCCCTCACGGATCTGACCCGTAAGGGTGCTGATCCGAACAATTGGTCCCCTGCCGCTTACTCAGCGTTTGAAACTCTAAAAGCGGCATTCTCGTCAGCCCCGGTTTTGGTTCAACCTGACCTCTCTCTACCGTTTGTTGTGGAGGTTGATGCCTCCGAGGTAGGAGTAGGTGCAGTGTTGTCTCAAGGGTCTTCCACTCTCACCAGACTTAGGCCCTGTGCATATTTCTCTAGAAAATTTTCTTCTTGTGAGAGGAATTATGATATTGGTAATCGAGAGCTCCTTGCCATTAAGTGGGCATTTGAAGTCTGGCGACACTTTTTGGAGGGAGCTCTTCATCCGATAACTGTGCTCACGGATCATAAGAACTTAGTATATTTGGATACTGCTAAGCGCTTGAACTCACGTCAGGCTAGGTGGGCCTTGTTTTTCTCTCGCTTTAATTTTGTGGTCACCTACCGACCTGGGTCAAAAAATGTGAAGGCTGATGCCTTGTCCCGTAGCTTCGGGACTCCTGAGCTTCCAGAGGCTGCTGACAGTAATATTTTGTCTCCAGGGGTTGTGCTGGCAGCTGTTTCCTCCCACCTCTCCTCTCAAATTTTAGCAGGACAAAGATCTGCACCTAAAGACCTTCCGGAAGGCAAATTATTTGTTCCTCCTTCTTGTCGTTTGAGAGTGTTGGAGGAGACGCATTGCTCGGTACTGGCTGGTCATCCGGGAATGCGGAGTACCTTGGATCTCTTAAAGAGAAGTTACTGGTGGCCTCACATGACTAAGGATGTGCACGCATTTGTCCAAGCCTGTCAGGTCTGTGCGCGAGGAAAGACTCCCAGGAGACGTCCTGAGGTGCCTCTTCTTCCGCTTCCAGTTCCCACCAGGCCATGGTCTAAAGTGTCTATGGACTTCGTCACTGATCTGCCAGCATCTCAAGGCTGTTCAGTGGTTTGGGTGGTAGTGGACCGTTTCTCTAAAATGGGACACTTTGTTCCATTAAAAAAGTTGCCTTCAGCTGAAGAATTGGCTGAATTGTTTATACAGAATATTGTACGCCTCCATGGTATACCAGATGATATTGTGTCAGATAGGGGCGTACAATTTGTTTCCAAATTTTGGCGAGCATTTTGTTCTAGACTGGAAGTTAATTTGTCATTCTCGTCTGCGTTTCACCCTGAGTCTAATGGTCAGTCTGAGAGAATGAATCAGGAGATGATTCAATATCTGCGACTCTTTGTCTCGGACAGTCAGGACCAGTGGGTGAAATTCCTTCCGTTGGCAGAATTTGCTATTAATAACCACTGTAGTTCGTCCACACAGGTATCTCCGTTTTTCTGCAATTATGGTTTTCATCCACGTTTCTCTTTTTCATCTGTGCCTGTCTCTGATATTCCTCGAGCGGAAGCTATTACATCCAAGTTGCGCTCGCTCTGGTCACAAGTTCGGGAGAATATTCAGAGGGCACAAAATTCTATGGTCCAACAAACTGAAAGAAGGCGCACTAAATCCGATACGTTTGTGGTGGGGGATAAAGTGTGGTTATCAACAAAAAACCTTAAATTGAAGGTCCCCTCTTTGAAGTTTGCGCCCAGGTTTGTGGGTCCGTTTGTTGTTACTCATATTGTTAACCCGGTTTCCTTCAAGATTACACTCCCAGCAGGGTGGCGGGTCCATAACACCTTCCATAAGAGTCTTCTGAAGCGCTATGTTGAGCCTGTTTTGCCTCTTTCTAACCCTCCTTCTCCATCTATTGTGGAGGGGAATCTGGAATTTGAGGTGGAAAAGGTGGTGAATTCCAGATGGGTAGGTAACTCCCTGCAGTACCTGGTCCATTGGAAAGGTTTTGGTCCTGAGGATAGGTCTTGGGTTCCGGCTAGAGATGTTCATGCTCCACGGTTACTCAGGTTATTTCATCAGACCTACCCTCAGAAGCCATCTTTAAGATCTAGGGGTCCGAAGGCCCCCCGTCAGGGGGGGGGTACTGTCAGGTTCGCTAGGGAGATTGCCGGGACTTCTGGTTCTTCTGGTGGTACCAGCAGCGTTCTCCGAACCCCGGCGCGTATCCGCGCAAACTCCACCTCTCGTCCTGGGCAGCGGCTGCTAAGATCTCGCGCTGTCTAGGAGTGGCTGGGACTTTGAACCTCTGCTTGGTGCCTGGTTGGTTCTGCACCATGAGGGGTTAATTCCCAGATGCTGTCCAGCACCTATCAGGTTCTGGAGGTGGAGTTCTGGCTGCATAAATTGCAGCTTCACTAGTCACCTGTGCCAGTGTTTGAAAATCCCTTTCTCCACTCGCTGCTCTAGGTTGTATTGCTCTGTATCTTTATCTGTATTGTTGTTACCTCGGCTAGTTTTTGACTTTGACTCTCTGCTTACTGATTTTGCTATTGACGTACCCTCTCGTTGTGACTCCGGCCTGTTTACCATTCTTTTGTGTTTTATGTTGTCAGTCTGTTTGTTTTCCTTCCCACACTTATTCCAGCGTATCTCGAAGTCTTCAAGTAGTCGCCCCACGGTTTAGCGTGGGGGGGCTATAGGAAGGGACAGAGGTTGGGGCAAGCTCAGGGCACACTATCCCCTGTCTTTTGTGTACCAATCTTAACACACTTACTTGAAGATTTTGTTGTAAAAAGTTTTTGTTGCTCTGTTCAGATCATCGGTGCCTAATGCTGTTACTGCCAGGACGCCGGCGCACAGGCACAGCAGTGTGAGGACCAGGCGCCCCATCTGTATCTGCAATCACAAGAGCTGAGAATGATCTCTATGAAGTCTCTGGACCCGTCCTCCTCCTCGGTGCTGGAGCTCTCGTGTTGTGGTGCAGGATTTATACCTTCCACGTTGTTTGCTCAGTCCAGACGGATGACGCAATTTCCACAGAAAACTATTTGTATCCAAGTTCCAGAGAAATCGGCATTACTTAACCTCTTGGTGACCAGGGCTGAGGGAACCCTGGTGCTACCATCTGATGGCTTCTGCTGGACCCCTAGAACATGGGGCCTCCTCCTTATAGCGAGAACCTTCAGGGCGCGGTCACGACGCTAGCGTTTCTCTGGAAACGCATATGCGATAGGGCGAGGCCCGCCCCCTGTGTGGAATCCATTTTAGAAATAATTGAGATCTTGTTCATTGAGACCAACGCAAAGTGCGGGTCAGGACGTCTGTTACTCTTTACTAGCGGTGAGAGGACCCGACGTTTGCAACGTCCCGTACCCTAAAGAAAATGTCGGTTCCGCTCAACTCATTGGGGCAGATTTACTTACCCGGTCCATTCACGATCCAGAGGCGCGTTCTCTGAGGTGGATTCGGGTCTTCCGACGATTCACTAAGGCAGTTCCTCCGACGTCCACCAGGTGTCGCTGCTGTGCTGAATTCCGCCGAGGTCCGCCGGAGTGCACGATGCTATACTTGGTGAAGGTAAGCGCGAGTCCCGCAACAATTTATTTATTTTTTTTATGCAGCAGTTTTTCCGAATCCGTCGGGTTTTCGTTCGGCCACGCCCCCCGATTTCCGTCGCGTGCATGCCGGCGCCGATGCGCCACAATCCGATTGCGTGCGCAAAAATCCCGGGGCAATACAGGGAAAATCGGCGCAAAACGGAAAAATTTGCGTAAACCGGCGGTAAAACGCGATTCGGGCCCTTAGTAAATTACTCCCTTTGTCTTGAAATCTGCGCGGTGACATCTAGACATATTGGGGCAGATTTACTTACCCGGCCCATTCGCGATCCAGCGGCGCGTTCTCTGCGCTGGATTCGGGTCCGGCCGGGATTCATCAAGGCAGTTCCTCCGACATCCACCAGGGGGCGCTGCTGCGCTGAAGTCCGCTGGAATGCCTCGAAATACACCGGCCTATCCAGGATGAATGTGAGTGAAATTTTCGCGACACAATTTTTTTTTTAAATGCGGCGGTTTTTCCGAATACGTCGGGTTTTCGTTCGGCCACGCCCCCCCGATTTCCGTCGCGTGCATACCAGCGCCGATGCGCCACAATCCGATCTCGTGCGCCAAAATCCCGGGGCAATTCAGGTACAATCGGCGCAAATCGGAAAAACGCGAATCGGGCCCTTAGTAAATGACCCACATTGAGGGCTTAGGCCGTGTTCACACGCAGTGTTTGCCGCATGCATCTCTTTGTTCGGATAGAAAAGCAGCGGACACACAGGACCCTGTTCTTTCAGTGTGTTTCGACGGAGCTTGTGCACTCAATGGGGCACATTTACTTACCTGGTCCCTCGGAGTTCCCGAAAGTGCATTGTCCGTCCGGAATGCACTCTGCCGCGATTCACTAAGATCTTGCGCCCGATTTCCGCCATGTGTCGCTTCCCTGCTCAGGTCCCCTGAGTTCACCTTCTTGCTCCCGGAGCATGTAAGTGCTTGGCTTGTGACACAATTTTGACGTTAAAGGGAACCTACCACCACATATCTACCTATAAAGGTAGATCGGGTGGTAGGTGGACCTATAGGACGTAAGGATAGCACTTTTAAGGGCTAATCCTCACGTCCCTGCAATCTTTAGCAAACTTTTATTCAGTATATATGTAAATTTCCATACGCGGCTACTGGGGCGTGGAGTAGCCGGAGCTGAGGCCACACGTCGCGGCTACTCCACACCCCGGTAGCCTTTTTGTTCCGCCTACCAAAATCTTCGGCGCACAGCTCGTCAGAGCTCGTCGTAGCTGCGCGCCCTCGTCTGATGATCCTGCCGTCTGCGCATGCGCAGTGGCTCTGGGTTCGGATCAATGACCACGCAGCCACGGGCCCGCTGTTCTGCGCATGGCAGACGGAAGAATCACCGGACGAGGACGCGCAGCTACGACGAGCTGCGCGCCGAAGACTTAGGTAGGCGGAACAAAAAGGCTACTCCACGCCCCAGTAGCCGCGTACGGAAATTTACATATATACTGAATAAAAGTTTGCTAAAGATTGCAGGGACGTGAGGATTAGCCCTTAAAAGTGCTATCCTCACGTCCTATAGGTCCTATAAATCTCGTGGTTTGTCTGAATCTGTCAGAATGTCCGATTCGTGCGCCAAAATCCGATTGCGTGCGCCAAAAAATTTTTTAAATTCCTGTCCCAGCGGCACAAAATGCAAATCTTCGGGATGTCCAACGAAAGTGCGGTCCCCGGGGCCCTTATTAAATGAGCCCCATAGTGTTTAGCACTTTCGCTTGCGTTTCGGTTGCAGTAATCTGAATTCCTCGTGTTTGTGGTATACAATTTGAGCTGCTTGTTTCCATGTGAACGTTTTGTACAGAAGTGGATTATAATATCGGGCAGTTTGGGCGGCAGAACGGGGCTCAAGTCTTCTAGGGGGGCCATGGCCACCCAAACCAGCAGCCATATTTTATACTCATGAAATCCTCGTACATCTACTCCTGCCCTTAATGCTCATCTACACAAGAGCCATTTCAGGACCTTTGTTGGTCCTCCAAAGGCCCTGAAACGGCAGAAGCATTGCAGGAGGGAGGCATCCGACCATCACCTCAGCCTGGATGTATCAGGATGAATGGGTTTGGTAAGATTCCTTCATGCTGCAAACACCTACTAGAACATGTTCCTATCATGGCCCAGTGTTGTGCCATCATCCAGAAAATAAACTTTAAAGTGAGATATAAATTGCCTGGAAGTCGAAGAGGCGAAGAGCGAAGCACTGAAATCAAGCTCTCTCCGCGGCAAATCTCCCCTCTGCTTAGATGGTCATCATGCACCAGACTTCCAGGAAGGGGCGTTACTATAGTGGTACAAGCCATAGCAGCTGCAGTGGGGCCCACAGTGTCAGGGGGCCCTGGCATCTGGAGTATTTCATGTGAATAAGCTGTATGTGTGTATTTGTGATGTGTATATGCTGTATGTATCTATGCTATGTCACACAATAAAACACACTCGGCTCTGCTATGTCACATAAGAAAACTCGCTCCACACTGCTATGCCAGATTTCCTGCCCGGATCAATACGCTTATCATACAAAGTGCCTCTGACGCAGCTTATCGCGCCTCCCTCCTCCCTGGGCATGTGCCAAGTATCTGACCATAAAGGAAGAATCGGTAACTCTATCCCAGGCTGGGGGGGGGGAATAATTAGAGAAACCGGTGACGCAGCCCATCAAAAATCCCTTATGGATCTGTTTTGCCCGCTATAATATCCCCCCCCCCCCCCGGTCCCTGGATGCATTGGGGGCCCTGAGCCTCTTAATGTTTCTGTAGGGGCGGATCTTCCGATGCACATGCAGCGGCGTTTGTAGAATCTCCCCCTAAGAGTGTCTTGGCGGCCAATATACATACATACATTACATACATACATACATTACATACATACATTACATACATACATACATACATTCCATACATACATACATTCCATACATACATACATACATACATACATTACATACATACATTACATACATACATTACATACATTACATACATACATTACATACATACATACATACATACATACATTCCATACATACATTACATACATACATTACATACATACATACATACATACATTACATACATACATACATACATACATTACATACATACATACATTACATACATTACATACATACATACATTACATACATACATTACATACATACATTACATACATACATACATGCATACATTACATACATACATTACATACATACATACATACATTACATACATACATACATTACATACATACATACATTACATACATTACATACATACATACATTACATACATACATTACATACATACATACATTACATACATACATTACATACATACATACATACATACATTACATACATTACATACATACATACATACATTACATACATACGTACATTACATACATACATACATACATTACATACATACATTACATACATACATACATACATTACATACATACATACATTACATACATACATACATTACATACATTACATACATACATACATTACATACATACGTAAATTACATACATACATACATACATACATTACATACATACATACATTACATACATTACATACATACATTACATACATACATACATACATTACATACATACATACATTACATACATTACATACATTACATACATACATACATACATACATTACATACCTACATACATACATTACATACCTACATACATACATTACATACATACATACATCAAAAATCCCTTATGGATCTGTTTTGCCCGCTATAATATCCCCCCCCCCCGGTCCCTGGATGCATTGGGGGCCCTGAGCCTCTTAATGTTTCTGTAGGGGCGGATCTTCCGATGCACATGCAGCGGCGTTTGTAGAATCTCCCCCTAAGAGTGTCTTGGCGGCCAATATACATACATACATTACATACATACATACATTACATACATACATTACATACATACATACATTACATACATACATACATACATTACATACATACATTACATACATACATTACATACATACATTACATACATTCCATACATACATTACATACATACATACATACATACATTACATACATACATACATACATACATTTAATACATACATACATACATTCCATACATACATACATTACATACATACATACATACATACATTACATACATTACATACATACATTACATACATACATACATGCATACATTACATACATACATACATTACATACATTACATACATACATACAATACATACATACATTACATACATACGTACATTGCATACATACATACATACATTACATACATACGTACATTGCATACATACATACATACATTACATACATACATACATTACATACATACATACATTACATACATTACATACATACATACATTGCATACATTACATACATACATACATTGCATACATACATACATTACATACATTACATACATACATACATTACATACATACATTACATACATTACATACATACATTACATACATACATACATACATACATTACATACATACATACATACATTACATACATACATACATACATTACATACATACGTACATTACATACATACATACATACATACATTACATACATACATTACATACATACATTACATACATTACATACATTACATACTTACATACATGCATACATTACATACATGCATACATTACATACATACATACATACATACATACATTACATACATTACATACATACATTACATACATACATACATTACATACATACATACATACATTACATACATACATACATTACATACATACATTACATACATACATACATACATACATACATTACATACATTATATACATTACATACATACATACATTACATACAAACATACATACATTACATACATTACATACATACATACATACATACATACATTACATACATTACATACATACATTACATACATTATATACATTACATACATACATACATACATTACATACATACATACATTACATACATACATACATACATTACATACATACATACATTACATACATACATACATTACATACATTACATACATACATACATTGCATACATTACATACATACATACATTGCATACATACATACATTACATACATTACATACATACATACATTACATACATACATACATTACATACATACATTACATACATTACATACATACATTACATACATACATACATACATACATTACATACATACATACATACATACATACATTACATACATACGTACATTACATACATACATACATACATACATTACATACATACATTACATACATACATTACATACATTACATACATTACATACTTACATACATGCATACATTACATACATGCATACATTACATACATACATACATACATACATACATTACATACATTACATACATACATTACATACATACATACATTACATACATACATACATACATTACATACATACATACATTACATACATACATTACATACATACATACATACATACATACATTACATACATTATATACATTACATACATACATACATTACATACAAACATACATACATTACATACATTACATACATACATACATACATACATACATTACATACATTACATACATACATTACATACATTATATACATTACATACATACATACATACATTACATACATACATACATTACATACATACATACATACATTACATACATACATTACATACATACATACATTACATACATACATTACATACATATATACATTACATACATATATACATTACATACATATATACATTACATACATACATACATTACATACATACATACATACATTACATACATACATACATACATACATACATTATATACATTATATACATTACATACATACATACATACATACATTATATACATTACATACATACATACATACATACATTATATACATTACATACATACATACATTACATACATACATACATTACATACATATATACATTACATACATACATTACATACATACATATATACATTACTTACATACATACATACATACATACATTACATACATTACATACATACATACATACATACATACATTACATACATACATGACATTCGTATAATATGATATTATTTAAAATTTCAAATGTAACATTAAATGAAATCTATTTCTATCCAAATCCCTCAAACCTGGGGCTCTTACTCATCGATCCGGGCTAATGTGTAACATCTGTATCTTCCTGCGTCTGCACCATGCGGCTTCATTCATTTTTGGTTTACATTCCTAGTGTGAACTTTGCTTTATTTTTCTGGCTGTGGTGGAGACTTATTGGCTGCATCTCTGCTCTGGTACCATAATCGTTATCTTGCTGTGATGGACAGAGCCGGCTCCGGTCAGCTTCGCCTGAGGCTCTCTGGCTGCCTTTATATATCCGGCTCACAGCTAGTACATTGCTGATTATATGCTTCATATTATTATATTTATTATATTATATATTATGTTTTCACTTTCTGTACTTCTGATATCTGGTTTTCCAATCTGGGGTTTCATATTTTTAAACATCCTGTCACAGGTGCTCCCGCGATCTCTGTCTTGGATTGCGGGCGCACACGTACCCGGAGCTCCGCACTGCTTACATTCCCTGGCTACGGCGGCCTCTCATGCTCCCGCGGCTCGGCGTGCACGTCCCTGTCTCCTAGGGCACGCACGCGATAATTGGCGCTGGCCTTGCTATAAGTGCCTGCCTCTTCCTGTGACCCTTGCCGGATCTTCAAGCCTTCCCCTGAAGAGAAAGCTCCCCTGTGATTCCTGCGTTCCTGTGATTCCTGCGTTCCTGTGATTCCTGCATTCCTGTGCGCCAGTCCGTTCCTGTGGTCCTGCGTTCCTTTGTGCCAGTCCGTTCCTGTGATTCCTGCGTTCCTGTGTGCCAGTCCGTTCCTGTGGTCCTGCGTTCCTGTGTGCCAGTCCGTTCCTGTGATTCCTGCATTCCTGTGCGCCAGTCCGTTCCTGTGATTCCTGCGTTCCTGTGTGCCAGTCCGTTCCTGTGATTCCTGCGTTCCTGTGTGCCAGTCCGTTCCTGTGATTCCTGCGTTCCTGTGTGCCAGTCCGTTCCTGTGATTCCTGCGTTCCTGTGATTCCTGCGTTCCTGTGCGCCAGTCCGTTCCTGTGAATTCTGCGTTCCTGTGTGCCAGTCCGTTCCTGTGATTCCTGCGTTCCTGTGTGCCAGTCCGTTCCTGTGATTCCTGCGTTCCTGTATGCCAGTCCGTTCCTGTGTTCCTGACCTGCGTGCCAGCTCCTGTGATTCCTGACGTGAGTCCTGTGTGCCTTCCTGTGCTATTCTCCTGCTGTCTTCCCAGGTACAGACTGTCTCCTGTGTTACAACCTTGGTAGCCACCGTGGGCTAGTCGCACCTGTGGAACGACCTGGTGGTATCCCGCTGCAGCAAGTTCATCCCGCTTTGCGGCGGTGAAGACCGGGTGCCACTTAGACTCCGGTCCCAGGTCGGCTAGTACCATCTCCCGCGGTGGTCCAGAGGGTCCACAGACTCCAAGCCCGGACATTAAGATCTGACCATGGGCCCTGCCAAGATACTGAACTTTCCGGTGTTGTCGCTCAGCAGTCGCAGCAGATTGCTGCCCAAGGAGAACTTTTAGGCCATGGCGATCCCAAACAGTGCAGAGGATTCATCGCCTTGTGCTCGCTGCATATAGAGTTAATGTCATCTCAGTTGGTCAGCGAGCGCTCCAAGGTGGCGTTCATCATCAGCCTCCTCACCGGGAAGGCCCTGGCCTGGGCTACTCCTCTGTGGGATAGGAATGATCCAGTTACGGCCACCCATACCAACTTCCTGGCAGTGTTCCGGTCCGTGTTTGAGGAACCAGCACAAGCCTCCTCAGGGGAAACAGCACTACTGAACCTACGAGAAGGAGACTCATCGTTGGGTGAATATGCTGTCCAGTTCCGCATCTTGGCATCTGAATGAGGTGGGCTTATGAGCGACTTTTAAGAAAGGACTGTCCTCACGGGTGAAAGATGCATTGGCTTCCTGTGATATGCCGGCTACTTTGAGTGGTCTTATCACCTTGGCCACCCAGAAAGATGTGCGTTTCTTGGAACGAGCTGAAGAGTTGCGGCATGAGCGACCTCTAGTCCGGCTTTCACGTCTCTCTCGGTTGGCTCCGGTCTTCCGGCAGCCGTTCCAGTCTCCGGTCGTACAGTCTGCAGGTGAGCCTATGCCGGTTGACAGAGCTCGACTTACACCTGGGGTACGATCCAGATGTTTCCAAGAAAGCCTCTGCCTGTACTGTGCCAGTCCCAAGCACCTCATCGGGACTTGTCCAGTGCGTCCCCAACATCCGGGAAACACCAGCACTTCCCTAGGTGTGAATTCAGCTTCTCCATGGCTGGCTATGCCGGTGCTCCTCAGTGTCGGGACTGGTGCTCCTGTGCAAGTCTCAGCATTTCTGGACTCCGGTTCTGCAGGGAACTTTGTGGATGCCACTATGGTCTCCCGGCACCACATTCCGGAGGTCCCCCTCAAGTCACCCCTCGTAAGGAAGGGGGCGTGACCCCCAAAACGTCACAGCACAGTGCTCACAGCACTTTCGGGAGGCGTCTGCTGGAGTTAGGGTCTCCGTCCATGCACCAAGATACGTGAGCTGTTCAAAAGGACATTCAAAGGATGGACTGTCATTATGCTTATGCAAGTTTACAAATAAGTTTACAAATATGTTAACATACTCTGAGGTCTGAAAATGCAAGCTCTTTGAACTTTATCATAGTGAATATATGGTCAATTTATCAAAAAATGTGAATGTTTTACGATAAATTATGAAGTAAAAGGAAGATTTTATCCAGAAAACTTGTGTTGTCAGTTTTGCTCTTGGACATTATTAATTTGACACCCCTCGTAATTTCTTCTGTAAGTGGACAGCTTCCTTCCGATCCGGTCCGGTACCGCACGGAGCCTATGCGTCTTCAGGTTGGAGCTCTACATCAAGAAAACTTGGCCTTCTATGTCCTGCCTCGCTCCACATCAGCTCTTCTTCTGGGTCTGCCTTGACATTTTGGGGGCTCCTTTTAGGTCTCACTGCCTCATCTGTCCTTCCTGAGTCCAGAGTCCTCTCTACACTGTGACTGTGGTATATATGTTATACATGGCCTCCTTACTTCTAAAATACACCTCCGCGCTATAGCTTCACAGGCTGTTACACTTTGCAGAGCAGGTTTCTCCTCCCCCTGCAATTCCTGCTGCTGCTAGATTACAGTCATAGGGATGATGGAGAGAGTAGGGAGAGGGTTGACACATTTTCTAATCATTGTAACAACCCTTGAATCTTCAGCACTGGGGATTCCCATGGATACACTCAGGATAACAAAATAACACATTCTCTAATTCACTGTTATTAACAAAGACGCCCCTAGACACGACCCAGTAACTTCTGACTTTAGGGTCAGCAGCCATCTTGCTTTTCTGTCTGATGTTGTGGAACTGAGCTAGTGATGTGTCTTTCGTGAACAAACTGGCTCTAAGAGCCGGCTCTTGTTCGTGAATGACGGGAGCCGGCTCCTGTCAGTGAGCCAATGGCTCACTTAACTACGCCCATAACCAGCTCACCACGCCCCCTTTAACCCGATACAATCAGGTTAAAAGTGGAGTGTTGTGGGGTGACTGACTGGCCTGCGGCTCCCTATTATACATTTAATAGAGAGCTGTTCAGGAGCCAGAAGAGCCGGCTCTTCTTAGTGAGCGGAGCCTTATGAACCAGCTCACTACAAAGAGCCGGACTTCCCATCACTAAGCTGAGCTCTTTTCTGCTCTCTGCCTCTAGCCCCTCCCCCCTACATTCCAGGATGGACCTCAAACTGATACACACTTCCTGCCAGCACATCACAGCGAGAGAAGCGCTACAAGCTACAGGCAGATAAGTTATTTATCTGATTGAAGGAGGAGGGAGGCACAGCAGATCTAACAGTGTGTTGTGGCAGAGCAGCAATGTAGCAGAGCTAAGAATGTTATATTCATCTCATGGATCTCATCATCTCTGATGTGTCTCATCTCTCTTTCTATGTGTCAGTGTGATAAGTGTAGATAACCCTGTACCCTGATAATCTAAGCACATTGTCAGCACACAGCACCTCACAGCGCAGAGGAATCATGAAGTGTCTGCTCAGAGAGTCCCCGCTCACACTCTGGAATCTTACAATGAACATAACTGAGTGATAGGAGCTAAAACACCAATAACACTGAGAAACATTGTACAGTAAGAGGCTAAAATGATCTTTATTGTGTAACATCACTGGGGGGGGGGGGGATTTGAGAATTTTCTTTCATGGGAAAACCGCTTTAATATTGGTGATTGTTTGATTTTAATGAGTATTTAGTTTAATCTTAATGGGGGTCATTTACTAAGGGCCCGATTTGCGTTTTCCCGACGTGTTACCCGAATATTTCCGATTTGCGCCGATTGTACCTGAATTGCCCCGGGATTTTGGCGCACGCGATTGGATTGTGGCACATCGGCGCTGGCATGCACGCGACGGAAATCGGGGGGCGTGGCCGAACGAAAACACGACGTATTCGGAAAAACCGCCGCATTTAAAAACCGAAAAAGTGTCGCTTAGGAAGCGCTTACCTTCACCTGGTCCAGCTCGGTGTATTCCGGCGCCTTCAGATGATTTTCAGCGCAGCAGCGCCACCTGGTGGACGGCGGAGGAACTACCTTCATAGATCCCGGCCAGACCCGAATCCTGTGCAGAGAACGCGCCGCTGGATCGCGAATGGGCCGGGTAAGTAAATCTGCTCCATTGTATTACATTTATGCATTTAGTTGGGCCTGTTACATTTTACATTTGAACCTAAAAGTTGAAGCAGGAGAAATGTTTTGATTGAAATAATTACCGAAAACATCAATATTTCCCTTTCTAATCATAAACCAACATTGAAATCTGCTCAAAAGAGGCAATTTCACATTGTGGAAAAAAGTCATTTTTAAAACGATAATGACATGTGACTAGAGATGAGCGAATATACTGGAGCATTAGCATACTCGGACCAGCTCGTTACTCGGACGAGTATACTGCTCGGTGGAGTATTAGCATACTCGGACCAGCTCGTTACTCGGACGAGTATCTCGCCGGCTCGACATCGAGCAGTAAATTAATAAAATAAATTGAATAAAAGTATTTTAATTGTAAAAAAAAAAAAAAATCCAGATGTTTCCAGATGTTTCCAGATGTTTTCCTTGTAATAACACTATTCTTCACTTTGCAGGTGTCCGCGCGTGTGTCCCGATAGGTTCGGAGATGTTCAGAACATCTGGAATGTGAAGAATATTGTTATTTCAATGTGTTCTGCACTTAAATGCTCCTGTATTCAGTGTTTTTAATGTTTTAATTCTATTCTTCACTTTGAAGATGTGCGCGCTCATCTGGAAAGTGAAGAATAGTGTTATTACAATGTGTTCTTACAAGGAAAACATCAGGAAACATCTGGAATATTTTTTTTTTGCACTGTTCTTTTAATGTTCTGTTTTATTTAAAAAATGCTCGGGTCTCCCATTGACTTCAATGGGGCTCGTTATTGGAGACGAGCACTCGAGCATCGGGAAAAGTTTGACTCGAGTAACGAGCACCTGAGCATTTTAGTGCTCGCTCATCTCTACATGGGACGTTTCTTTGCTCCACATGTCTGTTATGGATGTATGCAGCGTTTCTCAGGCAAAGTATGCATGTGTGTATATATGGGGTGTATATACTGTATGCATGTTTATACTGTATGTGTGTATATATGGGGTGTATATACTGTATGTATGTTTATACTGTATGTGTGTATATATGGGGTGTATATACTGTATGTATGTTTATACTGTATGTGTGTATATATGGGGTGTAGATACTGTATGTATGTTTATACTGTATGTGTGTATATATGGGGTGTATATACTGTATGTAAGTTTATACTGTATGTGTGTGTATATATAGGGTGTATATACTGTATGTGTGTTTATACTGTATGTGTGTATATATGGGGTGTATATACTGTATGTATGTTTAGACTGTATTTGTGTATATGGGGTGTATATACTGTATCTATGTTTAAACTGTATTTGTGTATATATGGGGTATATATACTGTATGTATGTTTAGACTGTATTTGTGTATATGGGGTGTATATACTGTATTTATGTTTAAACTGTATGTGTGTATATAGGGTGTATATACTGTATGTATGTTTGTACTGTATGTGTGTATATATGGGGTGTATATACTGTATGTATGTTTATACTGTGTGTGTGTATATGTGGGGTGTATATACTGTATGTGTGTATATATGTGGTGTATATACTGTATATACTGCTCTGGTACCATAATCGTTATCTTGCTGTGATGGACAGAGCCGGCTCCGGTCAGCTTCGCCTGAGGCTCTCTGGCTGCCTTTATATATCCGGCTCACAGCTAGTACATTGCTGATTATATGCTTCATATTATTATATTTATTATATTATATATTATGTTTTCACTTTCTGTACTTCTGATATCTGGTTTTCCAATCTGGGGTTTCATATTTTTAAACATCCTGTCACAGGTGCTCCCGCGATCTCTGTCTTGGATTGCGGGCGCACGCGTACCCGGAGCTCCGCACTGCTTACATTCCCTGGCTACGGCGGCCTCTCATGCTCCCGCGGCTCGGCGTGCACGTCCCTGTCTCCTAGGGCACGCACGCGATAATTGGCGCTGGCCTTGCTATAAGTGCCTGCCTCTTCCTGTGACCCTTGCCGGATCTTCAAGCCTTCCCCTGAAGAGAAAGCTCCCCTGTGATTCCTGCGTTCCTGTGATTTCTGCGTTCCTGTGATTCCTGCATTCCTGTGCGCCAGTCCGTTCCTGTGGTCCTGCGTTCCTTTGTGCCAGTCCGTTCCTGTGATTCCTGCGTTCCTGTGTGCCAGTCCGTTCCTGTGGTCCTGCGTTCCTGTGTGCCAGTCCGTTCCTGTGATTCCTGCGTTCCTGTGTGCCAGTCCGTTCCTGTGATTCCTGCGTTCCTGTGTGCCAGTCCGTTCCTGTGATTCCTGCGTTCCTGTGTGCCAGTCCGTTCCTGTGTTCCTGACCTGCGTGCCAGCTCCTGTGATTCCTGACGTGAGTCCTGTGTGCCTTCCTGTGCTATTCTCCTGCTGTCTTCCCAGGTACAGACTGTCTCCTGTGTTACAACCTTGGTAGCCACCGTGGGCTAGTCGCACCTGTGGAACGACCTGGTGGTATCCCGCTGCAGCAAGTTCATCCCGCTTTGCGGCGGTGAAGACCGGGTGCCACTTAGACTCCGGTCCCAGGTCGGCTAGTACCATCTCCCGCGGTGGTCCAGAGGGTCCACAGACTCCAAGCCCGGACATTAAGATCTGACCATGGGCCCTGCCAAGATACTGAACTTTCCGGTGTTGTCGCTCAGCAGTCGCAGCAGATTGCTGCCCAAGGAGAACTTTTAGGCCATGGCGATCCCAAACAGTGCAGAGGATTCATCGCCTTGTGCTCGCTGCATATAGAGTTAATGTCATCTCAGTTGGTCAGCGAGCGCTCCAAGGTGGCGTTCATCATCAGCCTCCTCACCGGGAAGGCCCTGGCCTGGGCTACTCCTCTGTGGGATAGGAATGATCCAGTTACGGCCACCCATACCAACTTCCTGGCAGTGTTCCGGTCCGTGTTTGAGGAACCAGCACAAGCCTCCTCAGGGGAAACAGCACTACTGAACCTACGAGAAGGAGACTCATCGTTGGGTGAATATGCTGTCCAGTTCCGCATCTTGGCATCTGAATGAGGTGGGCTTATGAGCGACTTTTAAGAAAGGACTGTCCTCACGGGTGAAAGATGCATTGGCTGCCCGTGATATGCCGGCTACTTTGAGTGGTCTTATCACCTTGGCCACCCAGAAAGATGTGCGTTTCTTGGAACGAGCTGAAGAGTTGCGGCATGAGCGACCTCTAGTCCGGCTTTCACGTCTCTCTCGGTTGGCTCCGGTCTTCCGGCAGCCGTTCCAGTCTCCGGTCGTACAGTCTGCAGGTGAGCCTATGCCGGTTGACAGAGCTCGACTTACACCTGGGGTACGATCCAGATGTTTCCAAGAAAGCCTCTGCCTGTACTGTGCCAGTCCCAAGCACCTCATCGGGACTTGTCCAGTGCGTCCCCAACATCCGGGAAACACCAGCACTTCCCTAGGTGTGAATTCAGCTTCTCCATGGCTGGCTATGCCGGTGCTCCTCAGTGTCGGGACTGGTGCTCCTGTGCAAGTCTCAGCATTTCTGGACTCCGGTTCTGCAGGGAACTTTGTGGATGCCACTATGGTCTCCCGGCACCACATTCCGGAGGTCCCCCTCAAGTCACCCCTCGTAAGGAAGGGGGCGTGACCCCCAAAACGTCACAGCACAGTGCTCACAGCACTTTCGGGAGGCGTCTGCTGGAGTTAGGGTCTCCGTCCATGCACCAAGATACGTGAGCTGTTCAAAAGGACATTCAAAGGATGGACTGTCATTATGCTTATGCAAGTTTACAAATAAGTTTACAAATATGTTAACATACTCTGAGGTCTGATAATGCAAGCTCTTTGAACTTTATCATAGTGAATATATGGTCAATTTATCAAAAAATGTGAATGTTTTACGATAAATTATGAAGTAAAAGGAAGATTTTATCCAGAAAACTTGTGTTGTCAGTTTTGCTCTTGGACATTATTAATTTGACACCCCTCGTAATTTCTTCTGTAAGTGGACAGCTTCCTTCCGATCCGGTCCGGTACCGCACTGAGCCTATGCGTCTTCAGGTTGGAGCTCTACATCAAGAAAACTTGGCCTTCTATGTCCTGCCTCGCTCCACATCAGCTCTTCTTCTGGGTCTGCCTTGACATTTTGGGGGCTCCTTTTAGGTCTCACTGCCTCATCTGTCCTTCCTGAGTCCAGAGTCCTCTCTACACTGTGACTGTGGTATATATGTTATACATGGCCTCCTTACTTCTAAAATACACCTCCGCGCTATAGCTTCACAGGCTGTTACACTTTGCAGAGCAGGTTTCTCCTCCCCCTGCAATTCCTGCTGCTGCTAGATTACAGTCATAGGGATGATGGAGAGAGTAGGGAGAGGGTTGACACATTTTCTAATCATTGTAACAGCCCTTGAATCTTCAGCACTGGGGATTCCCATGGATACACTCAGGATAACAAAATAACACATTCTCTAATTCACTGTTATTAACAAAGACGCCCCTAGACACGACCCAGTAACTTCTGACTTTAGGGTCAGCAGCCATCTTGCTTTTCTGTCTGATGTTGTGGAACTGAGCTAGTGATGTGTCTTTCGTGAACAAACTGGCTCTAAGAGCCGGCTCTTGTTCGTGAATGATGGGAGCCGGCTCCTGTCAGTGAGCCAATGGCTCACTTAACTACGCCCATAACCAGCTCACCACGCCCCCTTTAACCCGATACAATCAGGTTAAAAGTGGAGTGTTGTGGGGTGACTGACTGGCCTGCGGCTCCCTATTATACATTTAATAGAGAGCTGTTCAGGAGCCAGAAGAGCCGGCTCTTCTTAGTGAGCGGAGCCTTATGAACCAGCTCACTACAAAGAGCCGGACTTCCCATCACTAAGCTGAGCTCTTTTCTGCTCTCTGCCTCTAGCCCCTCCCCCCTACATTCCAGGATGGACCTCAAACTGATACACACTTCCTGCCAGCACATCACAGCGAGAGAAGCGCTACAAGCTACAGGCAGATAAGTTATTTATCTGATTGAAGGAGGAGGGAGGCACAGCAGATCTAACAGTGTGTTGTGGCAGAGCAGCAATGTAGCAGAGCTAAGAATGTTATATTCATCTCATGGATCTCATCATCTCTGATGTGTCTCATCTCTCTTTCTATGTGTCAGTGTGATAAGTGTAGATAACCCTGTACCCTGATAATCTAAGCACATTGTCAGCACACAGCACCTCACAGCGCAGAGGAATCATGAAGTGTCTGCTCAGAGAGTCCCCGCTCACACTCTGGAATCTTACAATGAACATAACTGAGTGATAGGAGCTAAAACACCAATAACACTGAGAAACATTGTACAGTAAGAGGCTAAAATGATCTTTATTGTGTAACATCACTGGGGGGGGGTGAGATTTGAGAATTTTCTTTCATGGGAAAACCGCTTTAATATTGGTGATTGTTTGATTTTAATGAGTATTTAGTTTAATCTTAATGGGGGTCATTTACTAAGGGCCGGATTCGCGTTTTCCCGACGTGTTACCCGAATATTTCCGATTTGCGCCGATTGTACCTGAATTGCCCCGGGATTTTGGCGCACGCGATTGGATTGTGGCACATCGGCGCTGGCATGCACGCGACGGAAATCGGGGGCGTGGCCGAACGAAAACACGACGTATTCGGAAAAACCGCCGCATTTAAAAACCGAAAAAGTGTCGCTTAGGAAGCGCTTACCTTCACCTGGTCCAGCTCGGTGTATTCCGGCGCGTTCAGTTGATTTTCAGCGCAGCAGCGCCACCTGGTGGACGGCGGAGGAACTACCTTCATAGATCCCGGCCAGACCCGAATCCTGTGCAGAGAACGCGCCGCTGGATCGCGAATGGGCCGGGTAAGTAAATCTGCTCCATTGTATTACATTTATGCATTTAGTTGGGCCTGTTACATTTTACATTTGAACCTAAAAGTTGAAGCAGGAGAAATGTTTTGATTGAAATAATTACCGAAAACATCAATATTTCCCTTTCTAATCATAAACCAACATTGAAATCTGCTCAAAAGAGGCAATTTCACATTGTGGAAAAAAGTCATTTTTAAAACGATAATGACATGTGACTAGAGATGAGCGAATATACTGGAGCATTAGCATACTCGGACCAGCTCGTTACTCGGACGAGTATACTGCTCGGTGGAGTATTAGTATACTCGGACCAGCTCGTTACTCGGACGAGTATCTCGCCGGCTCGACATCGAGCAGTAAATTAATAAAATAAATTGAATAAAAGTATTTTAATTGTAAAAAAAAAAAAAAATCCAGATGTTTCCAGATGTTTCCAGATGTTTTCCTTGTAATAACACTATTCTTCACTTTGCAGGTGTCCGCGCGTGTGTCCCGATAGGTTCGGAGATGTTCAGAACATCTGGAATGTGAAGAATATTGTTATTTCAATGTGTTCTGCACTTAAATGCTCCTGTTTTCAGTGTTTTTAATGTTTTAATTCTATTCTTCACTTTGAAGATGTGCGCGCTCATCTGGAAAGTGAAGAATAGTGTTATTACAATGTGTTCTTACAAGGAAAACATCAGGAAACATCTGGAATATTTTTTTTTTGCACTGTTCTTTTAATGTTCTGTTTTATTTAAAAAATGCTCGGGTCTCCCATTGACTTCAATGGGGCTCGTTATTGGAGACGAGCACTCGAGCAACGGGAAAAGTTTGACTCGAGTAACGAGCACCTGAGCATTTTAGTGCTCGCTCATCTCTACATGGGACGTTTCTTTGCTCCACATGTCTGTTATGGATGTATGCAGCGTTTCTCAGGCAAAGTATGCATGTGTGTATATATGGGGTGTATATACTGTATGCATGTTTATACTGTATGTGTGTATATATGGGGTGTATATACTGTATGTATGTTTATACTGTATGTGTGTATATATGGGGTGTATATACTGTATGTATGTTTATACTGTATGTGTGTATATATGGGGTGTAGATACTGTATGTATGTTTATACTGTATGTGTGTATATATGGGGTGTATATACTGTATGTAAGTTTATACTGTATGTGTGTGTATATATAGGGTGTATATACTGTATGTGTGTTTATACTGTATGTGTGTATATATGGGGTGTATATACTGTATGTATGTTTAGACTGTATTTGTGTATATGGGGTGTATATACTGTATCTATGTTTAAACTGTATTTGTGTATATATGGGGTATATATACTGTATGTATGTTTAGACTGTATGTGTGTATATAGGGTGTATATACTGTATGTATGTTTGTACTGTATGTGTGTATATATGGGGTGTATATACTGTATGTATGTTTATACTGTGTGTGTGTATATGTGGGGTGTATATACTGTATGTGTGTATATATGTGGTGTATATACTGTATGTAAGTTTATACTGTATGTGTGTATATATAGGGTGTATATACTGTATGTAAGTTTATACTGTATGTGTGTATATATAGGGTGTATATACTGTATGTAAGTTTATACTGTATGTGTGTATATATGGGGTGTATATACTGTATGTAAGTTTATACTGTATGTGTGTATATATAGGGTGTATATACTGTATGTATGTTTATACTGTATGTGTGTATATGTGGGGTGTATATACTGTATGCATGTTTATACTGTATGTGTGTATATATGGGGTGTATATACTGTATGTATGTTTATACTGTATGTGTGTATATGTGGGGTGTATATACTGTATGTATGTTTATACTGTGTGTGTGTATATGTAGGGTGTATATACTGTATGTGTGTATATATGTGGTGTATATACTGTATGTAAGTTTATACTGTATGTGTGTATATATAGGGTGTATATACTGTATGTAAGTTTATACTGTATGTGTGTATATATAGGGTGTATATACTGTATGTAAGTTTATACTGTATGTGTGTATATATGGGGTGTATATACTGCATGTAAGTTTATACTGTATGTGTGTATATATAGGGTGTATATACTGTATGTATGTTTATACTGTATGTGTGTATGTGTGGGGTGTATATACTGTATGTATGTTTATACTGTATGTGTGTATATATGGGGTGTATATACTGTATGTATGTTTATACTGTATGTGTGTATATATGGGGTGTATATACTGTATGTATGTTTATACTGTATGTGTGTATATATGGTATGTGTGTATATGTGGGGTGTATATACTGTATGTGTATATATGGGGTGTATATACTGTATGTGTGTATATATGGTATGTGTGTATATGTGGAGAGTATATACTGTATGTGTATATATGGGGTGTATATACTGTAAGTTTATACTGTGTATATGGCGACTATATGTTAATATCTGAGAGAATCAATGTCTGTGATTGTGATTCACGTGAGTTACAGAATATGTACAATTTTTATAGGGTGCAGGGGGCTCCTTTCAGAATTTTGTATGGGGCCCCCCTCTCCTGGCTACGCCCCTGCCCTCCGCAGCCCCACCTCATCTACATATCTAATTGGTCTTTCATTGTTTCAATAGTTTTCCTTTTACTGGATTTGCTGATGGACCGTAATCTTTGAGCCGCGCCCAGATATGTCTGCACCTTGTGAGGTCACAGTCACACAAACCCACAGACAGAGCAGAGTCCAATATTTCCTGATAGCTGCGCAATTTATTACATTAATAGGATTTATTCAGGGGAACATAAAGGGAAAGACTGATTTAAAACAGAAACTTGTAGCATTAGGGACAGTATATACCTTTTACTCAGTAACTATATATATATATACAACAGTCGGACTAATGTAAATATTTATACATGAGATTTTACTCTTCTACCTAATGTATATATTCATGTATAAAATGATCCTACTTATTACACACAGGGGGCGTTACTAGAGAGTAGTGTCACTATAGACAGGTTACAGAAGCCAATTATACCCTTCAGTGCACATCTGTCTTTGTCAGGCACCAGAGGTAGTGGATCCACTGGACCACCGCGGATCATGTCATTAGTCAACACCCGGGACCGGAGTCTAAGTGGCACCCGGTTTTCACCAGAGCCCGACGCAAAGTGGGTTGGACTTGCTGCGGCGTGGTACCACCAGGTCGTTCCACAGGTGTGACTTTGTCCATGGTGGAGGCCAAGGCGCGGTGCAGGTGAAGCAGAGACGGAGGTCAGGACGGGCAGCACGGGATCAGAGTCGGGGACGTAGAGGAAGGTCAGGACAGGCGGCAGAGAATCGGAGTCAGGAACAGGAATCAAGGTCACAATGGGAAATCAGGATAATCGCAGGAATAACACAGGGAAGCTTTCTCAAAGGCACAAGGCACATTATAGAGGGACTGTATGTAGTTATTATAGGGGGTGTATATGGTTATTATAAGGGGACTGTGTATAGTTATTATGGGGAGGCAGTATATAGTTATAGGGGGCAGTATATAGTTATTATAGGGGGATTGTATATAGTTATTATAGGGGGACTGTATATAGGTGATGTTGGGGGCTGCATATAGTTATTGCTCGGGAGCCATATATATTTATTATTGTGGGCTGTATATAGTGATTGCTGGGGGAGCTGTATATAGTGATTACTGTAGGAGCTGTATATAGTGATTGCTGGGGGAGCTGTATATAGTGGTTGCTGGGGGAGCTGTATACAGTGATTGCTGGGGGAGCTGTATATAGTGGTTGCTGGGGGAGCTGTATACAGTGATTGCTGGGGGAGCTGTATATAGTGATTGCTGGGGGAGCTGTATACAGTGATTGCTGGGGGAGCTGTATATAGTGATTGCTGGGGGAGCTGTATATAGTGATTGCTGGGGGAGTTGTATATAGTGATTGCTGGGGGAGCTGTATATAGTGATTGCTGGGGGAGCTGTATATAGTGATTGCTGGGGGAGCTGTATACAGTGATTGATAGGGGAGTTGTGTACAGTGATTGCTAGGGTAACTATATATAGTGATTGCTGGGGGAGCTGTATATAGTGATTGCTGGGGGAGCTGTATATAGTGATTTCTGGGGGAGCTGTATATAGTGATTTCTGGGGGAGCTGTATATAGTGATTTCTGTGGGAGCTGTATACAGTGATTGCTGGGGGAGCTATATACAGGGATTGCTGGGGGAGCTGTATACAGTGATTGCTGATGGAGCTGTATATAGTGATTGCTGGGAGAGCTGTATATAGTGATTGCTGGGGGAGCTGTATATAGTGATTGCTGGGGGAGCTGTATAAAGTGATTGCTGGGGGAGCTGTATATAGTGATTGCTGGGGGAGCTGTATATAGTGATTGCTGGGGGAGCTGTATATAGTGATTGCTGGGGGAGCTGTATGTAGTGATTTCTGGGGGAGCTGTATACAGTGATTTCTGGGGGAGCTGTATATAGTGATTGCTGGGGGAGCTGTATATAGTGATTTCTGGGGGAGCTGTATGTAGTGATTGCTAGGGGAGCTGTATACAGTGATTGCTAGGGGAGATGTATATAGTGGTTACTGGGGAGCTGTATATAGTGATTGCTGGGGAGCTGTATATAGTGGTTACTGGGGAGCTGTATATAGTGATTACTGGGGAGCTGTATATAGTGGTTACTGGGGAGCTGTATATAGTGATTGCTGGGGAGCTGTATATAGTTATTCCTGGGGAAGCTGTATATAGTGGTTGCTGGGGGAGCTGTATACAGTGATTGCTAGGGGAGATGTATATAGTGATTACTTGGGGAGCTGTATATAGTGATTGCTGGGAGCTGTATATAGTTATTCCTGGGGAAGCTGTATATAGTGATTGCTGGGAAGCTGTATATAGTTATTCCTGGGGAAGCTGTATATAGTGGTTACTGGGGAGCTGTATATAGTGATTGCTGGGGAGCTGTATATAGTTATTCCTGGGGAAGCTGTATATAGTGGTTACTGGGGAGCTGTATACAGTGATTGCTGGGAGAGCTGTATATAGTGATTGCTAGGGGAGCTGTATATAGTGATTACTTTGGGAGCTGTATATAGTGATTGCTGGGGAGCTGTATATAGTTATTCCTGGGGAAGCTGTATATAGTGGTTACTGGGGAGCTGTATACAGTGATTGCTGGGGGAGCTGTATATAGTGATTGCTAGGGGAGCTGTATATAGTGATTACTTGGGGAGCTGTATATAGTGATTGCTGGGGAGCTGTATATAGTTATTCCTGGGGAAGCTGTATATAGTGGTTACTGGGGAGCTGTATACAGTGATTGCTGGGAGAGCTGTATATAGTGATTGCTGGGAGAGCTGTATATAGTGATTGCTGGGGGAGCTGTATACAGTGATTGCTCGGGGAGCTGTATACAGTGGTTGCTGGGGGAGCTGTATGCAGTGATTGCTGGGGGAACTATATATAGTGATTGCTGGGGGGCTGTATATAGTGATTGCTGGGGGAACTATATATAGTGATTACTGGGGGAGCTGTATATAGTTATTGCTGGGGAGTGGTGTATAGCGATTGCTGTTCCCTGTATGGACTACATTCACCAACCTTAATCTGGCCCTGAACACAAGTATAAGGTAATGCCCAGTAGCCTCCCCCCAAATGTAATATCCAGCAGCCTCCCTAGTAATGTAATATCCAGCAGCCTCCCTAGTAATGTAATGCTCAGCAGCCTCTCCAGTGATGTAATGCCCTGCAACCTTCCCCGCTAAGGTAATGCCCAGCAGCCTTCCCCAGTAAGGTAATGCTCAGCAGACTCCCCCAGTAATGTAACACTCAGCAGCCTCCCCCAGTAAGGTAATGCTCAGCAGCCTCCCCCAGCAAGATAATGCCCAGCAGCCTCCCCCAGTAAGGTAATGCCCAGCAGCCTCCCCCAGTAATGTAATACCCAGCAGCCTTCCCCAATAAGGTAATGCCCAGCAGCCTCCCCAGTAATGTAATACCCAGCAGCCTCCCTCAGTAAGGTAATGCCCCGCAGCCTCCCTCAGTAAGGTAATGCCCAGCAGCCTCCCCCAGTAATACAATGCTTAGCAGCCTCCCCCGTAATGTAATGCCCAACAGTCTCCCCCAGTAATGTAATGCCCAACAGCCTCCCCCAGTAATGTAAAACTCAGCAGCCTCCCCCAGTAATGCAATGCCCAGCAGCCCCCCCCCAGTAATGTAATGCCCAGCAGCCTCCCCCAGTAATGTAATGCCCAGCAGCCTGCCCCAGTAATGTAATTCCCAGCAGCCTCCCCCAGTAATGCAATTCCCAGCAGCATCCCCAGTAATGTAACTCCCAGCAGCCTCCCCCAGTAATGTAATGACCAGCAGCCTCCCCAAGTAAAGTAATGCTCAGAAGCCTCCCCATGTAATGTAATGCTCATCAACCTCCCCCAGTAATGCAATGCCCAGCAGCCTCCCCCAGTAATGTAATACCCAGCAGCCTCCCCCAGTAATGTAATTCCCAGCAGCCTACCCCAGTAATGCAATTCCCAGCAGCATCCCCTAGTAATGTAACTCCCAGCAGCCTCCCCCAGTAATGTAATGCCCAGCAGCCTCCCCCAGTAATGTAATGCCCAGCAACCTCCCCAGTAATGTAATACACAGCAGACTCTCCCAGTAATGTAATGTCCCATGCAGCCTCCCCATGTAATGTAATGCTCAGCAGCCTCCCCAGTAATGTAATTCCCAGCAGTCTTCTCAGTAATGTAATTCCCAGCAGCCTCCCACAGTAATGTAATGCCCAGCAGCCTCCCCCAGTAATGTAATGCCCAGCAGCCTCCCCCAATAATGTAATGCCCAGCAGCCTCCCCCAGTAATGTAATTTTCAGCAACCATCCCAGTAATGTAATGCTCAGCAGCCTCCCCCAGTAATGTAATGCCCAGCAGCCTCCCCAGTAATGTAATGCTCAGCAGCCTCCCCCAGTAATGTAATGCTCAGCAGCCTCCCACAGTAATGTAATGCCCAGCAGCCTCCCCCAGTAATGTAATGCCCAGCAGCCTCCCCCAGTAATGTAATGCCCAGCAGCCTCCCCCAGTAATGTAATGCTCAGCAGCCTCCCACAGTAATGTAATGCCCAGCAGCCTCCCCCAGTAATGTAATGCTCAGCAGCCTCCCACAGTAATGTAATGCCCAGCAGCCTCCCCAAGTAATGTAATGCCCAGCAGCCTCCCCCAGTAATGTAATGCCCAGCAGCCTCCCCAAGTAATGTAATGCCCAGCAGCCTCCCCCAGTAATGTAATGCCCAGCAGCCTCCCCCAGTAATGTAATGCTCAGCAGCCTCCCCAAGTAATGTAATGCCCAGCAGCCTCCCCCAGTAATGTAATGCCCAGCAGCCTCCCCAAGTAATGTAATGCTCAGCAGCCTCCCCAGTAATGTAATGCCCGGCAGCCTCCCCAAGTAATGTAATGCTCCTTGTGTGTTGTAGGAGATGTCGCTGCTCGTTCTTCTCTGGTCGCTGCTCGTCTCGTGTTCCTGAACGTTCAACGTTTTTCTCATTCTCCTTCTGTTGTTTATTGATTCAAGTTCTTTGTATCTGATGCGCAGATGTTGTTATAGGAGTCAATTTAAGGGTTGGTCCTTTTTATCTCTTTTCTCTAGAAATCTGCGCGTTGGCATCCTAATATATTAACCCCTTACTACCTGGCCTGTGTTACATCTTAATCATCAAGCTGTTTTCTGTCCTCTTCATTATTGCCTCCTATATACTACACCTAATATATAATTTATGTCACTATGGCTGTATGAGTAATGATGAGCGGGTTGAGTGAAATTTGGGTTCCATAACGGATGACCCGGACTTCAACATGAACTTGAACCAAACACAAACCCCATTAAAATTAAAGGAGACCTAAATTTTAACACCCAAAAATGGCTGTAAAATTGGGCTAGAAGCTAAAATCCATCCAACCAGGGACATTACTCATAGATCCAGGCAGACTGTGGGAATCTTCTTATATGTGTTATCCATGGCCTCCTTCCTTCTGGAATCAACTTTTAAAATTATGCTAATGCATCAGAAGGGCTGTGGGCGGTGTTGCCAGAGCCCATATTCAAATTCAGTAGAGTGTGTACTATGTGCAGTTACCTGTGTAGTGTGCAGGGGGCGCCTGATTCAGGATTTCTGGTGCACTTTCTTCATGAATCTGGCCCGGCAGAGGGCACCACTTTTTTTTTGTGCACCTTTAACATGAGGCGTAAAACACATTTCTGTCCAACTTTGCATGTTAAATCTGTCGCACACGGTCCGAGTGCAGAAATTTGTGTTGCATGATGCAACCAATGGTTGCGTATGACACAAATGTGGTGCGGACACTTCTTAAATACCCGTGCAAGCAGTTTACATAAGAAAGAACGTCCAACAGAAAAGTGTTGCAGGGGCCTAGTAAATGTGCCCAAATGTCCCTGTAAGAAACTAGCTCCACAAACAAGACCGTAATAAACGGTCTCCAATCCGGCGCTGGAATTTGAGAGGTCCCGTTGGAGGGGTTTCATGAGTATTCCCTGGTGAATATAGATGAAGCCTAGAAGACCAGTATACCCTGCCGAAGGCTATTGCAACGTCCCCCACCGGGGCCTAGCCTTTTCTTGGGAAGCCCGTGGTAGTAACAGCCATATCCAGGGATCAGATGGAGGCAACGATGTGCAAATCAACTCACGGTTCTTTATTGAACAACAGGTAGCAGGCAACGGGCCTAAAAGGTCAACAGCAGATTCAGATTACTGGAGTGGTCATGGAAAGTGGTCCTCAGGAATAGCGCACAAGCCTGGTAGTAGATACAGGTTGGGATAATGGAGATGGAACTGTGTCCAAACTGTGGAAGCTACAGCTCTGGATTAGAGTCTCCTGCCTCAGTTCCTGGGATTGGGTTCTGTGTCAGCACTAAAGGTTTGCTGTAAACTGTCTCTCAAATTCTAAAGAGCCCAGGGCCTAAGAGACCTGTGCTCCCATTGCACCGGGGTTTTATACTCCCCCTGGTCAGGTGGTAGCACCTCTCCAATCACACTCCAGTTTACAATGCAGCCACATAATTAGATAACATCTTACACCCACTTAACTATTGCCTGCTTATCTAAAGCTGCTATTACACACTGACCAAGTGCTAGAAACTTACTAGTGGGTTCATGACTCCCTCTGACAGCTCCTAAGCTGGAGAGGGCACTATTCGCTACTACCAGCCTGCCTATGTATTGGCAGGGGTGTTGCACTATCACTCACACCTAATGAAACCCAAAACTTTTGACCCTGTAACGTTTGGCAAAATGAATAACCATTACAAAATCTCCTCCCGACACGTTTCCTCGATTTAGCAGGTTCTTTAGGGGTTAAAAAATACTTAGGACACAGTTGTCCAACTAACTGCTAGTCTAGCTACAACATTGGCGGTGCCAAATATCCTCCTGCATGATGTACAACTCAAAAATTTCATTCGGCAGATTCGATAAACTTTGACAAAGTGTTTTTAAAAACTAAGTGATCTATTTACCAGTATGAACCACCAGAAAGATGGAACCACGTGTCCCGTGCCCAACAATATCTCCGCCAAGTGGATTCCGACACAGACTTTTCTATCAGACGTGTGAGCTGGTGGCGACCAGGGTTATCCTGGGAATTCTTCACCTTCCTCGTCCGCTGACCCTTGTAGGTCTCTGAAAACATGAAACTGTGTGGCTTGGGTGATGTGGACTTGCTGGTTCGCCATGCACAGGAGCTCTAGTAGCGGAGCCGGCAGAGGAATGTCTGTAGTGGTCAGAACGGTGGCTGCGGGAATGGCCCGAGTGAAGGGAATGATGGCGAACATACTGGTCCATTGTCATGCATGGGAAGCTGACACTTGAACCAGACAATGGAGAGCTAGGGTAGGTGGTGGCGAAATTGTCGAGCTGGATAGTAATGTCATGCAAGACGTGTGGAAGAAAACTCAGAGCCAGTGTCTGGGAAGAATAGTGTTATGGCCTCTGAGCGGCGGCTCGGCTTCTCCTGGTCTGGTGCTGGCGGGTGTGCAATGTGGTCCCCACCTCGAACTGCCTAGGATAGGCTAATGGCCGGGAGGTGTAACTAGCATCCCATGTTACCAATGGAAGCAGGAGGATATAAGGAACGGGCCCTAATCAGGTGACCACTAGGTGCCACATGGCCTGAGTGGTTTTGGGCGGGGGACAGGACAGAGGGCTGAGAGCCTCAAAGTTGTGTATGTAAGGGAACGGTGTTAAGGGTTTGGGAGATGGCAGTGCTAGAGTTTGGGGATGGAGGTGCCAGGGAAGCCCTGGGCAGAGGAGGGAGCAGTGGGCTTCTGCATATGGCACAGATGAGGCTTCATTCTGTTGCCCAGGTCTTGTGGCTTGTGTGGGACCCTGCTGCTTTTTCCTCCATGTCCCTTGCGTCCTACTGTTTCACAGGGAGCTGGGACTGAGACAGACAAGCGAGTCCAGTCGGACGGGTCTCCCCTCTCAGAGCAGTCTGCTGTCCCAGCTTTTCTTACATCCTAGCTGAGTAGGGCGGTGGGCACAGCCCTATGGAGCCTAGCCGCGGGACAGGAAAAAATGCTGCTTATGTCGGGTCATGTTCTGCAAGGTGCGATGATCTGCAGTGTTACCTAAACGTCAGGAGAGGGGAAGGTGCCTCTGGGCTGCATTGTAGAAGGGTATCCAACCATGTGTGGAGGGTATCCAGCCACCTGTGGAGGGTATCCAGTCACCTGTGGAGGGTATCCAACCACCTGCGGAGGGTATCCAGCCACCTGTGGAGGGTATCCAGCCACCTGTGGAGGGTATTCAACCACCTGCGGAGTGTATCCAGCCACCTGTGGAGGGTATCCAACCACCTGCGGAGTGTATCCAGCCACCTGTGGAGGGTATCCAACCACCTGCGGAGGGTATCCAGCCACCTGTGGAGGGTATCCAGCCACCTGTGGAGGGTATTCAACCACCTGCGGAGTGTATCCAGCCACCTGTGGAGGGTATCCAACCACCTGCGGAGTGTATCCAGCCACCTGTGGAGGGTATCCAACCACCTGCGGAGGGTATCCAGCCACCTGTGGAGGGTATCCAGCCACCTGTGGAGGGTATTCAACCACCTGCGGAGTGTATCCAGCCACCTGTGGAGGGTATTCAACCACCTGCGGAGGGTATCCAGCCACCTGTGGAGGGTATCCAACCATCTGTGGAGGGTATCCAACCATCTGTGGAGGTTATCCAGCCTCCTGTATAGGGTATCCAGCCACCTGTGGAGAGAATCCAGCCACCTGTGGAGGGTATCCAGTCACCTGTGGAGGGTATCCAGTCACCTGTGGAGGGTATCCAGTCACCTGTGGAGGGTATCCAGTCACCTGTGGAGGGTATCCAGTCACCTGTGGAGGGTCGCCAGTCACCTTCGGAGGGTATCCAGCCAACCTGCTGTTTAAGGTGATCTGCCTAGGTGTCAGGTAACCACAGGACGGTCAGGTGGTCTTGTACTTCGTGCCACACTGATGGGGCAGAAGGAAAAGAGAAATCACACACGTGTCCTTGAGCTTTTATCATTTACCAATCAAGTGCTAAACGTGGATGTGTTATGTGACTGGGTCCATACACACAGATTAGTTATTTACAAAAAAAAGGTCCCTGGGGACCTCACTGAGACCCATTGGTCTAAAACTTAACTTTTAATATGTTCAAGCACATATAGCCCCGCACCCCTGAGGACGCCATCATCTTGGCGAAACATGTCGGGGGGGCTATTATCCTTTTTGCAATGATATGGTGTTTAGGGATCAGTTCATATGTCCATTAACAGTTAGAAAGTGAGGAGGAAAAATATTCATAGACAGGGAGAGCTCTAGTGGATCTACATACCAGTGAATAGTGACTTGGAAGTCAGCCAGCAGTAGCACATTGCTACATCAGTGAATACAGTTATAGCAACTAAGTTGCAGAACTAATAAAAACATTACTGATTTAATACATAGACAAATCAGAACTATTCCACTGGCGACCCTCAGTGGTTCCCCCTATATTGCTTACAAATAATAATTTATCCTACGCCATGGATTTGTAGAAATTTTAATTGTGTGTTTTCAAATAGGTTTCAGCAATCCAAGTAAGACTTTCTAATGCTCAAACATATTAAAAGTTAAGTTTTAGACCAATGGGGCTTTTTTTGTAAATAATTTATCATTTACCCACCCCCCAAGCACCCCCCCCCCCAACCACCAAGTCAAGGGGCGAGGTCCAGGAGCCAGTTTCAGCATTATTTGAATTTTAAATGAAACCAAAAATCCACCGCAGTCCCAGTCTTTTCTCTAACTGATTTGGGGCTAAAGATGCAAGAAAAAAAGTTGTGTTAGCCGGTTGTAGAAATTCCTGTTGCTTTTGATAGGTGAAATAAAGTCTCATTCTAGAGATTGTGATACTTATTAATGGCTAAACTGAAGATGTTACAAGCTTTCGGGACAGCTCAGGTCCCTTCATCAGGCAGGTATAACGGGATCACTGAAGTCACACAGATCTTATATCTTGTTATTGCTATTGTCTTTTTGTCTTTTTGCATCAATTCTCTGTCCATGGTGTATGAGATCTGTGTCACTTCAGTGATCCTGTTATAACCGCCTGATGAAGGGACAGGAGCTGTCCTGAAAGCTTGTAACATCTTTTATTTCAGTAGCCATTAAAGGGATATTCTCACAAAGACAAGTTTTTTGAATGTACTCCGGATAAAAAAAATAACACATTCTCTAATTCACTGTAGGCAACAAGAATCCAGCATTTCTCAGATATAAGTCTAACCTGTCTCTATCAGTCCTGCTGTACACTATTTCAGTTGCCCCTGGACACAACCCTGTAACTTCTGACTTTAGAGTCGGGAGCCATCTTGCCTGAGGCTTCACGGAGCTTGTCTCTCTCTCTCTTTCTGCTCCCTGAACTATAGCCCCGCCCCTGCAATATAGCCCCACCCCTGCTGTACAGGACGGAGCTCTAACTGACACAGACACTGACGCCCTGCTGGTAGCACGAGGAGAACTACAAGCTACAGACAGATACGTTGTTTATCTGGGGAGTCACAGCAGATCTAGTGTGTTGTGCAATAGCAGGGATGTAGCAGGGCTGGCTGACATTGTGTGTAATACGCACCTAATGGATCTCATCATCTCTGATCTGTCTCATCTCTCTTTCTATGTGTCAGATACTTGTGAATGTTCAGAAGCTAAGAAAGTGTATATAAACCCTGTACCCTGATAATCTAAGCACATTGTCAACACACAGCATCTCACACCACAGAGAAATCATGAAGCGTCTGCTTAAAAAGCCCAGTCCACACTCTGGTATCTTACACTAATCCTCACTGAGTGATAGGAGCTAAAGCAGCAATAACACTGAGTAACATTGTGAAGTAAGGAGTTAAAAATGATCATCACCAGGGGGATTGAAATTTGAGAATTTTCTTTCATGGGAAAACCCCTTTAAAAGGTATGACAATCTCAAGAAGGTGACTTTATTTAACCCATCAAAAACATTGGGCTAAAGATATACACACTCTACAGTGTATACATATCATATACAGTATTTACACATTATGTACACACACATATAGTGTACAGGCAGTCCCTGGGTTACAAGATAGGTTCTGCTGGTTTGTTCTTAAGTTGAATTTGTATGTAAGTCGGAACTGTATATTTTATAATTGTAACCCCATGAAGAATTTTTTTGATCTCTGTGACAATTGGATTTAAAAATGTTGGGTTGTCATAAGAACCAGGAGAAACAATAAATCTTCATTACAGATGCCTGTGATAACTGTTATAGCGGATTATTGTAGCCTGGGGGTAAAGTACAATAAATTACCAACATCCAGGGGTCCGTTTGTAACAAGGGGTCGTCTGTAAGTCGGGTGTTCTTAAGTAGGGGACCGCCTGTATATACATCATATGCTTAGACATACAGTATAAACACACACCGCATTTAAATACACTATATACACACCATACACACAGGTACAGCACAGACACACCACATACACACATGTATACACTCTTCTGACCCTAGGGCTGTCAGAGGCCACAGATCAGTAGCTGCAGACCACATGGGGGATCCCTATTCTGTAATGGTGGATCAGCTGTAGACTGTGGCAGATGTGCCCTGCAATGTGCAGTATAACCTGTGTATAATGGTGCACATCCTCCACACACACCTGAAGAGCAGATGGTTATTTCAAGGCTTTCCAGGAAAGAATATACATCCGTAATGAAGCTCAATAAGTCAGAAGACAAGTTTTGTAAGTTTTCAGACTGTGCCACGTAGGCTGGAAAGCCACAGAACGGAAGACAATCCACACAGTAGTAGGGCCATGGTGCGATGGGAGGGGGCAGCAGCAGCATGATAAATTGGTGGCATTGGTGGAATCTTGCTGGACCTGCTCTTGTTTCATCTTCACAAATGTTAGCAGAAAGGTGTTTTTTGGTTGGGGTAACAATTCCCCCCCCCCCCCCCTGCTGCACTGTACATCTGCACCGTGCCGCACTATCGTGCCGGGCAGGACATCCGTGTCATGCTGCTTCTGTCGGTGGGTTGAGGAAAGTGCTCATCATAGATTGGAGACGAAAGCCGCTGCTTCTGTTGGAGCCAACGCTTCTACCAGTTCCCAAGTTACGGGGCAGGCAATGGTGAACATTGGCGGCCACCAGCTGCCTACAAAGGATATCCTGTAAGAAATTATTGTCTTCTTCTGCAGAGGCGGGTCTCGTTTGGCTGTGTGCCATGGTGGTGGGCCAGTAGTCATCCTGGTTACGTGCTACACATGCCCGCATGCGCCTGACCCTTTCTGCCAGGGGTTCAGAGGGAATCCCTTCCTCCATTTGCATGGCCTAATGCCAGGGTGTATGGGGGTCATCTCCATTGTCTCCTCCTCCAGCTCTTCAACAACAATGTGGTGGGAATGCGTTTTATTTGTTAATTTCATCGCCCTTCCCAGTACAGTGCATGGAATATGAAATGGCGCCACTAAAAAGTACGATGTATCCGGCGGATAACAAACCCTAAAGCATCTCTGTAAATAAAAAATAAAAAACAGTTATGGTTTTTTTGGATCAAGGAGGATATAACAGGAATGCAAAAACCAAAAAGGGCTGAGACCTGAAGGGGTTAAAGGAAGGGGAGGGATAAATCACAGGATAAGGACCTTCCATATGGTTTGGGCACAGAAGTTTTCCTCCTGGACCCAGGGATTGATCTGAAGTTTATGATGACATTTTACAGCGTTTTGGTCCCGTTTCCTGCTGCTCTATGTATGTAGCACGTGTCTCCCCCCTAGTGGTGTTTGTGGGGTTCACCTTTGTCTTACTGAAGTCGTCAATCCTTATTTTTCTGTGATTTTGTTTGCTATAAGGCACGTGGTCAGAGGGGATCATTGGTGCCTCACTGGGGCAATTACCAGCTCCAATATTGCCCCAGATAAAATACGGCAATGTCCGGGCATTGATGTATCTTTCCTGTTTCCATGATGAAATTTTTATCTTCATGTAAATGAGCTGTAAATGGGCGGGGCCGAGCCGGTGCACCTGCTCTCTTACAGTTCTGCACAAGGTCTTAATTATTGACTCAAAGGCAACAGAACTTAGAGAGAACCGATGGACCAGCCGCCAGAAGAGACCTCCCCCTGCCGCCCTCTCAGCCAATCCAAGGAGCTGGTTTAGGAGTTTGGGGGTCAGGGACATTATCCGGGGCATGGAGAGTGAACATGGGTTTATTGAGAATATTATCGTCTGAGCTCAGCATCTGCAGGATGTCTTTATGTGGCTCCGCAGAATTTTACTGCTCATGGACCGTTTCCCAGATCTACAACAATTAAGAGGGAAAGTTTTACAAAATTTCTATTTATTTTCTGTTTCAATTTTTCACTATTTAACATTTCCGCTTGTCCTCCCAGCAGTGTGAACGTGGGGATGTGTTTATTGGAAGTTTTAATGGGATATATTACTTATACATCAACTTTTCACTTTGTTTACATGAAGAACAAGTGCTTTAGGGGGTGTCACCAGTGCACCTGCGGGCTCAGGGGTTCATGCTCCACCCTTGTGACCACCTCCATCTACACTTATCCCCCTTCTACTCTGTGCCGGAAATCATGCAGCAGCAGCAGTAATTATCCTATTCCCTACTGCTGAGAGATTACTGGCAGATAGAAGAGAGGGGAAAGCACAGAGGAAGCAGGGAGACGCAGAGGAAGCAGGGAGATGCAGAGGAAGCAGTCAGGCGCAGAGGAAGCAGGGAGATGCAGAGGAAGCAGGGAGGAGCATAGGAAGCAGGGAGGCACACAGGAAGCAGGGAGGCGCAGAGGAAGCAGGGAGGCACAGAGGAAGCAGGGAGGCACACAGGGAGGCACAGAGGAAGCAGGGAGATGCAGAGGAAGCAGGGAGGCGCAAAGGAAGCAGGGAGGCGCAGAGGATGCAGGGAGGCGCAAAGGAAGCAGGGAGGCTCAGAGGAAGCAGGGAGGCGCAGAGGAAGCAGGGAGGCTCAGAGGAAGCCGGGAGGCGCAGAGGAAGCAGGGAGGCTCAGAGGAAGCAGGGAGGCGCAGAGGAAGCAGGGAGGCGCAGGGGAAGCAGGGAGGCGCAGGGGGGCAGGGAGGCACAGAGGTAGCAGGGAGGTGCAAAAGAAGCAGGGAGGCACAGAGAAAGCAGGGAGGCAGAGGGGAAGCAGGGAGGCACAGAGGAAGCAGGGAGGCAGAGGGGAAGCAGGGAGGCTCAGAGGAAGCAGGGAGGCGCAGAGGAAGCAGGGAGGCTCAGAGGAAGCAGGGAGGCGCAGAGGAAGCAGGGAGGCTCAGAGGAGGCCGGGAGGCGCAGAGGAAGCAGGGAGGCTCAGAGGAAGCAGGGAGGCGCAGAGGAAGCAGGGAGGCGCAGGGGAAGCAGGGAGGCACAGAGGTAGCAGGGAGGTGCAAAAGAAGCAGGGAGGCACAGAGAAAGCAGGGAGGCAGAGGGGAAGCAGGGAGGCATAGAGAAAGCAGGGAGGCAGAGGGGAAGCAGGGAGGCACAGAGGAAGCAGGGAGGCAGAGGGGAAGCAGGGAGGCACAGAGGAAGCAGGGAGGCAGAGGGGAAGCAGGGAGGCGGACACAAGAGCTTCAGAAAGGCTTCTAAGAGGATGAACCCCGGGAAACCCTGTGTGGTAGATTTCCTTTAATGAATGAAAGTTTTTATTGTTTCCACCAAAGACCCTAAAATAATAGAGAAGTGACCCCCACTCTCCTGTGAAGTTTTTCTATAACATTTTAGGAAATTGTCTATAAGAATGTTTCCTCATTTATCCAGAAGATCATTTGGGAGGTAAAATACAACCATCCGTTATAGACCTCTCCAGACCACACTCCCCCAACCATGGCATTATAGACCTCTAATCACATCAAACTCCCCCAGACATCCGTTATTGACCACACAACACTCCTCCAAACAGCCTGAACAGTGGCGTAACTAAGAGAGAGGCAGGGCCCCATAGCAGGCTTTGGCATGGGGTCCCCCTTCCCACTTGAAAATTATACATATTTGTATACTCACACATGCAAGTAACAATCACACATTTGTACACTTATGCACATATATGCTCATATAGAGCATATGCACACACACATCCAGTGACATTTACAAACACACAGCATATATACACACATACAGTATATGCAGACACCATACACTGTAAACACATACAACATGTACACATCACAGATGCAGCATATATACATCACATATATGTTATACACATATTATGATGTACAAAGTGCAGCATAATATGAATATAATGATGCAAATCCTCCATTCCTTAGTGTGTCAGGTTGGATGCTGGGGCCTCCTGACACTTGCTATGGCTGCTACCACTGTAGTTACGCCCCTGAGATTCCTGAAACCACATCAAACTCCCTTATTGACCTTCCCATACCCCACAACACTCACCTAGCCATCCTTTATGGACCTTTCCATACCCCACAACACTCTCCAGTCCAGTACTGGTCTCCCCACACCACACTCCTCTAACCTTGCCCTTGTTGACCACATCAAATCACATCACATTCCCCCGACCATGGACATATTTTCCTCAATAAATCAAACTACCAAACCCCTTCCCTGTTATTGGCCACACCAGACCCCACCAGAACATGCATGTAAGTACCTTGCTTTGTCCACTGTACAGTCATACTAAAACAGAAAAGGGTCTTCCCCAAACTGCTCCAATACAGTTGGAGTGATGAGGCCAACCATGAGGAAACCCCATGATGGACTCCCTAAGCAGAACAGGAACCAACCTCAAGCACCAGGAAAGCCCTGGGTGGGATCCATCACCTGAAAAAAAATCCTCAGTTATCCTCATTTTCTTGCCTTGCAGTAGGTCTCTAGGAGAGGATTTTCTCTAAGAGCTTCAGTAGAGTTATGGCTCATCACAGGCCTCATCATCTGGTATATAGAGATGTAACTATGAAGATTTCTCTCTATATGTCAGTACATTGTCTGGTACTTAGTGACTCAAGGTCACCGCCTGCACGACGTGCTTATGTATTCCGGGAGCTGGGAAGGTCCGGTACCTGGTAACTCCAGGCCGCCCCCTGCAGGATGTGCTGATGTATACTAGGAGATCTGGTGCTGAGTGACTCCAGGCTGCCCCATGCAGGAGGTGCTGATGTATCCTAGGAGATCTGGTGCTGAGTGACTCCAGGCTGCCCCATGCAGGAGGTGCTGATGTATCCTAGGAGATCTGGTGCTGAGTGACTCCAGGCTGCCCCATGCAGGAGGTGCTGATGTATCCTAGGAGATCTGGTGCTGAGTGACTCCAGGCTGCCCCATGCAGGAGGTGCTGATGTATCCTAGGAGATCTGGTGCTGAGTGACTCCAGGCTGCCCCATGCAGGAGGTGCTGATGTATCCTAGGAGATCTGGTGCTGAGTGACTCCAGGCTGCCCCATGCAGGAGGTGCTGATGTATCCTAGGAGATCTGGTGCTGAGTGACTCCAGGCTGCCCCATGCAGGAGGTGCTGATGTATCCTAGGAGATCTGGTGCTGAGTGACTCCAGGCTGCCCCATGCAGGAGGTGCTGATGTATCCTAGGAGATCTGGTGCTGAGTGACTCCAGGCTGCCCCATGCAGGAGGTGCTGATGTATCCTAGGAGATCTGGTGCTGAGTGACTCCAGGCTGCCCCATGCAGGAGGTGCTGATGTATCCTAGGAGATCTGGTGCTGAGTGACTCCAGGCTGCCCCATGCAGGAGGTGCTGATGTATCCTAGGAGATCTGGTGCTGAGTGACTCCAGGCTGCCCCATGCAGGAGGTGCTGATGTATCCTAGGAGATCTGGTGCTGAGTGACTCCAGGCTGCCCCATGCAGGAGGTGCTGATGTATCCTAGGAGATCTGGTGCTGAGTGACTCCAGGCTGCCCCATGCAGGAGGTGCTGATGTATCCTAGGAGATCTGGTGCTGAGTGACTCCAGGATGCCCCATGCAGGAGGTGCTGATGTATCCTAGGAGATCTGGTGCTGAGTGACTCCAGACTCATCTGGCAGGACGTGCCAATCTATGCTGGTAGCTGGGGAGGTCTGGTTAACTCCCTGCAGGACATACTGATCTACCAAGTATAAGAAAAGGTTGTGGAACGGCACCGTGTAATTGTCAAGTGCAGGTCTTCACAAAGGGTCTGACATGACCCACCAGGTACGATCAAGGAAGGAGGATGAAGCAGCACTCCAGGAGTAGTGGAAAAAGTGAATATTTATTCCACCATAGATGCAACGTTTCGCCTTATCTATAAAGGCATTTTCAAGCATCGTGAGAGTCAGTGGTCAGCTGACTTAAATAGATATTAAAAAATTATTAAGTTCAATGTCAAGGGTTAACCAATCCATTGGTAAAATCAGACAAAAAGACTTAGCAAAGGACTGTCATTTTGTCCGATTTTACCGATGGATTGGTTAACCCTTGACATTAAACTTAATAATTTCTTCAGGTCAGTTAAGCTTAAAACCTGGTTTCTAGATAAGGCCCCTACAACTGTAGGTAACACTGATGTGAATAATATGGTTTATGACTTTACCTTGAAGGATTGCGGTCTGTTCGTAAAGAGTAATTTTTGCCCACCCTCCAATTCCCCAGCTGTGGATTCCTATATCACCTCAGTTCTCAGAGATATTGGGATATATAAAGAAGGTGCCTCCCAACTTAACGTTAAAAACAACCTCTCCATTGCTGAAAGGAGAGCGTTGGAGGCATTAGTCCATGACGGCGATCTCATCATTAAATCCGCAGATAAGGGTGGTGGGATTGTCGTCATGGACCGCCTGCAATACATGGAAGAGGTTTACAGACAATTAAATGACCAGTTGGTATATAAAAAGGTCGATTCAGACCCTATATCAATCTTTACCAAACAATTGAGGATTCTTGTCGACCATGCCTATGCTCTTGACATTATTGACAAAGACTTACATGATTTTCTGTTACCCAAATTCCCCAAAACTCCCCTGCTATATTGCTTCCCTAAGATACATAAGTGCTTGACCTCCCCGCCAGGCAGATCAATCGTGTCGGGTGGGATTTATTACTCAGCCCTGTGGCGATTTTTCTGATAAAATACTCAGTTGCTATGCAATTAATGCCAAATCCTACATCAAGGATACAACAGACTTTCTGAACAAAATTTCCACTGTATTTGTCCCAACAGGTGCTCTCCTTGTTTCGTTTGACATGACAAGTTTATACACATCTGATCTGATACACGTCTTATACAGATCTGATTATTCCAATGAGAGCAAGGAATTTAAACTGGGTTTGTTAGAAATGATCCTTACATGCAACTATTTCATGTTTGATGATACATTTAATGTTCAACTTCGCGGTACTGCCATGGAGTCCAATGTGGCCCCAGCCTATGCAAACATCGTCATGGCTGATTTGGAGGAGACTTGCGTTTATGGAGCCCACCACTTCAGTCATGTGCTGAGGTGGTGGAGATACATCGACGATGTCTTCTCCATCTGGCTAGGGGATCGGTCTACTCTTGACTGTTTTCTGGATTATTTAAATAATATTGATTCTGACATCAAATTTACTATGGTGGTTGGGGAATCAGAGCTACAATTCTTGGACACCAAGGTGTTTGTTGTGGATAACCACCTAAGAACAGATTTATATGTGAAGGAGACGGATTGCAACACAATCCTTAGCAGAGATCCACGAGATGCTAGAGGTGTTATCCTGCTTCTGGAGGCGCTGCTACTGATGTAGAATGAGTGTGTACACTCGGTGCGATAAAAAACTTCTTTATTTAGAAACACTACGCGTTTCGGCCCCGGGCTGGGGCCTTCGTCAGGTAAAATAGTAACATACAATTCCAAGACACATTAGGCATTTAAATATACAAGCGTTTGACGTCACTGATGACGATAATCGGAAGTGACGTAGAAGACATTGATAAAGATTGATTGTAAAAAAAAAAAAAAAGAGAGAGGTGTGCATAAAATCAAATAAATATATTAATAAAAGATTAAGAAACACCATTACATTTACCTGCGGACGTGGGTGACAAAATTGGAAAGGAATGTAGAATGTGTGTGGAGCACGGAAGTCTGGTGCACGGAGGGAAGAGGCGGTGCATATGAGGCGCACGGCAAGTGTGTCTCTACTGGATGTGAAAGAACGGAGGGATCGCTGGATGTATATTTGGGAACGACCGCATAGCTGACTGTGGTATCGGACATGAAGGGTCCAGAGTGAACTATTGTAACGATGTGAAGGTAAGTGACGATGGATGGGCAAGAGTGACTAGATAAGGGAGAATACTGGTGGAAGGAGTGAGTGGTAAGTGTAAAACAGACTCCATGGATAGTTGTGTGGTGGAAAGATGAATCAGAGGAGAATATGAAAAATAGTTATTATACATGTTCGATGACTTCATTTAATCCATCAGGTTGAAGACTTTTGATCTTGTAGATCCAGAACGATTCTCTTTTATTTAGTCTTTCATGTCTGTTATTGAGATCTTCTGCAATCTGTTCTATCCCTATGAGTTTTAGCTGGTGAAAATTTTTATTATGTGATAGGGTAAGGTGTTTTGATAGACTTTGTTGTAAAAAACCTGACTTAGTTTTAAAACGATGACCATTCATGCGCATCCGTAGGGATTGAGCGGTGCGACCTACATACTGGAGCCCGCATTCGCACGTGATCAGGTACACTACATACGAAGAGTCGCAGGTAATGTGTTGTTTGCAGGAATGTGTTTACGCCTATTTGCAATTCCACAAGGTGAGATTCATTCTTCTTGACCTAGCCCTCGTTTAATAAGAAATACACTTGAATCCCTCGCGCTTTTTTGTCTCCTACCTGTGGTGAATTGGTGCACTCACATGCACCCACCCTTAGCATTTCGTCTACCTTGATCTTGGATTTCTCTCCCAACACGAAGAGTCTTTCGAGCAACCATCACAACGAAGGAGACCAGCGGCGAGACCCTCCGTCATGGAATACTTCAAAAACAGACTGACATCTCGCAGAAATCTCATCTCAGAACTGACACAATTGGAACCTCTGACCACTACAGCTAAGTGTTCCTCTAATGTTCTGACTGATCTTTTTTTGAAACTTGAGGACTTAATGAAAAGTGAACTAATGCATTGCCTAGACATTATGTATCTTGAGTTATATTTAAAATCGGGTAAGATACCTAGAGGTCTATCCATTAATATACCATCGGCGTTCCCCAATGACATAACCTTCACTTCAGAATGGGAACAGATGCTAATCAACTGTTCCAAAACCCTGATCACCAGAGTAATAAATAAGAGAACCTCACTCATTGATGATCTCACAGTACAGATAATAAAAATAGGGGAAGAATTGGAACTCTATACAGACCTCCCCGAATACCACAATATTAACATCAATCTACAAAAAAGATTAAAAAAACTAGAACAAGACATTATACAAAAAAAAGCCGAGAAACTGGCCAACCGGTCATTTATACAACCAAAAAAGAATAAAAACAATCGTTCTGATTCTCATATAAAAAAAGACACCAAACCAACCTTACCACAATCTGGATTCAATCATCATATTAAAAGAAACAGCTTTCATCCTTATACCACTAATAATACCGATTACAACAATAGTAATAATGGTAGAACTTTTTTCAACTCTAAAAACAGAATCGGCCTTAGACCACCACCAGGTCCTCAGAAAGCCAATACCACCAGCCTCAACCCTCCCAGACCTCCCCTGATTACTGACATCAAAGTCCACAGTAAATCTGACACATCTATTTTTACTCACAAAGAGCCCCCCTCGGTCAGTTCCACTGACACGGAGCTCAATATTTCCATACTCACTACACATGATACTACTCCTAGTAAATCCACATCCATCTCATTTCCATCTCTCAGCACAGAAGAGATAGAGGAAATCAACCTGGAACTTCCACCCTCTCCACTATCCAGCTCATTCAGCTCTAATGAGTCTTTTTTAGAATTAGGTCCTACCAGACCATCCACTCCCTCGAGCCAATTGATAGACCCGAGCAGCCCTATTTCGCTCAATCTGATGGCCAAAACTCCTCGAACGTCGCAGCTACATACTACCCAAACCGATCTCACCAAGTTTTTCATTCCTCTATATACCCCAAAACAAACGAAAAAATGCAAAAAAATAAAAAGCAGAGAGGTTGTAGAGGGGGGAAAAAGTCAAGACAAAACAAAGAAAAGCAAAATCTCAATATAAAATCACCTTCCGAAATGAATAAGAAGGGTACCGCATCTACCATTAAAATATTCAATTTATCAAAAAAGAAGTTATCCAGAAACGAGGTCTCAGTGTTGTCAAAGGGCTTAAATTTCTGCCCAGAAAAGACAACAGACGACTTCGAATTATTCCTGGATTTGAATAAGTTCGTGTGTAACCTATCTAGGAAAAGATTTTTTTCCACCAAACAAATTACTAGTACTGAAATCTCCACTGCAATAGATCCCTATCTCCACCAACCGGTTAAGAAAAAATCCACATTCAATCCAGTACACCACCGGGGCCACTGTGTGGACACCTTCTACACTTTAGTATCAGAACAATTTAGAAACATAAAAACCAAACAAACCCCCAAAAATAACCTCACAAAAGCTGAACAGACAGCCCTCAAAAAACTACAGAAAAACAACGAAATAACCATTCGGTCAGCAGACAAAGGGGGGGGCATTGTGATTCAAGATACAACAGAATATCTTGAAGAAGCCAATAATATTCTCACTGATAAAAAATACTATAGAATATTATCAAAAGACCCTACTGCCACATGGAAAAATGAGTACAACAACATAATTAATGAGGCCTTTAACAAAAATATCTTGAACAAAACGGAAAAAAACTTTCTTCTAATGGATAAACCCAACCTAGCACTATTTTACCACTTACCCAAAGTGCATAAAAACGAACAAAAACCGCCGTCCTATATTATCGGGGATTGGCTGCCTCACCAGCCAACTGTCACACTACATTGACCTGTTTCTACAACCGATAGTAAAAAAGTTACCTTCCTTCTTGAGAGATTCCGGTCATCTCATAGAAGACCTTGATACAATACACTGGGAAAAAGACTATATTTTTGTTTCCATCGACGTCACTTCCCTATATTCAAATATATCCCATACCTTGGGAGTACGAGCCACAGAATTTTTTCTCAACCAACAACTGGACGTTCCTCCAGAACAAATCATATTCATATTACAAGGACTGGAATTTATTTTAACCCAAAATTACTTTTCCTTTCAAGAAAAAATCTTTCATCAGATATTGGGAACGGCCATGGGGACTCGAGTGGCACCCAGCTACGCCAATTTATTCATGGGCCACTTCGAGTCCTCTATGATATACGCCTCCCAATTCTGGGTCAAAAATATTGTATACTACCGTCGTTATATCGACGACATTTTCATGATCGCAAAAAGTACAATACAGGAGGCAGAAATATTCATTGAAGAACTAAACCACAACAACTGCGAATATCAGCAAAGACCTTATGGTTTTTTTAGACTTAGAAATAGGCCATAATTCGAGCACAATCGTTACAAAAAATCATTTTAAAAAAGTTGATAGCAATGGATACCTTGACTACAGAAGTGCCCACTATGGCAAATGGCTTAAAAATATACCGTTTAGCCAATTTGCCAGAATTCAAAAAAACTGCTCCCGAAATAAAGACTATCATGAACAAGCAAAAATCATATCCAAAAAATTTAATGAGAAAAAATTTCCGAAAAAACTTATCCAGACAGCTTATCTACTTAACAAAGAAAAAAAGAAATCGAATCACCTTCAAAAAAAGACAGACACAAACAGTTTTAACTATAATTTCGTCACCACCTTTGACAAAGGTCATCATGCCATACGAAAAATTTTGCAAGAAAACTGGCACATTCTACCACAGGACCCGATTCTCAAAAAAGAACTTCCACCTCAACCTAGTATCACATATAGGAAGGCCAAGTCAATTAAAAACATACTAGCTCCTAGCAAGCTAAAAAACATTAATCAACACATTAACCTGCCTAGCTCTCACAAAAAAATTCCAGGCTCGTTCAAATGCAATAAACCCAAATGTCTGTGCTGCAGTATAATCTACAATGGAAAACAAACTTTTAAATCTACAAGCACCGGAGAAACACATTCCTGCAAACAACACATTACCTGCGACTCTTCGTATGTAGTGTACCTGATCACGTGCGAATGCGGGCTCCAGTATGTAGGTCGCACCGCTCAATCCCTACGGATGCGCATGAATGGTCATCGTTTTAAAACTAAGTCAGGTTTTTTACAACAAAGTCTATCAAAACACCTTACCCTATCACATAATAAAAATTTTCACCAGCTAAAACTCATAGGGATAGAACAGATTGTGAAGGTTATGTCATTGGGGAACGCTGATGGTATATTAATGGATAGACCTCTAGGTATCTTACCCGATTTTAAATATAACTCAAGATACATAATGTCTAGGCAATGCATTAGTTCACTTTTCATTAAGTCCTCAAGTTTCAAAAAAAGATCAGTCATATTTTTTGTGCGATGCACAGTCAGAACATTAGAGGAACACTTAGCTGTAGTGGTCAGAGGTTCCAATTGTGTCAGTTCTGAGATGAGATTTCTGCGAGATGTCAGTCTGTTTTTGAAGTATTCCATGACGGAGGGTCTCGCCGCTGGTCTCCTTCGTTGTGATGGTTGCTCGAAAGACTCTTCGTGTTGGGAGAGAAATCCAAGATCAAGGTAGACGAAATGCTAAGGGTGGGTGCATGTGAGTGCACCAATTCACCACAGGTAGGAGACAAAAAAGCGCGAGGGATTCAAGTGTATTTCTTATTAAACGAGGGCTAGGTCAAGAAGAATGAATCTCACCTTGTGGAATTGCAAATAGGCGTAAACACATTCCTGCAAACAACACATTACCTGCGACTCTTCGTATGTAGTGTACCTGATTACGTGCGAATGCGGGCTCCAGTATGTAGGTCGCACCGCTCAATCCCTACGGATGCGCATGAATGGTCATCGTTTTAAAACTAAGTCAGGTTTTTTACAACAAAGTCTATCAAAACACCTTACCCTATCACATAATAAAAATTTTCACCAGCTAAAACTCATAGGGATAGAACAGATTGCAGAAGATCTCAATAACAGACATGAAAGACTAAATAAAAGAGAATCGTTCTGGATCTACAAGATCAAAAGTCTTCAACCTGATGGATTAAATGAAGTCATCGAACATGTATAATAACTATTTTTCATATTCTCCTCTGATTCATCTTTCCACCACACAACTATCCATGGAGTCTGTTTTACACTTACCACTCACTCCTTCCACCAGTATTCTCCCTTATCTAGTCACTCTTGCCCATCCATCGTCACTTACCTTCACATCGTTACAATAGTTCACTCTGGACCCTTCATGTCCGATACCACAGTCAGCTATGCGGTCGTTCCCAAATATACATCCAGCGATCCCTCCGTTCTTTCACATCCAGTAGAGACACACTTGCCGTGCGCCTCATATGCACCGCCTCTTCCCTCCGTGCACCAGACTTCCGTGCTCCACACACATTCTACATTCCTTTCCAATTTTGTCACCCACGTCCGCAGGTAAATGTAATGGTGTTTCTTAATCTTTTATTAATATATTTATTTGATTTTATGCACACCTCTCTCTTTTTTTTTTTTTTTTTTTACAATCAATCTTTATCAATGTCTTCTACGTCACTTCCGATTATCGTCATCAGTGACGTCAAACGCTTGTATATTTAAATGCCTAATGTGTCTTGGAATTGTATGTTACTATTTTACCTGACGAAGGCCCCAGCCCGGGGCCGAAACGCGTAGTGTTTCTAAATAAAGAAGTTTTTTATCGCACCGAGTGTACACACTCATTCTACATCAGTAGCAGCGCCTCCAGAAGCAGGATAACACCTCTAGCATCTCGTGGATCTCTGCATTGTCCGCCTAGTCCGTCATCTGCTATTTGTCCGGACCTGGTATCCCGTTGGCAGCAGCTTCCTCCCTCGATCAGCTATACGCCTATTTGCAATTCCACAAGGTGAGAACCATTCTTCTTGACCTAGCCCTCGTTTAATAAGAAATACACTTGAATCCCTTGCGCTTTTTTGTCTCCTACCTGTGGTGAATTGGTGCACTCACATGCACCCACCCTTAGCATTTCGTCAACACAATCCTTAGATAATGGTGCGGTCATTGCCCTATAGCCAACTTCTGAGGGTTAAACGGATTGTGGACGACAAGGACTCCCAAATAACTGGTCTTTATGGGTAATAAAACAGAGGTTATCCTAAATCACTGGTGGGAAAAAACATTGAGAGGGTAATAGACCTAGATCGTACTAAGCTACTCTCCAAGAATAGTATTAGGAAAGACAACGCACGCATTCCCATGGTTTCCACCTAAACTATACATAGCCAGAACATCGCCTCCATAGCAGATATTACAAAAATATACAAGAATTCCAGACTCCTCCGTTGTTTTCCTACAGGAGAAATAAAAATCTGAAGGATAGGCTTGTAAAAACAGATGTGTCGACTACTGGAAGGGACAAACTCTCCCGTAAGGGTTGTTTTCCGTGTATGGCCTGTGACAACTGTACACTAATGTTGAAGTGCGATACGTTCACCGATCCTATCTCAAAGCGGGAGTTCAAAATTAACTCTACTTTTACCTGCAGAAGTGACTTTGTCATTTATGTCCTCCAATGTCCCTGTAATCTGCTTTATGTCGGAGAAACAACTACCGAATGCAGATTGCGACTTAATAATCACAAATCTAACAAACGGACTAAAAAAAATGATTTTCCTGTTCCATCTCATTTTGTTGAAGCTAATCATGGGTTGAAAGACCTTCGGTTCACGATTATTGATAGAGTACCCCCACTGAAATTTGGGGGCAACAGGGAATTGCTATTGAAACGTAGGGAGGTACAGTGGATACATAAACTTAACTCTCTTTACCCCTCGGGTCTCAATAGAGATTTTCCTCTCAATGTCTTTATTTGATGTGTTGTGTCTGAAGATGACATTCCCTTACGGGATCCGATTCTTTTGATGACCTGTTCCATAAATTATGACATATTTCTTTTTTTTTTAAATTCCTTTTGCCATTGTCTAATGCAGTGGTGGCGAACCTATGGCACGGGTGCCGGAGGTGGCCCGAGTACAGAGTTTCCAGACAGGACTTGAGGGATCCTCCTGCAGGCCCAGGACGTTAAGCATCTGGGTCTACCTGAGACCACAGGAAGAGAAGGTGTGGACAGGGTCTGATTATCATTGGAGCCATTAAGCTCCTGCTCTTGGCCCCACAATTCTTGCTGTCCATTGGGTTGTCAAGGGAAGCTCCAATGGCAATTTGAATTTTCCCATCTTCTGTCAACGATATTGGTGTCCTCAGGACCCTTTAAAGCTGTGGAGCAAGAAGATTTTCATAATTTAATGCTAGAATTGCTTTGCCGGCACTTTGCAATAAATAAGTGAGTCTGGTTTGCATTTCCGGCACTCGGTCTCTAAAAGGTTCGCCATCACTGGTCTAATGTCTTATTCTTATCTTGCAAGGTGTGACTTCTTGGGTTATTATTAACTATATGAAGGGGACCACATTGGCCAATTATTAACTTATCCTCTCATTCTCATTCTCCACAGTAGCAAGTGGACCGATACGTGGACATATATGACTTTCCGGCTGGCGGTGACGATTAGGTGATCGGGAATCTTTGGAACCGGTGGACTCCTCGGATGAGATAAACGATCCCGGATAGGGCGTAAATACGGGCCAAATCCTCCAAGCCACATGGCATGATTCGATATCTTGAGCCTGTTGTCTCAACTTACCTTGGACCCTGTGTTATCCTCCCGTACATCACCCTGTAATGTCCCGCTTGCTTCGTCGTAGTCCAGTCGTGAGGTCCTAGCTGCACTTGAGTTGAATGTCTGGTTTTCCCTTAATCAAGATGGCCGCTATGTGGACTCTTTCCCCTTATACGCATGCGCATAATCTGGACTCTGATTGTTTGAATCGGACAGATTGACGGCCTCTCTCTACCCCGACTTCTTTACCTTCCAGTCTATATATACGTTTATATTGATATTTTTGCATTGTAACTCTGACTACTGTCACCCCTTGCTTTTAACATTCACTATGCACTTTTGCTAGACACAAATTGATGTATTGCAATATACGCCACTTCAGCGCTGCGTTTGTATCCATGGGTAAATGTGAATTACCTTATGAATCTAATGTTTTCACCTTTGTATACCATATTTATTGATTACATAAGTCACTGTTCTTTATTTCACTGCACTTATGTTTATACACTATTACTCTATGTATTTAGCTGTCTTTTATGTGATGTCACGTGTACCGGCGATGTCTACGCCGCCTATTTAAGTCAGCTGACTACTGACTCTCACTTTGCTTGAAAATGCCTTTATAGATAAGACGAATAAATATTTACTTTTTTCACTACTCCTGGAGTGCTGCTTCATCTTCCTTCCTTGATCTGATCTATCAAGTGATACAGGGAGGTCCAGGCCGGGGCGGACGTGCCGATGTATCCTGGGAGATCTGGTGCTGAGTGACTTCAGGCTGCCCCCTGCAGGAGGTGCTGATGCATCATGGGCTGCTGGGGAGGTCTGGTGCTGAGTGACTCCAGGCTGCCCCCTGCAGGAGGTGCTGATGCATCATGGGCTGCTGGGGAGGTCTGGTACTGAGTGACTCCAGGCTGCCCCCTGCAGGAGGTGCTGATGCATCATGGGCTGCTGGGGAGGTCTGGTACTGAGTGACTCCAGGCTGCCCCCTGCAGGAGGTGCTGATGCATCATGGGCTGCTGGGGAGGTCTGGTACTGAGTGACTCCAGGCTGCCCCCTGCAGGAGGTGCTGATGCATCATGGGCTGCTGGGGAGGTCTGGTGCTGAGTGACTCCAGGCTGCCCCCTGCAGGAGGTGCTGATGCATCATGGGCTGCTGGGGAGGTCTGGTGCTGAGTGACTCCAGGCTGCCCCCTGCAGGAGGTGCTGATGCATCATGGGCTGCTGGGGAGGTCTGGTGCTGAGTGACTCCAGGCTGCCCCCTGCAGGAGGTGCTGATGCATCATGGGCTGCTGGGGAGGTCTGGTACTGAGTGACTCCAGGCTGCCCCCTGCAGGAGGTGCTGATGCATCATGGGCTGCTGGGGAGGTCTGGTACTGAGTGACTCCAGGCTGCCCCCTGCAGGAGGTGCTGATGCATCATGGGCTGCTGGGGAGGTCTGGTACTGAGTGACTCCAGGCTGCCCCCTGCAGGAGGTGCTGATGCATCATGGGCTGCTGGGGAGGTCTGGTACTGAGTGACTCCAGGCTGCCCCCTGCAGGAGGTGCTGATGCATCATGGGCTGCTGGGGAGGTCTGGTGCTGAGTGACTCCAGGCTGCCCCCTGCAGGAGGTGCTGATGCATCATGGGCTGCTGGGGAGGTCTGGTGCTGAGTGACTCCAGGCTGCCCCCTGCAGGAGGTGCTGATGCATCATGGGCTGCTGGGGAGGTCTGGTGCTGAGTGACTCCAGGCTGCCCCCTGCAGGAGGTGCTGATGCATCATGGGCTGCTGGGGAGGTCTGGTACTGAGTGACTCCAGGCTGCCCCCTGCAGGAGGTGCTGATGCATCATGGGCTGCTGGGGAGGTCTGGTACTGAGTGACTCCAGGCTGCCCCCTGCAAGAGGTGCTGATGCATCATGGGCTGCTGGGGAGGTCTGGTGCTGAGTGACTCCAGGCTGCCCCCTGCAGGAGGTGCTGATGCATCATGGGCTGCTGGGGAGGTCTGGTGCTGAGTGACTCCAGGCTGCCCCCTGCAGGAGGTGCTGATGCATCATGGGCTGCTGGGGAGGTCTGGTACTGAGTGACTCCAGGCTGCCCCCTGCAGGAGGTGCTGATGCATCATGGGCTGCTGGGGAGGTCTGGTGCTGAGTGACTCCAGGCTGCCCCCTGCAGGAGGTGCTGATGCATCATGGGCTGCTGGGGAGGTCTGGTGCTGAGTGACTCCAGGCTGCCCCCTGCAGGAGGTGCTGATGCATCATGGGCTGCTGGGGAGGTCTGGTACTGAGTGACTCCAGGCTGCCCCCTGCAGGAGGTGCTGATGCATCATGGGCTGCTGGGGAGGTCTGGTACTGAGTGACTCCAGGCTGCCCCCTGCAGGAGGTGCTGATGCATCATGGGCTGCTGGGGAGGTCTGGTACTGAGTGACTCCAGGCTGCCCCCTGCAGGAGGTGCTGATGCATCATGGGCTGCTGGGGAGGTCTGGTACTGAGTGACTCCAGGCTGCCCCCTGCAGGAGGTGCTGATGCATCATGGGCTGCTGGGGAGGTCTGGTGCTGAGTGACTCCAGGCTGCCCCCTGCAGGAGGTGCTGATGCATCATGGGCTGCTGGGGAGGTCTGGTGCTGAGTGACTCCAGGCTGCCCCCTGCAGGAGGTGCTGATGCATCATGGGCTGCTGGGGAGGTCTGGTGCTGAGTGACTCCAGGCTGCCCCCTGCAGGAGGTGCTGATGCATCATGGGCTGCTGGGGAGGTCTGGTACTGAGTGACTCCAGGCTGCCCCCTGCAGGAGGTGCTGATGCATCATGGGCTGCTGGGGAGGTCTGGTACTGAGTGACTCCAGGCTGCCCCCTGCAGGAGGTGCTGATGCATCATGGGCTGCTGGGGAGGTCTGGTACTGAGTGACTCCAGGCTGCCCCCTGCTGGAGGTGCTGATGCATCATGGGCTGCTGGTGTAGGTTTTATTGCTGCGTTTTTCTTTAAAAGGAAATTGGATAGGCAAGTTTTAAACTACACCCACACTTCCAGGTCAGTGTCACCCACGCTCATATCTTTATTAGGGTTCAAATTATCCTAATTCAACAAAAAAGGGCTTTTAAAAATATGCTAATTATCCCCGGGGACTCCTGTATACATCACACTCCGGCTCTCCCTCATTCTGCCCGCCTCCTGTGTGCCATGGTTTACACCCACTCCCTCCTATTCCCCTCCCCGAGAGCCGGGTGACATCACACAGGAGGCGTGGTAATGTCCCAGGGTAATTAGCATAATTATAAAAGATGCTCTTTACCAGAATAAGACCGTTAGAACCCTACTGAAGATATCATCCTGGAGGACCATGGAAAGTGTGTTCAGTTTAGTTTAGTTTAATTCTTAGTTATCCAAGTGGGCAAATTCATCTAAGACAAAAGATGTTAATTTGTGAGTTGTGTTCCGTAAACCTCAGTATTCGCTGTGATAAGTTTTGGGTTACAGTTTGGTCATTCGGTCCCTAAAAGGTTCTACGTCATTGCTCTGCGCTCCTCAGCTCTCTGCAAATCCTCACAAGCCCCATCCTAGTCTCTATCTTTATGTGACCTTCACTTTGTTGCTTTGGTTCCTTCCAATATCACTGACAGCCGATGGTGGAATACGGAGGGAGGGGACATCTCATAAAGTGACTCGTTGAAGAGGGAGATTTAATTACACATTTACAATGAGATCTTCAGATGTGGGGTCACTGTGTGCGGTGACATCACAGCGGTCATCTCATCCTGGCATCAAGAGCAGATGTCCCACCTCACGGTCTACAGTACCTCGTCTCTTCTACCGGTGGCCACTGCCTGTGGCTAAATAGAAACTGGGGTCTGCACGCGACCTGGTACTGGTACTCCAGCTGATCACGCCTATAACATCCCATGGATGGTCTGTAATCCCAGAAACATGGACTGGAGGCCAGGATCTCTGGAGAACCATTATAGACAACATATATAGAAGCATTAGAGGGATTACGACACTGGAACTTACAAGTAATGTATATCATATCCACAAATCCTTAGTACCACAGAGCAGAGCGTATCTCTCCTTCTGTTCTTCACATTGAAGGAACTTCTGTAGGGCCTTGAGATCCGTCATGTAGTCTTCCCTTCTTGCTGGGAAGCTGGAAGCATAGGCTGATGAACGGTACCAGGTTCTCTTGCTTCTCACCAGACTTAGTCTACTGGTATGTAATGGGTCGTCAGAAACGGGACAAGAACTCTGTATCTAGAAGAAGATAGAATGGGTCAATCCACTGGTAAAGACCACGAGACAGCTCCCGACAACTGATGGGGTACGTAGAGGTGACACCAGAGCAAGACCAGGGGGTCCACCCTCCAATTATACAAGACTAATAATAATATTAGAAATAACGAAATAATGAACCAGGGGGCAAGGATCTTACATACCCTTCCCTGACAATGGAAAGGTCAGACGACCAAGAAATCATTGCTCCTGGTCACAGCTTCATTCTGGACCTTCACCAGAACGTGGAGGAGGCCACTCACTCTAAAATGAATCTGGGGTCCAGGAATTCAGGTCCCATCCACACGTAAGTAACAAATATTCCTAACAATATGTTGTCATCTCCTACCATAGAAAAAGTCCATTTTACTCATCCAAGCTCACCCTGGTAGTGTAGGCACTAGCAGGCACCGGTAACCCACAGGACCTTCTTCTTCTAGGACCACTCTGTGCAACTGCAAAATTCAGACAAAAAATATCCAGACAAGGAAATTATAAGTGTATGGATCCCTTATATTATGATGACTCTACATCCACAGGATCATCTTAACAATATAAAGGAGTTCTCAGAAGAAACTAAGGGTCATCTACTGCTGTGGTTTATCTGCTCCCGAGTTCCTGACCTTGATGCTGGACTTTTTATTAGATTGTGAACCTGCTTTGATCTGTGCCTGGAACCCTATGGAGCTATGTCCTGTCCTGAAACATGAGTCGGTGCGACTAGTCTTGGCCGTCACCCTGATATCGGTCTCTGTATCTGTGTGATCAGTATTGATCTGAACATTAACACCCGGACACATGCAGACCTGGTGGTTTCCCTGCGACGAAGTTCAAAATCTCCGTACAGGAGTTATAAAGTGTGAAAATCAGGATGTTATTCGGATGACTACTATAAGATTATTACTGATTCCCTAAACCAGGCTCCTTACAGACTAGGAATCCTGGCACCTCCTGCTGCTTCCACCACTACATGTCTATATGTGAATGCTGGAAGCCATGATCACCTTTTGTATCCATTGGGGAGGACTTACCTGAGCATGGCACTCGACCTCTGTTGATAGAACATCTCGGCCTAAGCCCTAAAGTCTTGAAATACCTCTGGCAGGTGCCCACAACATTAAGACTTAAGGCCGAAGCCAGGACCAGTCCTGATGAGATAAGACACATTACGAGGGTCCATGTTACAAAGGTTGTTACAGTCACTGGATACTTGTTAGAAGCTCTAGCAAATTTTGGTGGAATCAATTTCATGGATGACGATGGTTCCCAGCAATGTTGAATGGAGTCACCAGAGCTAACCACTAATCCGAGAAGATTTTATGCCGGAAAATCCCTACTAGGGTCTCGTCATTTACTGCTCATCATCAAGACTTGATGGGGCTCATTTACTTACCCAGTCCTGTCGCCATTCAGCGGTGCATTCTCCGACGAGGATTCGGGTCCTCCGGCAATTCACTAAGGCCGTGCGCCCAATGTCCACCAGTGAATGTGAGTGATATTCTTGCGACACAATTTTTAAAAAAAATTCTGCTTTTTTTCGGAATCCGAACCTACCCCCCGGATCTCTAACCAATCTACCCCTGGATATATACCCAACCTACCCTTGGATATCTAACCAACTCATATATCTAGCCAACCTACCCCGGATATCTTACCAACCTCCCCCCGGATCTCTAACAAATCAACCCCCAAATATCTAACCAACCTACCCCCAAAAATCTAACCAACCTACACTCAGATATCTACCCAACCTACACTCAGATATCTAACCAACCTACCCCCGGATATCTAACCAACCTACTCCCGGATATCTAACCAACCTACCCTCAGATATCTAACCAAACTACCCCACGGATATCTAACCAACCTACCCCTGGATATCTAACCAATCTACCCCCGGATATCTAACCAACCTACCCCCGGATATCTTACCAACCTACCCCCGGATATCTAACCAACCTACCCTCAGATATCTAACCAACCTACCCCCGAATATCTTACCAACCTACCCCTGGATATCTAACCAACCTACCCTCAGATATCTAACCGACCTACCCCACGGATATCTAACCAATCTACCCCCGGATATCTAACCAACCTACCCCCGGATATCTTACCAACCTACCCCCGGATATCTAACCAACCTACCCTCAGATATCTAACCAACCTACCCCACAGATATCTAACCAACCTACCCCTGGATATCTAACCAATCTACCCCCGGATATCTAACCAACCTACCCTCAGATATCCAGGTGGAGGATGAGGTGTCCGCACATGTGACAGCTACTATCTCCACAGTTTGGGGTTTTATGGAAATAGCAGAATAAAGGAATGAACAGCTTGAAGATGTTTCGTGGTGTAATATGGACAAAATCTTACAATTTGAGGAGATCCTTACCGATCCAGCAGACGGCCCGTCGTAATGTCCGGAGCACAGCTTCTATGACTGCCCTGAAAGGAATAGATGAATATTTCACCTCCTCAATCTTCTCATAATACATAAAGCGTGATTCAGCTGCATCCCGACCACCAGAACCTCCGGTAACCATAACAGTAGAGTATTATCACATACCGTATACCACCAGTCACATTGCCCCCATGTAAACTGCCAACGGAGACACCTATGAATAGCACCAGTCCAGCGCCACAATGTAAGTGGATGCTTGAGTGTGTCCATTATTAGTATAATTTGGAGTATGATGTATAAGTGTCTGACTGTGGCAAGTCTGAATCTTGAGACCCCAATGATTTTGAGAACGGGGGGCCCCTGAGTCCATTGTGTGAATGAGGCAGCACTGGATTGTCTGATGATGAACATTTGTAGACTGATATATATGTAACATCCCGCCGGACGGGTTACATTACGAAATTGTGAACCCTCAATGCCTTCTAGATGTAGGAGAAGTTTGACCAATGGATTCTACAATCCTTCACCGTCTACTGGTCCATTTGGTCCTGCAGCTGCTTAATATCTTCCTGAGAGTAATGTGATAATGTGACCAATGGAATGCCTTGTTCTTCATACATTGTACAAAGGTGTTGGTTGGATAAAACACCTGGGCTGACGACTCCTAAAGGTTATATAAACTCTTGGGGTGGAAAATTCTTTAGTCCTTTTCTCTCCATGTGTCTGAGGGTCACTGGCCAGACACACAACCTACAGCTAAGGCCTGCAGGTCTATGAGCCCAGACCAGAGCCGGCCTCACAGTACTGTATAGCATCTCCTCTCCTCCAGCCTGAAGCCCCCTATACCAGAGCCGGCCTCACAGTACTGTATAGCAGCTCGTCACCTCCAGCCTGAAGCCTCCTATACCAGAGCCTACCCTAGAGTCCTGCATAGCAGCTCGTCACCTCCAGCCTGAAGCCTCCTATACCAGAGCCTGCCCTGGAGTCCTGCATAGCAGCTCGTCACCTCCAGCCTGAAGCCTCCTATACCAGGCTGTGAGCAACCTCTGCTGAACACCATCAAAGTAGCAGCCTTGAATCAGCTGAATTGTTCCCTTTTGTGGTCGTCGCCGTGTTTTGGAATAAATGAACTGTAAGTTTATGGGTGAAATCCCTCGTCTCTGAGTGATCCCTGCTACAAGCTGCTAACATCAAGGCCGACCATCACTGAGGGATCCCCGCACCTACAGCGGGAGTGCCCCAGGGAGATTTATCCTTCATCAATAGACTGGGATCTAATTGGGGCAAATGGGTCTGGAAGTATCATGGGAAAACGGATCAAGAAATTGAAGGAACTGTTAAGTTTGGAGGAGGAATCCTTATGATATGAGGTGTTGGATATTTGACCAGGATCATATTTGACCCCCATCTTGACAGAAAAAAACACAGAAATGTAGATATCACTGAAATATCATATTCTCAAGTATTGCTCACATGCTGTCCAATTCCACCTGATCCTCCTTGAGATGGTTCTACTCCGTCATTGGAGTCCAGCTGTGTTTAATTAAACAAATTGGACTTAATTAGGAAAGGCGCACACCTGTCTATATAAGACTTCATAGCTCAAAGTGCATGTCAGAGCACATGACAATCATGAGGTCTAAGGAACTGCCCAAGGAGCTCAGAGACACAATTGCATCAAAAGCATAGATCTGACAAAGGTTACAAATTAATTTCTGCAACACTCAAGGTCCCTAAGAGCAAAATGGCCTCCATAATCCTTAAATGTAAGAAGTTTGGGGTGACCAACAATCTTCATAGACCCAGCAGCCCAGCCAAACTAAGCAATCGTGGGAGAAGAACGTTGGTGAGAGGTAAGGAAAAACCCAATATCACTGTGGCTGAGCTCCAGAGATGCACCTATCACTGCAGCCTCCAGCAGTCGGGTCTTTATGGCAGAGTCTGGAAGTTTCTCCTCAGTATAAGACATATGAAAGCCTCATACAGTGTGCAAAACATGAAGGATCCGGACTGTGAGAAATAAGATTCTCTGCTCTGATGAGGGGAAGGTTGAAATTTTGGGTGTAAAATCTAAGCGGTAGAGAAAAACAAGGCGCCGCTCATCACCTGCCAAATACAATCCCAGCAGTGACACAGGGTGGGGGGCAGCATCATGCTATGGGGGCCGGACTACTGGGTGTAATGGAAGGAAAGATGAATGCGGCCAAGTACAGAGATATCCTGGATGAGAACCTCTTCCAGATGGTCTGGACCTCAGACTGGGCCGAACCTTCCAACAACACAAAGATCCTAAACACACATCTAAAATAACACAGCAGAGGCTTCAGAACATCTCTGTGACCATTCCTGACCGGCCCAGCCAGAGCCCGGACCTAAACCCAATGGAGCATCTCTGATGAGACGTGAAAATGGTAGAGATGGGCGAATCGATTCTAACGAAGTGGAATTTGTTTAGAATTTTAGGAAAACATTGAACAAATCCCCCTCCCCCTTTATTACCAAAATCACCACAAGAACAACGTGTTACATGGGGCAGAGAACTCTGGGAAGGAGAAAGGAACACCCCCGATGACATCTGCAGACCTGTAAGCCAATCAGCGACCGGCAGGCTTATGTGATGTCATAGCCCTATGAAAACAGACGGCCATTTCCAATCCAGTCATTTCACACTGCATGTGCTGTCTGTAGCGTCCAGCTGCTTGTACTTAGTAGCTGGTGGAGTATCTGTTTTGGGGGATCTGTACACCCAAAATTTCAATTGTTTTTTGTTGATGAAGTAGATATCAAGAAATCTGTGTCAAATCAACATAGTTGATTGACCAATATGTTAGACAGAGAGGAGGCTGCCGCCACCACCACACTCTTATCATTGTGCCACTTTGTGACCTTCCATGTTTCCTTCACCTCAATAATTTGTCATTGTGCCACTCTGGAGCCTACTCAAGCTGCTGCCAACTGACCGCTGTCTCCCTGGAACACCCTGTGATTTCCATAATGCTGTTTTCACCCTCCATCACTCTATGACGTTGCCACTATGTTTGGTTTTCCCCTTCATTTCATCCATCAGAAGGAATGAAAAGCCTTAGGATTGAAAGCCAAAAGCAGGAGTGGATACAGAACACAGAGGACATGCAAATATCCCATTTACTGGTCATCTCTATTCTGGATACACTCCTGTTTGTTTTTGGCTTTAGCAATACTGATGGATTATTGACCGATTGAAAGCGGACACTGACGGATGAAAAGAAGGGTAAAATGATCAGTGACATCAATGCAGAATTACTGCCGACATCCTCTCCACTCTTTTGGGGGTTTCTACATGTATCCGCGTCTAACAGAACAGGTTCTGTAGTAATCTATGAAATCATCTGATGTCAGTGTAAGAAGAGTGCACTCTGTGATGTTATAGTGGGATCTTGGCCCTCAGCTCAGTCCTTTTGAGCTGCACAGACGTTACCTTGTCAGGCTGCATTCCCGCTTCGCTTATTTGGTGAAGTTGGCCTCTGTAAGTGCACATGGAAGTGAAGAGTGAAGCGATTCTAAGAGCGGCGGCTGTCATGTGCGTGTCATACTAAAACACATCATTGTTTGAAGACCAAACCACTCCCTATGCATATTTAAGCATGGCACAACGATCTACAACACCCTACATGCTCTCTGCAGCCAGGAAATACCTGATTTTTAACATGATTCATCATGATTCGATTCGGGTCAAAGCAAATTTTTACAGAAAATTTGTCGAACTCGGCAAAACTAATTTTTGAAAAATTCGCCCATCCCTAGAAAATGGTGTCTTACCAATTGGCTGCAATGAAAACATAGGGTGAAAAATTCAAAGGGGTCTGAATACTTTCCATACCCACTGTAGGTACTGGTATCGGTCCAGTACCATCATTCACCCTCCAGCAGTGTATCTGCTCCAGCACAGATTGAGAAAGGTGAAGAAATGGGCCACTTGCCAAAAGAGCTGAAGAGAAATCTGTATCCACACCCAAGTGAGTCCCCAGTATCCAACATTGGGAAATATGTGGAGATGTGCCAGACTGATGGAGAACATTCCCAGAAGCACCGGGGCAGAGGTGAGAGCCAAATACAAACATAGTAAAAATTGTAATATTTAGGGGCAAAACAGTAACAAATCCGTTACATGCCAAGAATCCACATAACTAATCACATGCTAAATACAAGTCACATGTATTGATGAGAAGCCAAGATGATTGTATGTAGAATGATAAAATTCAGAGCAGAAGTGGATGGGGACATCTGTCTGCCATGAAATCTAAATAAACCTTTCCCGTTTTGCCAGAGAGAGAATTTTTAAGGCATTTTTATTAGTTTCCTCAAAGTTTACATCCATTAGTATTACTTTGCCTTTACACTCTTTGGAACAGCCCATGTGATGTCATGTCTTTTGACGCTTCTGATTGGCAAGATCTGAGTTAATTAGAGACACACCATGAATGTATTTGAAGGCACATCTGAAGCCCACTGATTCAGTGGGGGTCATTTACTAAGGGCCCGATTCGCGTTTTCCCGACGTGTTACCCGAATATTTCCGAATTGCCCCGGGATTTTGGCGCACACGATCGGATTGTGGCGCATCCGCGTCTAAAGTGCACGCGACAGAAATCGGGGGGCATGGCCGGACGAAAACCCAACTGATTCGGGAAAAACCGCCGCATTTAAAAAAAAAAAAATCTGTTGCGGAGCTTGCACTTACCTTCACTCAGACCGGCTCGGTGAACTCCAGTGCGTTCAGATGCTTTTCAGCGCAGCAGCGACACCTGGTGGACGGCGGAGGAACTACCTTGATAAATCCCGGCCGGACCCGAATCCAGCGCAGAGAACGGGATCGCAAATGGACCGGGTAAGTAAATCTGCCCCATTGTGTAACATCATAGGAGGTCTGGTTCATCCTTTGGTGCAATTTCCAGAAACCTGAAGGGGCCTTATTCATCCTTAAACACAAGATGTGAATGTGCAGCCACCACACGGCTAAGGAAGGAGACGGGGTCTGTGTCCCACAGATGAATGTGCTGTGGTCCCAAATGTGCAGATCAACGGAAGAAAAAAAGCCAAAGCCCTTGTAAAGACGCTGCAGCTGGAAAGAGTCGCTCACAATCCATAGTGACACAAGAAGTGAATCCACAGAAAGGCCGATGCCACGGAGAAGCCGTCACTCCAAAAGAGACTCAACAAAGACACATACACATTCGCAAGAGAACAGGAAGAAAAACTTCATTTTGGAGACGTGTCATGTGACCTGACCATCGTTATGTTTGAGGGGAAAAAGGGAGAAGCCTGAGAACATCCCGACTGTGACACCCGGGGGCAGCGTCATGTTAGGGAGAGAAGATCAAGTGGCAAATACTGAAGAACATCTCCAGACATCAGTCAGGAAGGTAAAGCCTCGTCACAGATGGATCTTCCAGATGGACAATGACACGAAGCTACTGCTGGACGGCTTAAAGGGAACCTGACACCCCATTTGCACAGGTTCCTATAGAGCCCTAATAACTACCTGACCCCCTTCTTTTAGCTAAAAATTGTTTCGCTCACATCCACATAAATCACCTTATATCTTATATTACCCGGCATCAGAGGGGGGAGTGTCCTGCATGGCCGGCTCCTACCGACTAATCCGCCCCCCATATGCCTCCTTACTAGTCACAGTTCATGTCATGTGACCAGAGTGACACCATCTCAGGTCCTTTTAGCCTCTTAACAATAGCAAACTGTACCGCATGCATGTATCTGACCACATGAAGACACAGCAGCCTCCAAGGACTTCTCCTACTCTCCATCCTCCATGGAGGTTGCTGTGATCTCATGTAATCACATACATAGTGTACAGTTTGCTATTGTTAGGAGGCTATAGGACAGGTAACGATGTCACTGGTCACATGTCATGAATGTAACAGAAGGCCCCGTGTAAAAAGATTGACAAAAGGGGGCACATTTACTTACCCGGTCCCTGCACGATCCCTGAGGTGCATTGTCCAACGAGAATGAAGTCTGCCGTGATTCAACAAGATTGTGCGCCCGATATCCTGCATGTGTCGCTTCCCCGCTCAGGTCCGCCGGAATTCACCTTCTTCTTCCTGGTGCATGTAAGTGCATTGTCCGTGTATAATGTGCTGTGCAGGGAGTCACTAAGATCGTGCACCCGATATCCTGCATGTGTCACTTCCCTGCTCAGGTCCCTGGAGTTCACCTTCTTCTTCCTGGTGCATGTAAGTGCATTGTCCGTGTATAATGCGCTGTGCGGGGAGTCACTAAGATCCTGCTCCCGATATCCTGCATGTGTCGCTTCCCCGCTCAGGTCCGCCGGAATTCACCTTCTTCTTCCTGGTGTATGTGAGTGCATTGTCCGTGTATAATGTGCTGTGCAGGGAGTCACTAAGATCGTGCACCCGATATCCTGCATGTGTCACTTCCCTGCTCAGGTCCCTGGAGTTCACCTTCTTCTTCCTGGTGCATGTAAGTGCATTGTCCGTGTATAATGCGCTGTGCGGGGAGTCACTAAGATCCTGCTCCCGATATCCTGCATGTGTCGCTTCCCCGCTCAGGTCCGCCGGAATTCACCTTCTTCTTCCTGGTGTATGTGAGTGCTTGATCTTGTGACACAATTTGAATTTTAAATCTCACGCTTACTCAGAATCAGTCGGGTTGTCCAACGGCCACACCGGAGGCCAGAGCATGCGAGAGGTCACAAGCATCGGCTGCACCAGTTCTTAGGCGGAAGAAACTACCAACTATGGTGAGAAGCTTGTGGAAGGATCCAAAACATCCGACCCAATTCATACAGGGAAATGGCACCAAATACTGATGAGATGGATGGAAACTTCTGACGACGGCAATAAAAATTCTCTCTCTCATAATTTTGGCATTTGGCGAATTGAAATAATTTGATTCCTCATTGACCTAAAACGGGAAAGGTTTATCCTGATTTCATGTCACATAGAGGCAGATTCCAGCGGCGCGTTCTCTGCGGTGGATTTGGGTTCCGGCCGGGATTCATTAAGCTGCGCTGAAGTTCCCCGGAATGCACTGAAGTTCACCGGCCTATTCCTAGTGAAGGTAAGCGCGAGCCCTGCGACACTTTTTTTTTTTTTAAATGCAGCGGTTTTATTGAATCAGTCGGGTTTTCGTCCAGCCACGCCCCCCGATTTCCGTCACGTGCATGACAGCGCCGATGCGCCACAATCCCGGGGCAATTCAGGGAAAATCTGCGCGAAACGGAAATATTCGGGTAACACGTCGGGAAAACGCGAATCGAGCCCTTAGTAAATGACCCCCATAGTGATGAGATGATATCATATAAGAGTCTCCAGGATTCAGCTGTCAGACCCCACACACCAGACGCTTATAGCCCCCGACGTGCCGCACCCTCATCTCTAGGTCACTGATGGAACTCACATAAAGGTTATGATGAGGCCCCAGACCCGAGCGCCGCTCCTCAGGGGCTCTGCCCTTCTCTTCATCATGGCCGACCTCACACGCTGCTGCTCCATCCCTGAAAGATCAAAGGAAATCTGCTCCGGTACCGTCACTCACCCTCCAGCAGTGGATCTGCTCCAGTACCGTCACTCACCCTCCAGCAGTGGATCTGCTCCAGTACCGTCACTCACCCTCCAGCAGTGGATCTGCTCCAGTACCGTCACTCACCCTCCAGCAGTGGATCTGCTCCAGTACCGTCACTCACCCTCCAGCAGTGGATCTGGTCCAGTACCGTCACTCACCCTCCAGCAGTGGATCTGCTCCAGTACCGTCACTCACCCTCCAGCAGTGGATCTGCTCCAGTACCGTCACTCACCCTCCAGCAGTAGATCTGCTCCAGTACCGTCACTCACCCTCCAGCAGTGGATCTGGTCCAGTACCATCACTCACCCTCCAGCAGTGGATCTGCTCCAGTACCATCACTCACCCTCCAGCAGTGGCTCTGGTCCAGTACCGTCACTCACCCTCCAGCAGTGGATCTGGTCCAGTACCAGCAGCAGTTGGAGATGTTGGCAGCTCATGACATCACCAGGAGACCTCCTGCCTCTCAGCCAATCAGTGCCTTAAAGGGACGGGGAATGACGCCTGTCAGTCTGGAAGATGCAGGGCGACCCGGTGACCTGGCTGTACATGCAGGGGTCATCCCCTTCTGATCTGTGTTGGGGGCCGACACCCAGGTGCCATTCCAGTAATTATTACATAGTTTAAGGAAGTTTTTTTGTTTCATTTTGTACATAATGATAAAAAGTGTAAGGTTTGGGTTATCTGCAAGGAGCAGACAGCGCCATGTGCTGTGTAGTGGCAGTGTCTGGTTACTGCAGCCCAGATACTATTGTAATAAATGGTGACTGAGCTGCAGTTACCTGGCTTGTCCACTCAGAATACATGGCGCTGTGTACTCCTGGTGTAACCCTTTTACCCCCAGTGTGATGAGGATTGGAAGGTCTGGAGCTTTGTTACAGAACCTGCAGCGTTACCCTGAAAACAAGAAGCAGGTAAGAGCTGCCCAGGTCTACTAAGCAGTGTCCCTGCCAGTACAGATCATCTTATACTGTAATGGTAGATAATGACCACTAGATGGCAGAAGAGCACAATACATGGAGCCATGCGCCACACAGTATAGATCAGTGATGGGGGAACCTTTTATAGACCGAGTGCCCAAACTACAACCAAAATCCACTTATTTACCGGGAAGTGCCAGCATGGAATTGTATACAGTAACTTATTGCTACCTGCTCTTCCACATCTTTCTATTGTATCGGCCCCTGAGGACACCAATACAGTTGACAGAAGGAGGGCAAATACAGACCCTCATTGTAGCTTCTCACCAGGGTATCTCTGTGCAGTAAGAAGGGTCCAGTAGGAGGTCCTCCAAAAATACCGCAGCCCTGGCCACACCTTCTCACTTTTCCCACAGTTCCAAATAGCCAATGAAATGTCACTTTAAAATAGCGCTAAGAGCAGCACCTCATAAGTTGCCTGGGACTGCAGGAAGGTTTGGTGAACTCTGCCCTGAGTGCCACCTCCCGTGCCATAGGTTCACCACCACTGCTATAGGATTAGATACACAGCTCATTAGACAGTATCACACAGGATAGGATTAGATACAGCACACAGTATCACACAGGATAGGGTTAGATACAGCAGCCAGTATCACACAGGATAGGATTAGATACACAGCTTAGCAGTCAGTATCACACAGGATAGGATTAGATACAGCATACAGTATCACACAGGATTGGATTAGATACAGCAGCCAGTATCACACAGGATAGGATTAGATACAGCAGACAGTATCACACAGGATAGGATTAGATACAGCAGCCAGTATCACACAGGATAGGATTAGATACAGAGCTCAGCAGTCAGTATCACACAGGATAGGATTAGATACACAGCTCAGCAGTCAGTATCACACAGGATAGGATTAGATACACAGCTCAGCAGACAGTATCACACAGAATAGGATTAGATACACAGCTCAGCAGACAGTATCACACAGGATAGGATTAAATACACAGCTCAGCAGTCAGTATCCCACAGGATAGATTAGATACACAGCTCAGCAGTCAGTATCACACAGGATAGGATTAGATACGCAGCTCAGCAGTCAGTATCACACAGAATAGGATTAGATACACAGCTCAGCAGACTGTATCACACAGGATAGGATTAGATACACAGCTCAGCAGACAGTATCACACAGGATAGGATTAGATACACAGCTCAGCAGTCAGTATCACACAGGATAGGATTAGATACACAGCTCAGCAGGCAGTATCACACAGGATAGGATTAGATACACAGCTCAGCAGACAGTATCACACAGGATAGGATTAGATACACAGCTCAGCAGACAGTATTACACAGGATAGGATTAGATACACAGCTCAGCAGTCAGTATCACACAGGAGAGGATTAGATACACAGCTCAGCAGACAGTATCACACAGGATAGGATTAGATACACAGCTCAGCAGGCAGTATCACACAGGATAGGATTAGATACACAGCTCAGCAGACAGTATCACACAGGATAAGATTAGATACACAGCTCAGCAGACAGTATCACACAGGATAGGATTAGATAAACAGCTCAGCAGACAGTATTACACAGGATAGGTTTAGATACACAGCTCAGCAAGCAGTATCACACAGGAGAGGATTAGACACACAGCTCAGCAGGTAGTATCACACAGGATAGGATTAGATACACAGCTCAGCGGTATCACACAGGACAGGATTAGATACACAGCCCAGCAGTCAGTATCACACAGGAGAGGATTAGATACACAGCTCAGCGGTATCACACAGGATAGGATTAGATACACAGCTCAGCAGACAGTATCACACAGGATCGGATTAGATACACAGCTCAGCAGACAGTATTACACAGGATAGGTTTAGATACACAGCTCAGCAGGCAGTATCACACAGAAGAGGATTAGACACACAGCTCAGCAGGCAGTATCACACAGGATAGGATTAGATACACAGCTCAGCAGTCAGTATCACACAGAAGAGGATTAGACACACAGCTCAGCAGTCAGTATCACACAGGACAGGATTAGATGCACAGATCAGCAGGCAGTATCACACAGGAGAGGATTAGATACACAGCTCAGCAGTCAGTATCACACAGGATAGGATTAGATACACAGCTCAGCAGGCAGTATCACACAGGATAGGATTAGATACACAGCTCAGCAGACAGTATCACACAGGATCGGATTAGATACACAGCTCAGCAGACAGTATTACACAGGATAGGTTTAGATACACAGCTCAGCAGGCAGTATCACACAGAAGAGGATTAGACACACAGCTCAGCAGGCAGTATCACACAGGATAGATTAGATACACAGCTCAGCAGTCAGTATCACACAGGACAGGATTAGATGCACAGCTCAGCAGTCAGTATCACACAGGATAGGATTAGATACACAGCTCAGCAGTCAGTATCACACAGGATAGGATTAGATACACAGCTCAGCAGTCAGTATCACACAGGATAGGATTAGATACACAGCTCAGCAGACTGTATCACACAGGATAGGATTAGATACACAGCTCAGCGGTCAGTATCACACAGGAGAGGATTAGATACACAGCTTATCAGTCAGTATCACACAGGACAGGATTAGATACACAGCTCAGCAGTCAGTATCACACAGGATAGGATTAGATACACAGCTCAGCAGTCAGTATCACACAGGACAGGATTAGATACACAGCTCAGCAGTCAGTATCACACAGGAGAGGATTAGATACACAGCTCAGCAGGCAGTATCACACAGGATAGGATTAGATACACAGATCAGCAGGCAGTATCACACAGAAGAGGGTTAGATACACAGCTCAGCAGGCAGTATCACACAGAAGAGGGTTAGATACACAGCTCAGGAGGCAGTATCACACAGAAAAGGATTAAACACACAGCTTAGCAGACAGTATTACACAGGGTTAGATACACTGCCCTGTATATTATACAGATTACATGGTGTATAGCAGACATGGCAGAAGTAATTGAGCAATCCTTCCCATAATAAAGATGGCGTCCCACGGATTCTGCAGGTCACTGCGCCTGCGCGTCGCTATTGCCTCATGCATAGGCTGTTCAGAGCTCAGGACAATGATTGGCTGGAGAAGCTGGCACCAGAAGCAGATCTGCGCCTGCGCACTGCGCTTCCATGCTCTGTTATCAATTAATGCTGGGCTGGTCAGCCGCTGCGGTGTGATTGGTTGTCTGATGGCATGTCCCCGCCCCTCGCGTGGCTGTGGGGCTCATGCTGGTGACGTCAGAGCCGCAGGTCGTCCTTGTGAGCGGAGCTGAGGAGCAGAGCGCGGCTCGGGGGCTGACAGCAGGTAACACGTGCACTACAAGTCCCGGCATCCCCTGCGCCTCACCGGCGTGTACGGTAGGTCCCAGCATCCCCTACGCAGGGCTGCCCGGTGCTGTGATAACGCAGCGGAGTGTCCGTGCACATGGTGCGGTGTTACCATGGCAGGGGTGTGTGTCTGTGACCCGTGCTCCTCCCGGGGCATTCTGGGAGTTGTAGTTATCCTGGTGTGACCTGTGGCTATAGCGCCCCCTGCTGTCACCTGGGGTATTACTCCTGTACATTGTATGTAGTGTCACAGGCTGCGCTGCTCTCTATGTAGTGTCCATATACAGGGGGTAATGGGGGGAGGGGCTTATACTGTGTATACATGTATCATAGCTCTCCTATAGATGGCGCCCCCTGCTGTCACCTGGGGTATTACTCCTGTACATTGTATGTGGTGTCACAGGCTGCGCTGCTCTCTATGTAGTGTCCATATACAGGGGGTAATGGGGGGGAGGGGCTTATACTGTGTATACATGTATCATAGCTCTCCTATAGATGGCGCCCCCTGCTGTCACCTGGGGTATTACTCCTGTACATTGTATGTAGTGTCACAGGCTGCACTGCTCTCTATGTAGTGTCCATATACAGGGGGTAATGGGGGGCGGGGCTTATACTGTGTATACATGTATCATAGCTCTCCTATAGATGGCGCCCCCTGCTGTCACCTGGGGTATTACTCCTGTACATTGTATGTAGTGTCACAGGCTGCGCTGCTCTCTATGTAGTGTCCATATACAGGGGGTAATGGGGGGACAGGGGCTTATACTGTGTATACATGTATCATAGCTCTCCTATAGATGGCGCCTCCTGCTGTGACCTGGGGGTATTACTCCTGTACATTGTATGTAGTGTCACAGGCTGCACTGCTCTCTATGTAGTGTCCATATACAGGGGGTAATGGGGGGGGGGCAGGGGCTTATACTGTGTATACATGTATCATAGCTCTCCTATAGATGGCGCCCCCTGCTGTCACCTGGGGTATTACTCCTGTACATTGTATGTGGTGTCACAGGCTGCGCTGCTCTCTATGTAGTGTCCATATACAGGGGGTAATGGGGGACAGGGGCTTATACTGTGTATACATGTATCATAGCTCTCCTATAGATGGCGCCCCCTGCTGTCACCTGGGGTATTACTCCTGTACATTGTATGTAGTGTCACAGGCTGCGCTGCTCTCTATGTAGTGTCCATATACAGGGGGTAATGGGGGGGACAGGGGCTTATACTGTGTATACATGTATCATAGCTCTCCTATAGATGGCGCCCCCTGCTGTCACCTGGGGTATTACTCCTGTACATTGTATGTAGTGTCACAGGCTGCGCTGCTCTCTATGTAGTGTCCATATACAGGGGGTAATGGGGGGGGACAGGGGCTTATACTGTGTATACATATATCATAGCTCTCCTATAGATGGCGCCCCCTGCTGTCACCTGGGGTATTACTCCTGTACATTGTATGTAGTGTCACAGGCTGCGCTGCTCTCTATGTAGTGTCCATATACAGGGGGTAATGGGGGGACAGGGGCTTATACTGTGTATACATGTATCATAGCTCTCCTATAGATGGCGCCCCCTGCTGTCACCTGGGGTATTACTCCTGTACATTGTATGTAGTGTCACAGGCTGCACTGCTCTCTATGTAGTGTCCATATACAGGGGGTAATGGGGGGACAGGGGCTTATACTGTGTATACATGTATCATAGCTCTCCTATAGATGGCGCCCCCTGCTGTCACCTGGGGGTATTACTCCTGTACATTGTATGTAGTGTCACAGGCTGCGCTGCTCTCTATGTAGTGTCCATATACAGGGGGTAATGGGGGTACAGGGGCTTATACTGTGTATACATGTATCATAGCTCTCCTATAGATGGCGCCCCCTGCTGTCACCTGGGGGTATTACTCCTGTACATTGTATGTGGTGTCACAGGCTGCACTGCTCTCTATGTAGTGTCCATATACAGGGGGTAATGGGGGGGGGGCTTATACTGTGTATACATGTATCATAGCTCTCCTATAGATGGCGCCCCCTGCTGTCACCTGGGGTATTACTCCTGTACATTGTATGTAGTGTCACAGGCTGCGCTGCTCTCTATGTAGTGTCCATATACAGGGGTAATGGGGGGACAGGGGCTTATACTGTGTATACATGTATCATAGCTCTCCTATAGATGGCGCCCCCTGCTGTCACCTGGGGTATTACTCCTGTACATTGTATGTAGTGTCACAGGCTGCGCTGCTCTCTATGTAGTGTCCATATACAGGGGGTAATGGGGGGACAGGGGCTTATACTGTGTATACATGTATCATAGCTCTCCTATAGATGGCGCCCCCTGCTGTCACCTGGGGTATTACTCCTGTACATTGTATGTGGTGTCACAGGCTGCACTGCTCTCTATGTAGTGTCCATATACAGGGGGTAATGGGGGGACAGGAGCTTATACTGTGTATACATGTATCATAGCTCTCCTATAGATGGCGCCCCCTGCTGTCACCTGGGGTATTACTCCTGTACATTGTATGTAGTGTCACAGGCTGCACTGCTCTCTATGTAGTGTCCATATACAGGGGGTAATGGGGGGACAGGGGCTTATACTGTGTATACATGTATCATAGCTCTCCTATAGATGGCGCCCCCTGCTGTCACCTGGGGTATTACTCCTGTACATTGTATGTAGTGTCACAGGCTGCGCTGCTCTCTATGTAGTGTCCATATACAGGGGGTAATGGGGGGGACAGGGGCTTATACTGTGTATACATGTATCATAGCTCTCCTATAGATGGCGCCCCCTGCTGTCACCTGGGGTATTACTCCTGTACATTGTATGTAGTGTCACAGGCTGCACTGCTCTCTATGTAGTGTCCATATACAGGGGGTAATGGGGGGACAGGGGCTTATACTGTGTATACATGTATCATAGCTCTCCTATAGATGGCGCCCCCTGCTGTCACCTGGGGTATTACTCCTGTACATTGTATGTGGTGTCACAGGCTGCACTGCTCTCTATGTAGTGTCCATATACAGGGGGTATTGGGGGGACAGGGGCTTATACTGTGTATACATGTATTATAGCTCTCCTATAGATGGCGCCCCCTGCTGTCACCTGGGGGTATTACTCCTGTACATTGTATGTAGTGTCACAGGCTGCACTGCTCTCTATGTAGTGTCCATATACAGGGGGTAATGGGGGGGACAGGGGCTTATACTGTGTATACATGTATCATAGCTCTCCTATAGATGGCGCCCCCTGCTGTCACCTGGGGTATTACTCCTGTACATTGTATGTAGTGTCACAGGCTGCGCTGCTCTCTATGTAGTGTCTATATACAGGGGGTAATGGGGGGCGGGGCTTATACTGTGTATACATGTATCATAGCTCTCCTATAGATGGCGCCCCCTGCTGTCACCTGGGGGTATTACTCCTGTACATTGTATGTAGTGTCACAGGCTGCACTGCTCTCTATGTAGTGTCCATATACAGGGGGTAATGGGGGGGACAGGGGCTTATACTGTGTATACATGTATCATAGCTCTCCTATAGATGGCGCCCCCTGCTGTCACCTGGGGGTATTACTCCTGTACATTGTATGTGGTGTCACAGGCTGCGCTGCTCTCTATGTAGTGTCCATATACAGGGGGTAATGGGGGGACAGGGACTTATACTGTGTATACATGTATCATAGCTCTCCTATAGATGGCGCCCCCTGCTGTCACCTGGGGTATTACTCCTGTACATTGTATGTGGTGTCACAGGCTGCGCTGCTCTCTATGTAGTGTCCATATACAGGGGGTAATGGGGGGGACAGGAGCTTATACTGTGTATACATGTATCATAGCTCTCCTATAGATGGCGCCCCCTGCTGTCACCTGGGGTATTACTCCTGTACATTGTATGTAGTGTCACAGGCTGCGCTGCTCTCTATGTAGTGTCCATATACAGGGGGTAATGGGGGGGACAGGGGCTTATACTGTGTATACATGTATCATAGCTCTCCTATAGATGGCGCCCCCTGCTGTCACCTGGGGTATTACTCCTGTACATTGTATGTAGTGTCACAGGCTGCGCTGCTCTCTATGTAGTGTCCATATACAGGGGGTAATGGGGGGAGGGGCTTATACTGTGTATACATGTATCATAGCTCTCCTATAGATGGCGCCCCCTGCTGTCACCTGGGGTATTACTCCTGTACATTGTATGTAGTGTCACAGGCTGCACTGCTCTCTATGTAGTGTCCATATACAGGGGGTAATGGGGGGGGGGCTTATACTGTGTATACATGTATCATAGCTCTCCTATAGATGGCGCCCCCTGCTGTCACCTGGGGTATTACTCCTGTACATTGTATGTAGTGTCACAGGCTGCGCTGCTCTCTATGTAGTGTCCATATACAGGGGGTAATGGGGGGAGGGGCTTATACTGTGTATACATGTATCATAGCTCTCCTATAGATGGCGCCCCCTGCTGTCACCTGGGGTATTACTCCTGTACATTGTATGTAGTGTCACAGGCTGCACTGCTCTCTATGTAGTGTCCATATACAGGGGGTAATGGGGGGACAGGGGCTTATACTGTGTATACATGTATCATAGCTCTCCTATAGATGGCGCCCCCTGCTGTCACCTGGGGTATTACTCCTGTACATTGTATGTGGTGTCACAGGCTGCGCTGCTCTCTATGTAGTGTCCATATACAGGGGGTAATGGGGGGGAGGGGCTTATACTGTGTATACATGTATCATAGCTCTCCTATAGATGGCGCCCCCTGCTGTCACCTGGGGTATTACTCCTGTACATTGTATGTAGTGTCACAGGCTGCACTGCTCTCTATGTAGTGTCCATATACAGGGGGTAATGGGGGGCGGGGCTTATACTGTGTATACATGTATCATAGCTCTCCTATAGATGGCGCCCCCTGCTGTCACCTGGGGTATTACTCCTGTACATTGTATGTAGTGTCACAGGCTGCGCTGCTCTCTATGTAGTGTCCATATACAGGGGGTAATGGGGGGACAGGGGCTTATACTGTGTATACATGTATCATAGCTCTCCTATAGATGGCGCCCCCTGCTGTCACCTGGGGTATTACTCCTGTACATTGTATGTAGTGTCACAGGCTGCGCTGCTCTCTATGTAGTGTCCATATACAGGGGGTAATGGGGGGGACAGGGGCTTATACTGTGTATACATGTATCATAGCTCTCCTATAGATGGCGCCCCCTGCTGTCACCTGGGGTATTACTCCTGTACATTGTATGTAGTGTCACAGGCTGCGCTGCTCTCTATGTAGTGTCCATATACAGGGGGTAATGGGGGGGGACAGGGGCTTATACTGTGTATACATATATCATAGCTCTCCTATAGATGGCGCCCCCTGCTGTCACCTGGGGTATTACTCCTGTACATTGTATGTAGTGTCACAGGCTGCGCTGCTCTCTATGTAGTGTCCATATACAGGGGGTAATGGGGGGACAGGGGCTTATACTGTGTATACATGTATCATAGCTCTCCTATAGATGGCGCCCCCTGCTGTCACCTGGGGTATTACTCCTGTACATTGTATGTAGTGTCACAGGCTGCACTGCTCTCTATGTAGTGTCCATATACAGGGGGTAATGGGGGGACAGGGGCTTATACTGTGTATACATGTATCATAGCTCTCCTATAGATGGCGCCCCCTGCTGTCACCTGGGGGTATTACTCCTGTACATTGTATGTAGTGTCACAGGCTGCGCTGCTCTCTATGTAGTGTCCATATACAGGGGGTAATGGGGGTACAGGGGCTTATACTGTGTATACATGTATCATAGCTCTCCTATAGATGGCGCCCCCTGCTGTCACCTGGGGGTATTACTCCTGTACATTGTATGTGGTGTCACAGGCTGCACTGCTCTCTATGTAGTGTCCATATACAGGGGGTAATGGGGGGGGGGCTTATACTGTGTATACATGTATCATAGCTCTCCTATAGATGGCGCCCCCTGCTGTCACCTGGGGTATTACTCCTGTACATTGTATGTAGTGTCACAGGCTGCGCTGCTCTCTATGTAGTGTCCATATACAGGGGTAATGGGGGGACAGGGGCTTATACTGTGTATACATGTATCATAGCTCTCCTATAGATGGCGCCCCCTGCTGTCACCTGGGGTATTACTCCTGTACATTGTATGTAGTGTCACAGGCTGCGCTGCTCTCTATGTAGTGTCCATATACAGGGGGTAATGGGGGGACAGGGGCTTATACTGTGTATACATGTATCATAGCTCTCCTATAGATGGCGCCCCCTGCTGTCACCTGGGGTATTACTCCTGTACATTGTATGTGGTGTCACAGGCTGCACTGCTCTCTATGTAGTGTCCATATACAGGGGGTAATGGGGGGACAGGAGCTTATACTGTGTATACATGTATCATAGCTCTCCTATAGATGGCGCCCCCTGCTGTCACCTGGGGTATTACTCCTGTACATTGTATGTAGTGTCACAGGCTGCACTGCTCTCTATGTAGTGTCCATATACAGGGGGTAATGGGGGGACAGGGGCTTATACTGTGTATACATGTATCATAGCTCTCCTATAGATGGCGCCCCCTGCTGTCACCTGGGGTATTACTCCTGTACATTGTATGTAGTGTCACAGGCTGCGCTGCTCTCTATGTAGTGTCCATATACAGGGGGTAATGGGGGGGACAGGGGCTTATACTGTGTATACATGTATCATAGCTCTCCTATAGATGGCGCCCCCTGCTGTCACCTGGGGTATTACTCCTGTACATTGTATGTAGTGTCACAGGCTGCACTGCTCTCTATGTAGTGTCCATATACAGGGGGTAATGGGGGGACAGGGGCTTATACTGTGTATACATGTATCATAGCTCTCCTATAGATGGCGCCCCCTGCTGTCACCTGGGGTATTACTCCTGTACATTGTATGTGGTGTCACAGGCTGCACTGCTCTCTATGTAGTGTCCATATACAGGGGGTATTGGGGGGACAGGGGCTTATACTGTGTATACATGTATTATAGCTCTCCTATAGATGGCGCCCCCTGCTGTCACCTGGGGGTATTACTCCTGTACATTGTATGTAGTGTCACAGGCTGCACTGCTCTCTATGTAGTGTCCATATACAGGGGGTAATGGGGGGGACAGGGGCTTATACTGTGTATACATGTATCATAGCTCTCCTATAGATGGCGCCCCCTGCTGTCACCTGGGGTATTACTCCTGTACATTGTATGTAGTGTCACAGGCTGCGCTGCTCTCTATGTAGTGTCTATATACAGGGGGTAATGGGGGGCGGGGCTTATACTGTGTATACATGTATCATAGCTCTCCTATAGATGGCGCCCCCTGCTGTCACCTGGGGGTATTACTCCTGTACATTGTATGTAGTGTCACAGGCTGCACTGCTCTCTATGTAGTGTCCATATACAGGGGGTAATGGGGGGGACAGGGGCTTATACTGTGTATACATGTATCATAGCTCTCCTATAGATGGCGCCCCCTGCTGTCACCTGGGGGTATTACTCCTGTACATTGTATGTGGTGTCACAGGCTGCGCTGCTCTCTATGTAGTGTCCATATACAGGGGGTAATGGGGGGACAGGGACTTATACTGTGTATACATGTATCATAGCTCTCCTATAGATGGCGCCCCCTGCTGTCACCTGGGGTATTACTCCTGTACATTGTATGTGGTGTCACAGGCTGCGCTGCTCTCTATGTAGTGTCCATATACAGGGGGTAATGGGGGGGACAGGAGCTTATACTGTGTATACATGTATCATAGCTCTCCTATAGATGGCGCCCCCTGCTGTCACCTGGGGTATTACTCCTGTACATTGTATGTAGTGTCACAGGCTGCGCTGCTCTCTATGTAGTGTCCATATACAGGGGGTAATGGGGGGGACAGGGGCTTATACTGTGTATACATGTATCATAGCTCTCCTATAGATGGCGCCCCCTGCTGTCACCTGGGGTATTACTCCTGTACATTGTATGTAGTGTCACAGGCTGCGCTGCTCTCTATGTAGTGTCCATATACAGGGGGTAATGGGGGGAGGGGCTTATACTGTGTATACATGTATCATAGCTCTCCTATAGATGGCGCCCCCTGCTGTCACCTGGGGTATTACTCCTGTACATTGTATGTAGTGTCACAGGCTGCACTGCTCTCTATGTAGTGTCCATATACAGGGGGTAATGGGGGGGACAGGGGCTTATACTGTGTATACATGTATCATAGCTCTCCTATAGATGGCGCCCCCTGCTGTCACCTGGGGTATTACTCCTGTACATTGTATGTAGTGTCACAGGCTGCGCTGCTCTCTATGTAGTGTCCATATACAGGGGGTAATGGGGGGGGGGTGGCTTATACTGTGTATACATGTATCATAGCTCTCCTATAGATGGCGCCCCCTGCTGTCACCTGGGGTATTACTCCTGTACATTGTATGTAGTGTCACAGGCTGCGCTGCTCTCTATGTAGTGTCCATATACAGGGGGTAATGGGGGGACAGGGGCTTATACTGTGTATACATGTATCATAGCTCTCCTATAGATGGCGCCCCCTGCTGTCACCTGGGGTATTACTCCTGTACATTGTATGTAGTGTCACAGGCTGCGCTGCTCTCTATGTAGTGTCCATATACAGGGGGTAATGGGGGGACAGGGGCTTATACTGTGTATACATGTATCATAGCTCTCCTATAGATGGCGCCCCCTGCTGTCACCTGGGGGTATTACTCCTGTACATTGTATGTGGTGTCACAGGCTGCGCTGCTCTCTATGTAGTGTCCATATACAGGGAGTAATGGGGGGGGGGGGGCTTATACTGTGTATACATGTATCATAGCTCTCCTATAGATGGCGCCCCCTGCTGTCACCTGGGGTATTACTCCTGTACATTGTATGTAGTGTCACAGGCTGCGCTGCTCTCTATGTAGTGTCCATATACAGGGGGTAATGGGGGGGGGGGGGGGCTTATACTGTGTATACATGTATCATAGCTCTCCTATAGATGGCGCCCTCTGCTGTCACCTGGGGTATTACTCCTGTACATTGTATGTGGTGTCACAGGCTGCGCTGCTCTCTATGTAGTGTCCATATACAGGGGGTAATGGGGGGACAGGGACTTATACTGTGTATACATGTATCATAGCTCTCCTATAGATGGCGCCCCCTGCTGTCACCTGGGGTATTACTCCTGTACATTGTATGTGGTGTCACAGGCTGCACTGCTCTCTATGTAGTGTCCATATACAGGGGGTAATGGGGGGGACAGGGGCTTATACTGTGTATACATGTATCATAGCTCTCCTATAGATGGCGCCCCCTGCTGTCACCTGGGGGTATTACTCCTGTACATTGTATGTAGTGTCACAGGCTGCGCTGCTCTCTATGTAGTGTCCATATACAGGGGGTAATGGGGGGGGGGGGGCTTATACTGTGTATACATGTATCATAGCTCTCCTATAGATGGCGCCCCCTGCTGTCACCTGGGGTATTACTCCTGTACATTGTATGTAGTGTCACAGGCTGCGCTGCTCTCTATGTAGTGTCCATATACAGGGGTAATGGGGGGGGGGGGGGGCTTATACTGTGTATACATGTATCATAGCTCTCCTATAGATGGCGCCCCCTGCTGTCACCTGGGGTATTACTCCTGTACATTGTATGTAGTGTCACAGGCTGCGCTGCTCTCTATGTAGTGTCCATATACAGGGGGTGGGGGGGACAGGGGCTTATACTGTGTATACATGTATCATAGCTCTCCTATAGATGGCGCCCCTGCTGTCACCTGGGGTATTACTCCTGTACATTGTATGTAGTGTCACAGGCTGCGCTGCTCTCTATGTAGTGTCCATATACAGGGGGTAATGGGGGACAGGGGCTTATACTGTGTATACATGTATCATAGCTCTCCTATAGATGGCGCCCCCTGCTGTCACCTGGGGTATTACTCCTGTACATTGTATGTAGTGTCACAGGCTGCGCTGCTCTCTATGTAGTGTCCATATACAGGGGGTAATGGGGGGGGGGGGCTTATACTGTGTATACATGTATCATAGCTCTCCTATAGATGGCGCCCCCTGCTGTCACCTGGGGTATTACTCCTGTACATTGTATGTGGTGTCACAGGCTGTGCTGCTCTCTATGTAGTGTCCATATACAGGGGTAATGGGGGGACAGGGGCTTATACTGTGTATACATGTATCATAGCTCTCCTATAGATGGCGCCCCCTGCTGTCACCTGGGTATTACTCCTGTACATTGTATGTGGTGTCACAGGCTGCGCTGCTCTCTATGTAGTGTCCATATACAGGGGGTAATGGGGGGACAGGGACTTATACTGTGTATACATGTATCATAGCTCTCCTATAGATGGCGCCCCCTGCTGTCACCTGGGGTATTACTCCTGTACATTGTATGTGGTGTCACAGGCTGCACTGCTCTCTATGTAGTGTCCATATACAGGGGGTAATGGGGGGACAGGGGCTTATACTGTGTATACATGTATCATAGCTCTCCTATAGATGGCGCCCCCTGCTGTCACCTGGGGGTATTACTCCTGTACATTGTATGTAGTGTCACAGGCTGCGCTGCTCTCTATGTAGTGTCCATATACAGGGGGTAATGGGGGGACAGGGGCTTATACTGTGTATACATGTATCATAGCTCTCCTATAGATGGCGCCCCTGCTGTCACCTGGGGTATTACTCCTGTACATTGTATGTAGTGTCACAGGCTGCGCTGCTCTCTATGTAGTGTCCATATACAGGGGGTAATGGGGGGACAGGGGCTTATACTGTGTATACATGTATCATAGCTCCCTATAGATGGCGCCCCCTGCTGTCACCTGGGGTATTACTCCTGTACATTGTATGTAGTGTCACAGGCTGCGCTGCTCTCTATGTAGTGTCCATATACAGGGGGTAATGGGGGGCTTATACTGTGTATACATGTATCATAGCTCTCCTATAGATGGCGCCCCCTGCTGTCACCTGGGGTATTACTCCTGTACATTGTATGTAGTGTCACAGGCTGCACTGCTCTCTATGTACTGTCCATATACAGGGGGTAATGGGGGGACAGGGGCTTATACTGTGTATACATGTATCATAGCTCTCCTATAGATGGCGCCCCCTGCTGTCACCTGGGGGTATTACTCCTGTACATTGTATGTAGTGTCACAGGCTGCACTGCTCTCTATGTAGTGTCCATATACAGGGGGTAATGGGGGGGACAGGGGCTTATACTGTGTATACATGTATCATAGCTCTCCTATAGATGGCGCCCCCTGCTGTCACCTGGGGGTATTACTCCTGTACATTGTATGTAGTGTCACAGGCTGCGCTGCTCTCTATGTAGTGTCCATATACAGGGGGTAATGGGGGACAGGGGCTTATACTGTGTATACATGTATCATAGCTCTCCTATAGATGGCGCCCCCTGCTGTCACCTGGGGTATACTCCTGTACATTGTATGTGGTGTCACACGCTGCGCTGCTCTCTATGTAGTGTCCATATACAGGGGGTAATGGGGGGGGGGGGGCTTATACTGTGTATACATGGATCATAGCTCTCCTATAGATGGCGCCCCCTGCTGCCACCTGTCACCTGGGGTATTACTCCTGTACATTGTATGTAGTGTCACAGGCTGCGCTGCTCTCTATGTAGTGTCCATATACAGGGGGTAATGGGGGGACAGGGGCTTATACTGTGTATACATGTATCATAGCTCTCCTATAGATGGCGCCCCCTGCTGTCACCTGGGGTATTACTCCTGTACATTGTATGTGGTGTCACAGGCTGCGCTGCTCTCTATGTAGTGTCCATATACAGGGGGTAATGGGGGGACAGGGGCTTATACTGTGTATACATGTATCATAGCTCTCCTATAGATGGCGCCCCCTGCTGTCACCTGGGGTATTACTCCTGTACATTGTATGTAGTGTCACAGGCTGCGCTGCTCTCTATGTAGTGTCCATATACAGGGGGTAATGGGGGGGACAGGGGCTTATACTGTGTATACATGTATCATAGCTCTCCTATAGATGGCGCCCCCTGCTGTCACCTGGGGGTATTACTCCTGTACATTGTATGTAGTGTCACAGGCTGCGCTGCTCTCTATGTAGTGTCCATATACAGGGGGTAATGGGGGGACAGGGGCTTATACTGTGTATACATGTATCATAGCTCTCCTATAGATGGCGCCCCCTGCTGTCACCTGGGGTATTACTCCTGTACATTGTATGTAGTGTCACAGGCTGCGCTGCTCTCTATGTAGTGTCCATATACAGGGGGTAATGGGGGGGACAGGGGCTTATACTGTGTATACATGTATCATAGCTCTCCTATAGATGGCGCCCCCTGCTGTCACCTGGGGTATTACTCCTGTACATTGTATGTAGTGTCACAGGCTGCACTGCTCTCTATGTACTGTCCATATACAGGGGGTAATGGGGGGACAGGGGCTTATACTGTGTATACATGTATCATAGCTCTCCTATAGATGGCGCCCCCTGCTGTCACCTGGGGTATTACTCCTGTACATTGTATGTAGTGTCACAGGCTGCGCTGCTCTCTATGTAGTGTCCATATACAGGGGGTAATGGGGGGACAGGGGCTTATACTGTGTATACATGTATCATAGCTCTCCTATAGATGGCGCCCCCTGCTGTCACCTGGGGTATTACTCCTGTACATTGTATGTAGTGTCACAGGCTGCGCTGCTCTCTATGTAGTGTCCTTATACTGTGTATACATGTATCATAGCTCTCCTATAGATGGCGCCCCCTGCTGTCACCTGGGGTATTACTCCTGTACATTGTATGTGGTGTCACAGGCTGCACTGCTCTCTATGTAGTGTCCATATACAGGGGTAATGGGGGGACAGGGGCTTATACTGTGTATACATGTATCATAGCTCTCCTATAGATGGCGCCCCCTGCTGTCACCTGGGGTATTACTCCTGTACATTGTATGTAGTGTCACAGGCTGCGCTGCTCTCTATGTAGTGTCCATATACAGGGGGTAATGGGGGGACAGGGGCTTATACTGTGTATACATGTATCATAGCTCTCCTATAGATGGCGCCCCCTGCTGTCACCTGGGGGTATTACTCCTGTACATTGTATGTAGTGTCACAGGCTGCGCTGCTCTCTATGTAGTGTCCATATACAGGGGGTAATGGGGGGACAGGGGCTTATACTGTGTATACATGTATCATAGCTCTCCTATAGATGGCGCCCCCTGCTGTCACCTGGGGTATTACTCCTGTACATTGTATGTAGTGTCACAGGCTGCGCTGCTCTCTATGTAGTGTCCATATACAGGGGGTAATGGGGGGACAGGGGCTTATACTGTGTATACATGTATCATAGCTCTCCTATAGATGGCGCCCCCTGCTGTCACCTGGGGTATTACTCCTGTACATTGTATGTAGTGTCACAGGCTGCGCTGCTCTCTATGTAGTGTCCATATACAGGGGGTAATGGGGGGGACAGGGGCTTATACTGTGTATACATGTATCATAGCTCTCCTATAGATGGCGCCCCCTGCTGTCACCTGGGGGTATTACTCCTGTACATTGTATGTAGTGTCACAGGCTGCGCTGCTCTCTATGTAGTGTCCATATACAGGGGGTAATGGGGGGAGGGGGCTTATACTGTGTATACATGTATCATAGCTCTCCTATAGATGGCGCCCCCTGCTGTCACCTGGGGTATTACTCCTGTACATTGTATGTAGTGTCACAGGCTGCGCTGCTCTCTATGTAGTGTCCATATACAGGGGGTAATGGGGGGGACAGGGACTTATACTGTGTATACATGTATCATAGCTCTCCTATAGATGGCGCCCCCTGCTGTCACCTGGGGGTATTACTCCTGTACATTGTATGTAGTGTCACAGGCTGCGCTGCTCTCTATGTAGTGTCCATATACAGGGGGTAATGGGGGGGACAGGGGCTTATACTGTGTATACATGTATCATAGCTCTCCTATAGATGGCGCCCCCTGCTGTCACCTGGGGTATTACTCCTGTACATTGTATGTGGTGTCACAGGCTGCGCTGCTCTCTATGTAGTGTACATATACAGGGGGTAATGGGGGGACAGGGGCTTATACTGTGTATACATGTATCATAGCTCTCCTATAGATGGCGCCCCCTGCTGTCACCTGGGGTATTTCTCCTGTACATTGTATGTAGTGTCACAGGCTGCGCTGCTCTCTATGTAGTGTCCATATACAGGGGGTAATGGGGGGACAGGGGCTTATACTGTGTATACATGTATCATAGCTCTCCTATAGATGGCGCCCCCTGCTGTCACCTGGGGTATTACTCCTGTACATTGTATGTAGTGTCACAGGCTGCGCTGCTCTCTATGTAGTGTCCATATACAGGGGGTAATGGGGGGGACAGGGGCTTATACTGTGTATACATGTATCATAGCTCTCCTATAGATGGCGCCCCCTGCTGTCACCTGGGGTATTACTCCTGTACATTGTATGTAGTGTCACAGGCTGCACTGCTCTCTATGTAGTGTCCATATACAGGGGGTAATGGGGGGGACAGGGGCTTATACTGTGTATACATGTATCATAGCTCTCCTATAGATGGCGCCCCCTGCTGTCACCTGGGGTATTACTCCTGTACATTGTATGTAGTGTCACAGGCTGCGCTGCTCTCTATGTAGTGTCCATATACAGGGGGTAATGGGGGGACAGGGGCTTATACTGTGTATACATGTATCATAGCTCTCCTATAGATGGCGCCCCCTGCTGTCACCTGGGGTATTACTCCTGTACATTGTATGTAGTGTCACAGGCTGCACTGCTCTCTATGTAGTGTCCATATACAGGGGGTAATGGGGGGACAGGGGCTTATACTGTGTATACATGTATCATAGCTCTCCTATAGATGGCGCCCCCTGCTGTCACCTGGGGTATTACTCCTGTACATTGTATGTAGTGTCACAGGCTGCGCTGCTCTCTATGTAGTGTCCATATACAGGGGGTAATGGGGGGACAGGGGCTTATACTGTGTATACATGTATCATAGCTCTCCTATAGATGGCGCCCCCTGCTGTCACCTGGGGTATTACTCCTGTACATTGTATGTAGTGTCACAGGCTGCGCTGCTCTCTATGTAGTGTCCATATACAGGGGGTAATGGGGGGGACAGGGGCTTATACTGTGTATACATGTATCATAGCTCTCCTATAGATGGCGCCCCCTGCTGTCACCTGGGGTATTACTCCTGTACATTGTATGTAGTGTCACAGGCTGCGCTGCTCTCTATGTAGTGTCCATATACAGGGGGTAATGGGGGGGACAGGGGCTTATACTGTGTATACATGTATCATAGCTCTCCTATAGATGGCGCCCCCTGCTGTCACCTGGGGTATTACTCCTGTCACATTGTATGTGGTGTCACACGCTGCACTGCTCTCTATGTAGTGTCCATATACAGGGGGTAATGGGGGGGGGCAGGGGCTTATACTGTGTATACATGTATCATAGCTCTCCTATAGATGGCGCCCCCTGCTGTCACCTGGGGTATTACTCCTGTACATTGTATGTAGTGTCACAGGCTGCGCTGCTCTCTATGTAGTGTCCATATACAGGGGGTAATGGGGGGGGACAGGGGCTTATACTGTGTATACATGTATCATAGCTCTCCTATAGATGGCGCCCCCTGCTGTCACCTGGGATATTACTCCTGTACATTGTATGTGGTGTCAC